>NC_054472.1:190366552-190697206 GCF_017639515.1 Carcharodon carcharias
CAGTATGCATCTAGGTCATGGCATTTGTATTGTATTTACCAATGAATTCAGGATTTGTAGGGATAAAGGAAAATTGTACTTACTGAAATTGCATGTTAAATGCATTCTCCTACCCAACTACCTGCTTCAAATGGGAACAGAAGCACTCTCTGCATTTACTTTATGGATGTGGGGGGGTGGGGAAATGAACAATTGATTGACATGTTGGAAACTAATTTGACATGTAACGTTAATGATTTTTGACCCATAGGGGATGATTATAACAATGCCACAGCACTGGTGATCACTTTCCCTGTAAATAATTATCACAATGACACTGAGAAATTGAACAAAGCTTTGGCTTGGGAGAAGGTGTAAGTATTCCTTTTTTTTGCATTCTAGTCAACTTCCATTAGACTAAACCAGGAGATGCTATCTTGGCTAAAGATTGATTTAGATTTGTTTCTAGTTTTGTAAAAACACTAGATGATTGTCTTTTCTTTTTCTTCTCCAGATTTATTGATTTTCTGAAAAATTATAATGACTCCAACTTGACCATTAAATTCTCTGCTGAACGGAGCATTGAAGACGAGATAAATCGCGAGAGTAACAGTGACATCATCACAATTATCATTAGCTATGCTGTCATGTTCTTGTACATCTCCATTTCCCTGGGGCACATCAAGAGCTGCTGGACTTTCATGGTGGGTGTAGCTGGAATGTACTATTTAGTGGCTTCTTTGAGAAGTGGAATATTGTTTCAATAGAAGCTTTATCTCCTGGGGGTGGAGGAAAGATTAACCAAGCCACTAAGCAAAAAACACTGGGCATTAAGTGAGGGCTTGTACAATAAAGACATAGAACACTGGTAATGAACAAAGGCTTGGTTCTGGATTTATATTGTTGTTATGGAACCAAGATTGGGAAACTGCCTTAACTATAAATAGTCACCATGTTCACTTTTCTATCAGGAAACCAAAAATTGAGTTTAAAAGTTACATTGGTCCTCTGAGCTAAGAACTAGAAGTTTAGACCTAGATACTTTAAAGTTTTTAAGATTGGAAAATTGAAAATTAACAAATATTTAGCTGAAGTATAAACTGTTCTATAATGGTGCATATGTATTCAGCAAGGCTTGAGTATTGCATAATTGCTTTGTCAATGTTTTTGCTTTTTATATTGCAATCTCTCTTGTTTATAGGTAGACTCTAAGATTTCTCTGGGAGTTGCTGGTATTGTGATTGTCCTGAGTTCGGTGGCCTGTTCTCTTGGGATTTTCAGTTATGCTGGTATCCCCCTCACACTGATTGTGATTGAAGTCATCCCCTTTTTGGTGTTGGCAGTTGGTGTGGACAACATCTTTATCATCGTTCAGACATTTCGGGTATTGATACAATTTTCTTGCATTGCAATGTGTTTTCACCTGTATTCACTTGATTGTATGCATGAAGTTCAATTGCTGTCTTCCCATCTAGAGAGACAAACGTTTACAGAATGAATCACTCGACCATCAGATTGGCAGAGTTCTGGGGGAAGTAGCACCAAGTATATTCCTTTCATCCTTCTCGGAGACTGTGGCATTCTTTCTGGGTATGTTGTACTGGTAAATTGAAGTTAATTGGGGATTGGGCGGAGGAGGAAATGCTGCAGAGGTTTGATCTTGTAGTTGACACAAGATCTAAAAGTGTAATTCAAAATACAAACGGGTTAGCTTGCAAATACAATTGTTCAAGATTGACTTGAAATGTGCCTTAATATTTCCAGTCACCGCCTCCATTGGAGCAGTGAAGGTGCATGTAGGAGGGAAAAGAAATGGAAGGATATCAATTTAAGGGCAGTGAAGTAAATGAGAAAAGCAAAATATACTGCAGATGCTGGAAATCTGAAACAAAAACAAAAATAGTTGGAAAAACTCAGCAGGTCTGACAGGAGGGAATACAGCTAATGTTGAGAGTCCATATGACTCTTCATCAGTTTTGCTGAGTCATACGGACTCAACGTTAACGGTGTCCCTCTCCGCAGATGCTGTCAGACCTGCTGAGTTTTTCCAGCTATTTTTGTTTTTTGAAGTAAATGAGATGTTCATTGGGAGCTGAAGAGCTATTTGGAGCTTGAAAACCTGCTCTGACCTTTTTTATAATATAGATTTAACTTTATTTTTAGGTTCTTTATCAACAATGCCAGCCGTTCGCACCTTCTCCCTTTTTGCAGCAATGGCTGTATTCATAGATTTTATACTCCAGATAACCTGCTTTGTAAGTCTCTTTGGGCTGGATGTTCAGCGACAAGAGGTGAGTCTCCATATTGGAATGGGCTCCATCTGATTTGGGCAGCTTCCTACCTTCTGCCCTCCTCAGCTTTGAATGAGACAAAATTCTTGTCCATAACCTGACTGGCACCAAATTCTATTCACCATCTTCATTTGTTTACAATGGCTCCCAGTATAGCAACATTAATTCTCAACCATATATGTGCAAATCCCTGCATGCCTTGTCTCTCCCTATCTCTCTCTCTCTCTCTCTCTCTCTCTCTCCTCTGGCCCTACAACCTCCAGTCTCCTCCAATTCTGACCACTTGTACGTTTTTATTTTCCATCCCCACCCCCACAAATTTCTATTGCTCCATCATTGGCAGCCAAACCTTCAGTTGCTAAGGCTGTTTTCCTACTTAATCTCTCCCCCGCCCTTCTATGCTACCCCTCAAGATGTTCCTTTTTGAAGTTTTTGTCACCCGTTCAGAAATCATTTTTTTGTGGCTTGGTGTCAAAGCTCGGGTGCTACATTATACACTCTCTCTCATTGCTTGCAGAGTAATCGTATGGATATCGTGTGTTGTGTGAAACAAGAAAAAGTTAGTAGTCATTCAGAAGAATGCCTCTTCAGAGGTTTCAAACATATATATGCACCCTTTTTATTATCAAACTGGGTGAGGCCCACTGTGGTAAGTATTGCGATCCCATATGGACTTTTTGAAGAGCTCTAACAACAGATTAGTTGTCATATTCTTAAATTTCAGGAATGTAAAATGTTTTACATGTGAGGATGGGTGTTAAATATTTTTGGGAATATGGTGGTGGTCTGTGAAGGCTGTGTAATTAAACTGGTGGAAGGTTAGTAAAGAGCTTATTTGTGGGAGCAGAGATGAAGGGTAAAGACGTTCGATGCACGTATTTGTAATGAGACTATGATGAAGTTGAATGTACAAGTAAATAGGTTGGATTTTAAAATTTGCATTAGGTGATGGGTAAGGACTTTTTGGAGTATAGGGACAAGGGACTTTTACAATTTACAAAGTTTTCCTAGGTAAACAAGGGAAGGTTATTAAACTTGACCTGAAAGTGGAGGCAATAGGCAGATAACGATTTCAATTTTTCTGAAAAATTCAGTTCAGAGGTGCTTACAACTGCCATTTAAGATCAAGGAGGAAGAGAATATTTAAGGAAAGATGTTTAGTTGAATTGTTGGCTGTGGGGGAGAGCTGAAAGCTGAAACCAGCTCAGTACTGAAGTTGTGAATTTGAAGAAGCCATCCAGTTTCAAGCCAGAGAAGTCTGTTTCTGAACTTGGTTTATTTCCACAGCAGAGTGGAAGAGAGTCATGTGCTATACTTTTTTTAATTAAAGCAGCAGCAGTTTTGTCTTGGGCAATATTGCTGAACTTTTATGGTTAAAAATCAATGGGAGCTGTTGCCAAGTAGTTTGTGTCTTCTGACTAACTGGATTTTTGGGACTGTTTTAACTGATTTTAAACTTATGTGCCTCAGTTTTTATCTTGATTTTAAGATTGTGTTTTTTGGATTAGTAGTTTTCCCTTTTTCAAAATAGTTATGATCAATAAGAAGTTTCCCTCTGGAATTTGGCTTGCTCAGCAAATGTCAGCTGTGGTCATAACATTTATCAAAAGTTACAGAACAAGCTAATGATCCTTGACTTAACTAATTTCAAATATATCCTCGGCTTAAATCCATTTGTGGGATTCCCAGAAGTAGCAGCCTTAAATTTAAGGCACAAGTGGATAAAGCTGTTTGAAGTTTTCTAACAAGTTTCTAGATGTAGTAATGACTAAATTAAAATTTGGAGTTTGGGCTCCATACTATAGGAAGGATTCTTTCCATTGCATAAAGGAGGAAAATATTGTTTATTACATGGGTGGAGTCATTTGTAATAGCCTGAAATAGTTTGAATGACTAAGTAATGTATAAGAATTTGAGTTGATGTTGAATGTAAACAGAGGCTTTCTTTCATAAGATAAAGGCAAAATACTGCAGATGCTAGAAATCAGCAACAAAAACAAAGTGCTGGAAAATCTCAGCAGGTCTGACAGCATCTGTGGAGAGAAAGACAGTTAACATTTCAAGCCCATATGACCTGTCTTTCTCTCCACAGATGCTGTCAGACCTGCTGAGCTTTTCCAGCACTTTGTTTTTGTTGCCTCTGGCTCATAATTGTGTGGCCCAGATGAAGGCTGCCTTTATTCTAACCCTACCTGCCTGTTGGTAATATGAATTCCTATCTTGCATAGTTGATTCTCAATTTATTGGAGTATATTCATATTTCAGGCTTGTATTCTGATCATTGTGTCCATAGCTACTTGCACAGAACCTAAATTTTACTTTTGTTCCACAGATATCTGTGTTTGTTGGTCTCCTGTCATTTAGTATTGCAGTACTAAACAAAGTTGAGATTGGGTTAAATCAGAGTTATTCAATGCCAGATGTAAGTACAAACTGAGATTCACTGTTTTTGTTCAACTGCTGTGGTTGTACATTTCTGATACCATGGGATTATTTTCCCTTCCCAGGACTCGTATGTGTTGCACTACTTTGAATCGATGGCAGAGTACTTGCATGCAGGCCCTCCTGTCTACTTTGTGATTGAAGAAGGACATAATTACACTTCTTTGGAAGGACAGAATATAGTCTGTGGCGGTGTTGGCTGTAACAATGATTCACTTGTCCAACAAATTTATACCGCTGCTCTGCTGGACAACTAGTAAGTTCCATCAGGAGCACCATAGTACTTTGACTCCTTACCAAGTCTGTGATTGTTTTCCTTGATGGTCATTACCAGTCATGCTGTCCCTCTATGTCCAGCAAATGACACCATTTAACAGTGTCTTTAAAGGCACTGATTCAGATTTAGCTGTGCACTTGTCAATTTAACATGTTTGATTTTGGGCAAAGTCCACAGAGGGACATTTCAGGCAGCTTCACTCAAAGGGTTTTACTGCCTGCCAAACATAGTGGACATATGGGATTCTACAAATTCCCACTATGTACAGGGGAGACTATTTTCTGGATTATTGAAAGATCTAATTTAGCACAAGTTTTGGCTCACTATTCAAGAGGAGAACACCTCATTGGTTACTAGAAATATTCTGGCCTTGGGTTGCACTAATCTGTTTCATCCTTTCATTTCATATTCATTGGAGTTTTCAAAACTAACCCAATAAACAGTGTATTGATAACTGACATTACTGAAGTCTTCAGTACCATTCTAGTAAATCTCCTTTGCACACCCCCAAAAGCTATGTCTTCCTGAAGTTTGGTAGAATTTGATTTCCATCTAGGGCCTGACCAGAAGATTGTGTAATTTCACTTTTATATGCATGTCCCCACTCCATTTAGAAAATGGGAACCCAGGAACTCCATGCTTTCCAGACACAATGGACTGAATGGCTTCCTGTGATCAAAAAAAAAGTGATTTGGATAAATGTCCTTATGAACTTCTGCCATCTTCAAGGTTTTCCACAACTTTTATAGATGACTTGTGCTGTTGTTGGGTGCAGTGTGGTTTTTTAACTGCTTCTGTAACTTAAATTTCCTTCAGTACAAGAATTGGTTTCCCACCATCATCATGGATCGATGATTACTTTGACTGGGTGAAGCCACAATCAACCTGCTGCAGAGTCTACAATACTTCAGAGAAGTTCTGCAATGCATCAGGTGACATTGCACTTTTCCAGTTTTGAGCCCATGAGCGGGGCATAATGCAATTTGATAGGGTAGATAGAAACTATAACATCTAGTAGGACAGCCTAGAATAACAAAAATTTGGAGCATGACCACTTTGGGTGGGTGGTGGTGGTTAAATGTCAGGAGGCACTTCACACAGGGTAATGCAAATCAAACTTGCTCTAATGCCTCCCCCAAAAAACAGGCTGGAAATCAATTGAAAATTATAAAACTGAATTGTAGATTTTCATTAGGGATTTTCAAACACCCCAGGTGGGTAAATGGAGTTGAGGTTATCAGCTATGATCTAAATGAATGGCAGAACTGGCTTGAGGGGTGAATGGCTTCATGCTGGTCTGCCCCAAAACATGTTCTCTAACAGATCATTGGATTGGGAACAAGTTTCTGGAACCTTAGCTAAGGTTTCTGTTCTGATGCTATTTTGGATGCAATGACCCAGGGTTGTTTAACTTGATGCTCACTCCTCAGGTCAGGTGGAAAGATGAGGATTCCACCCAAAGTTCAAAAGCTTCCTGAAAAGGAGAAAAACCTAACTTTTGCTCTTTCTATGCTCTTGTAGTTGTTAATTCATCATGTGTTCACTGCCGTCCATTGACTAGAGAGGGAAAACAAAGGCCTTATGGAGAAGACTTCATGACTTTTCTTCCCATGTTTCTGTCTGATAATCCAAGCCCAAAATGTGGCAAAGGGTAAGGAACTACAATCCTTGAACTCTAGCAAAATTAAGGAGCTTGGATTTAGTCACTTGAGCAGGGTCATTTCCATTATCTATATATTCTAAGCCTGCAAACCTACTATGAAAAAAATCATTAGCTTTGAAACTTTTGTCAAATCCATGAGTACTGTTTTTTAAATGTTGGAAGCCTAGGTACTGTTGTCTTTTGAATCCACTTGTATTTGAATAACACCTACTTGAGCAGATTGAGACACTTTCAAGTTTTGAGAGCTGCATTTCACCGTAGAACAGACTCATTGCATTGTGTCTTGACACTGCTACGCAACATGAGGACACTGGAAGGAGAAAGCTGACTGCTATTTGGGCAAGCTTAATGCAAAAACATTGAACTTTTATACCCTATTGAGAGTACATCTTGTTCCTTAGAAGCTAAGTATTGCTCTAATTTCAAATTTGGTGGATTTATCCACTTACGGCATTGATTGATTAACATAAAATCAGGTGCAGTGTTGTAGCTGCTTCAAGGTTTGGATGCACAAGGCAATAAATGCTTATGTTACACTCCCAGGGAATCTGTTAGCTGAAGCATTTTGTTCCCATATGCAGCAAGAACTGGACAACATTTGGGCTTGGGTTGATGTGTGATATGTTTGCATGAAGTGCCAGCCAAGTGCCAAGAGAATCTCCCCCTGACATTCAATAGCATTAACATCAATGTGTACTCTCCTCAACACCATCCAGCACACAGCCTGCCTGACTGGTACCCCCCCATCCACCACCTTATCTCTTTTTCCCTGACAAGAGAATTTTGTGCTGAATGTACTTTGACTGATTTCCTTTAACTTGCAACACAAGTTGTCCTTTTGATTCTATTGGCCAACTTAAAACTATCTCTGCCTTGCCGATTCCTGTTTTGAGATATTATTGCTTCATAGTGGTCTTGCCTTCTCCCCATCCTCATTCCTAATGGCAAAATATTCAACGCCTGCATCTAACGTGAGCTATATGTACTTCATGACCTCTCTCCCAAAGTATTGGTTTTAGTGTTATGGTAGGTTCCCTATTTCAAATTGACTGCTTGACGTTGAATATTTCCCCTCTTGAATATTTTCCCTTTTTTTTGGAGTCATGGCCAGTTTGTACTGAAATTAGAACATTTGAGAAGACTACACCTTTCCTGTTATAGAAAACTAATGCTAGCTAACTTTCTATTCCCTCTGTAGGGGCCATGCAGCATACGGCTCTGCAGTGAATCTGCTTGAGAACAATACAGCTGTGGGAGCCACTTATTTTATGACTTATCACACAGTGCTGAAAACATCTGCTGACTTCATTGCTGCTGCTGAGAGTGCACGTATTTTGGCTGAAAACATAACTGAATCCATGAACATTTCTCACAAAGGCTATCGTGTCTTTCCATACAGGTAACTATAACCATTTGCTCCGATAGCAGAAACACAATCTCCTGGTAAGAGCAGGAATTTATAAAACGAGCAGTAGATTGCTGTATATATCAAAAGGCCTTCCAGATCAGTAGTGAGTCTGGTCACTTTTTTTCCTGTTCTTTTCATTACAGTGATCTTGTAAATTAGTTTCTGATCCCTTTTTGAAGTTTGTAGCAAGCCACGAAGCAACATGTGATCAGCATAGTTTCATCTAATACCTTGGGAAATAGCTGTGAAAACGTACCAGGAATCATGGAGTGTTTTGTGGCATTTAAGCCATTGAGGAGCTAAATGGGCAATTGTTGCATCTTCTGTGTAAGCTGAGGAAGATCAACAAAGCAGATGAGTGAATCTGGGTATGAAGGATATTCTTGGATTTGTTAGACGAAGCACTTCCCCACCTGAGGGTAGTGAATCTTTGGAAGTCTCTATCCCAAAGGGCTGTGGAAACTCAATCACTGAGCATAGACTCAGACATCTACAGCACAGAAGGAGGCCATTTGGCACAAAGTGTCCATGACAGCTAACAAAGATCTGACTACACTAATCCCATTTTCCTGCGTTTGCTCCATAGCCCTGGAGGCTATGGCAATGCAAGTGAATATCTAAATACTACAATGTTTGAGTTTCTGACTTGACCACACTTCCAGGCAGTGAGTTCCAGATGCCCACCACCCTCTGGGTGAGAATTTCTCCTCCACTCCCCTCTTAGATTTAAGGTAGAAGGCTATGCCCCCGGGTTATTGACCCCTCTACTAATGGAAACAGTGCCCTCCTATCCACCTTTATCTGTCCCTCAATCTTATGCCTCTTATCAGGTTCCCCCTTGACCTTCACTGCTCCAAGGAAAACAAACCCAGCCTATCTAATCTTTTCTCATAGCTCAAACTCTCCAGCCCTGGCAGCATCCTGATAAATCTCCTCTGCACCCTCTTCAGTGCAATCACATCCTTCCTATAATATGGTGACCAGAACTGCACACAGTACTCTAGTTGTGGCCTAACCAGCGTTTTATACAGTTCCAGCATAACCTCCCTACTCTTGTATTCTATGCTTCAGCTAATAATGGTAAGTATCCCATATGCCTTCTTGACCACCTTCAGGCATCTGTGGATATGCACACCAAGGTCCCTCTGATCCTCAGTACTTTCCAGGGCCCTACCATTCGGTGTAACCCCTTGCCTTGCTAGCCCTCCCCAAGTGCATTACCTCACTTTTTTCCAGGTTGAATTCCATTTGCTACTGCTCTGATCAGTCCATTGATATCATCCTGCTGTTTACAGGTATCCTCACTATTTACCACCCTACCAATTGTCATCCACAAACTTCTTGATCAAAGCCCCTACATTTAAGTCCAAATCACTTATGTACACCACAAACAGCAAGGACCCCAGCACTGAGCCGTGCAGAACCCCACTGGAAAGACTTCCAGTCACAGAAACATCCCTGTACTATCACCCTCTGCTTCCTGCCTCTCAGCCAGTTTTGGATCCAACGTGCCACTTTGCCTTGGATCCCATGGGCTCTTACTTTCTTGACCAGTCTGTCATGAGGAACCTTATCAAGAGTCTTGCTAAAGTCCATGTAGACCACATCAAATGCATTACCCTCATCAACACTCCTGGTTACTTACTCAAATTCAGTCAAATTTGTTAAACATAACTTTCCCTTAACAAATCCACACAAACTATCCCTGATTAATCTGTCTCAGAGTACAGAATATTTCTAGTAACTTCCCCACCACAGGTTAGACCTGTAATTTCCTGGTCTATCCCTTTTTTTAATAATAGGACAATGTTAGCAGTCCCCTAATCTTCTGGCACTTCACCTGTAGCCAGAGGATTTAAGAATTACTGCCAGGGCACCTGATATCTCTTCCCTTGCCTCCCTCAACAGCCTGGGATACATCTCATCTGGGCCTGTGGATTTATCCAGTTTTAAGGCTGCTAAACCTGCTTGTACCTCGCCCCTCTCTCTCTCTGTTAATTTCCTCCTAATATTTCAGTCCTCTACCCTGATGTCTATATCTGCATCATCCTTTTTCCACTGTGGAGACTGACTCAAAGTATTCATTCAGGATTGTACCCATGTCTTCCAGGTCCCCACACATTACCTCTATGGTCCCTAATTGGCCCTACTCTTTCCCTGGTTGTTATCTTGCTCTTAATATATTTTAAAAAACCCTTTGGGTTTTCCGTTATTCTACCTACCAATGCTTTCTCATGACTCTCTTGGCTTTCCTAATTTCCTTTTTTAAATTCCCCTCTGCACATTTTACACTCTCCTCTGAGGACTCTGCATCAAGTCCTCAGTACCTGCCATAAGCTTTTTAATTTTTTGATCCTAACTTTTCTGTCCCTTGATGTCCAGGGTTCTCCAGACTTGGTTTCTAACCCCCCCCCCCCTCCCCCCCGTCATTACGGGAACATATTTTAAGTGTGTTCAAGACAAAAATTGATAGATTCCCAGATATTAATGATTTTAAGGGATATGGAGTGTTTGGGTAGATCAGCCATGATCTAGTTGAATGGCAGAGTGGGCCAAGGGGTTGAATGGTTTATCCTGCTCTTATGTTCCTGTGTCACGTGAAGCTATAGACCTGGCAAATGTGGAGGCAGGTAGGTGGGAGATGAAAACCAGGATATTGTCATGGTAAGGGGTGGGTTCTGGGGCAAAGGCACAAGACGGTAATTGACCCAGTCAAGGAACCTGACTACAACAGAAGTCTCAGCTTAAGATGTATGTTGCTGAAACTCGGGGGAAAGAATACCCCAGCTAGCTGTGGGAGTTGGCTTGAAATAAATTGTGAAGAAGACATACCTATCACTTAAGTAGGCTGCAAAGGTGAATGTGCTCATTTGTCAGGTCTTCACTCAATGTGGTAAAATGTGAAGTAGTCAATTTCTGGCAAAAAAGCATATCCAAATGGTGAGCAATTTGCAGAGTGCAGATTGAGGGTGTTCCAGTGCATGCACTGCAAAAGGCTAGTTTGCAAGTAATTGGGAAAGCTGCTGAGGGGAATTGAATAGAAAAGTAGGGATGTTATGCTTCAGCTATACAGAGCACTAGTGAGACCACATCTGGAGTATTATGTACAGTATTGGTCTCACTAAACAGAAGAGAAATGCATTAGAAGCAGTTAAAGAAGGTTTACTGGACTAATAACCAGAATGGGTGGGTTGTTTTATGTGGAGAGGATGTTTCCTCTTGTGGGAGAATCTAGAAATAGGGGGGGTCACTCTTTAAAACTGAGGGGTTGAGACATATTTTTTTCAGGGTTACAAGTGTTTGGAATTCAAAGGAAGTGGAAACAGAGCCACTGACTATTTTTAAGACAGAGCTAGATAGATTCTTGATTTAACAAGAGGGTGAAAGGATATGAGTTAAGTGAGAGGTTACAGCCAGATCCGCCATGATTTATTGAATGATGGAGAAGGCTCAAGGGCTGAGTGACCTGCTGCCCCTAGTTCATTTGTATGTTGAGGAGGGGAAAATTGTTGGATATAGGCAGAGAAACATCAGGGAGATGTAGGCTTAGTATTGAATAAAGGGGAGGAGACTTCTTGAATAGACCAGTTGGGCTAGATTCTGTATTATTGAGTAACCTAACTTTGCCAGGGCTCCACTCCCTTGTATTTTAGCACCTGTCCACCCTCCCTAACAAAAGAGTTTTGTGATGTTATTGTATTATCTAACTTTTTTTTAATTGAGTTGTCAGAAATGTTAACTACTGTTTGTGCCGAATGACTGAAGTCTCAATGTGCTTCCAGTTTTTCCTGTTTTTTAACCTTGAGTATTTTATTCTGGCCTGAAATTGTCATGTTTACTTACATCTTTAAATTTCCAGCCCATGCTCTTGGGAATCTTGTTTAGCAAATGGCACATAGTAATACTAGATTATTCTGTTTGTTTACAGTGTGTTTTATGTATTTTATGAACAATACTTTACCATTGTGAAAGACACAATTTTCAACATCTGCATGTCACTGGGAGCTGTATTTGTTGTGACTACAATCCTGCTGGGCTGTGAAGTCTGGTCTGCTGTGATCGTCTGCATCACTATTTCTATGATAATCACAAACATGTTTGGAGTTATGTGGTTGTGGAACATCAGCCTTAATGCAGTCTCATTAGTAAACCTGGTTATGGTAAGTGGATTACTTGATTTACAAGCTGCTCCAGATAAAAGCTATTTAGTATTTTGAGTGAAATGTCCAAATGAAGCCATTTTCAACTTGCAGGCTTTTCCCAATGCCTGGAGCTAGTAACTTCAATAATAGCTGACAGCTGTCAGAAACAAGAGTACCTTCTTTTTTGTCGTGATCTTTAACACTAAATTCTGAGTAGTTGATCATCCATGCTGATGGCTTTTTTAAGTACTTGATCCCATTGAGTCATAATACAGCATTCTGAATCTTGTACTCCACTATTATTGCTTTAATCTTATCTGCCATGGTAGATTGAATGCTATATGTAAACTTGCTGTAACTCATCTTGCCGGCACTTGTGTGGGCAAGTGTAAGCTTTTTTTTTTTTACCTTTTTTTTCCACTCTGTTTTTGCTCCTCTTCAACCAGTTTCTAATGTGCAGTTCAACAAACTTTCACACTTCTAGCCTACTCTGGTCAGTCATTGGGCTTCTGTATTCGCACCATCTTAGGAGTGGAAAACTTATTATGGGTGTTTCTCAGTACTAAGTACATTTTCTAGTAGAGTTTGAATGCTCACTATCTTGTTAGCTGAAGAAATATTGGGCTTGGTCTTACAATCTGGGACAATAGAATGGATATTTGACATTGACGTTTTATTTCCTTGTAGTGTTGTGGTATTTCGGTTGAGTTCTGTAGCCATATTGTTCGTGCATTTTCTGTCAGTTTGAAGAAAACCAGGGTGCAGCGTGCTGAGGAAGCACTAGCAAATATGGGTAGTTCGGTGAGTAAATTTAATGTGATATCTGTCAAGGATACATTACTTTTAACTTTAATTCAGTGAATTTGCATTTGGAACTTTCATCCTAAGAATAAGAGGATTTGTCTGAAATCTTAATCTTGCATAAATTAAAAATCCCCTCATGGATGTGTTGGCAAGGCCAGTATTTGTTGCCTATCTAACAGTTCTTGAGAAAGTAGTGGTGAGCCACTGCCTTGAACTGCTGCAGTCAATCTGTAAGGATTAGCTTGGCTCACCATGGGATCTTCAACATTGGCAGCAGCTCCAAGTACTGGAGCTGTCCTGTTCCAGCACTTGTCAAACTGAACTTCACAATTTTCTCCTCTTCTCCTAGGTATTTAGTGGCATCACACTGACTAAGTTTGGAGGTATTGTGGTCCTGGCATTTTCCAAATCCCAGATTTTCCAGATCTTCTACTTCAGGATGTACTTGGCAATTGTGCTTTTGGGAGCTGCTCATGGCCTCATTTTCCTTCCAGTATTACTAAGTTACATAGGTAAGATTCAAGTTGTAGCACAACAATCTGGCTGTCACTGATCATTTTAACTTTGGTTAAAGGAGAAAATTCTTGCACTGGTCTTAACAGCATTTAAAACATAGCTTAATGAATAATTATCTATTCACCTTTCTCAACACTATTCTTGAGACTTATGTAAGCTAAAGTGCAGCATCTTGCCCTGTGCAGAATGTTGCTGGCATAAGTAAAGTTTATGTAAACTAGGGTCATTTCCTGAAATAGATAGGTAACTATGCAGTTGCAAATGACAACTTCGACATCTATTGAACTAAAGATAATGATAGACATTAACAGGCTGGAATGGCAGACACAATGTAGAGAAATGTGAAATGATTCATTTTATACTACCTCTTAAATCTTGCCAAAATGTATGAATTAAGGAAATATATGAACAGAAGGACCTTCAACATGTAAACAAATCATTGAAGGTGCATGGCAGGTTAAAAGTGGTTAGTGTACAGGATCCTGGGCTTTATAGTTGGGGGCATAACACTAGGTTGGCCTCAAGTGGAGTATGTCTCCAATTCTGAGAACCACACTTTAAGAACAAAGGGAAGCATCTAGGGAAGAGTTCTGGTTCATGAACAGATTGAGTATCTCTTTTTTCCAATAAAGATGTCTGGATAAGAATTGGAGAGAATCTCCTCCATTTAAAGCTATGGAGACTGGAACCAGTTAGAAGGGGTGAATTGTTCTTATTCTACATATGTACATACGCTATTAGAGTGAACATTTGCCTGATCGCACCTAGCCTGTACATGAGTCTAGTTTCCATGAGTAAATTGCAGGTCACATTAAACCCCATTCACAGCAGCTGAAAATCAGCTATGCTCTAGCGTTAGTTAGACCACTTCATGAACAGATATGCAAGATGTGGGGAAATAATTTGATAGATGCTCACAACCCCAAGCCTTGTCCTCCAGTTGATAATACATGTTACCAACTCTAGCCATTGTTGGTTTTCTCAAATCAAACTAGAATTTATAATCTAAATTCAACCATTTCTAGAACATTTTAGGTTGGAGATTTTATACTGTCTGAATTGTTTACTCAATTTATTTAGGACCACCCTTGAACAAAGGAAAAGTTTCTGCACTGCACAACCTCTACAAGAACACTGAACAGGAGAGACTGTTGAAATAAACCAACATTGACCAAGAACTTCAGCATCAAAGACTAACTAATGCATCCTAAATGATGATATTCAAAGGATTTTGCACTTTAATGCAGAAATTGTGGCATTCTGTACCCTGGAAATCAGCTAGTTTGCTACAGCACAAGTTATTTAAGGACTGTCCAGTTTTATTGGATTAGTAATATCTTAACTGGTAGTTCAGTCAAAGTGAATCTATAAAACTGAATGCAAGATTTTCTCTTTCCAGTTGACCTGTTGAAGAATGACACTGGGAAGTGACACTAATACATATTTTTAATACATGCCAAAATCATGTAGATAATTTTTATGGTCCTTTTTATATGCACATTAATAAAAGTTTCTAGACATTCAGTAACTGGTGCATTGCTTTGTGTGCAAGTCCTGAGTTCATACAGCCATCGGTGTCAGAAGTGCTTGTTCACCAAAAAGGCTTTTGAAATGGGTGACATGTTCTTCACAGTGCTCTCCTGAAATTAAAACAACCCACAATGTAAAGAATGTGACCTGGGATTAGACTCAAGGTAAAATGAATTATTGTAGTACTAGTGCAATTTCATTAGGAATCTCTCAAACCCCCAACAACTAAACATTGGGGGAGGGGGGGGTGCCATAAACTCAACATTTTGCTACCTAAATTTAATTTTTACTGTACAACTTTTAGCTATCTAGTTAATGTCTTGTACTTTTGAAACTTGAATTAATAAGTCACAATGCTGCATAAGGTAAAGCAAAAGATGTGTAATTGGTGAATGAACAGTGACATTTCAGCTCAGCCTCTAGACCTTTTAAACCAGTTCCTCTCAGTTTAGATTTCAAATCGTTAATAGAAACCTACTAAAACATTTTAATTGATCAACTTTACATTTTTCATACTATGGGGTGGGGGAAGATAGTATAAAAGCAAAAGAGAAATGCTATGAAGCATTGTACTGTTTGGCTGCTACAACCTAATGTGACACCCACTAAAGGAAAAACCTATTGAATAGTGCCATAGGATCTTGAAGGACAGATGGGACCATGTTTCCAGAACAAAGTAGAATTTGGGTCCCAATATTGATATTCTATATTGAAACCAGCGTGAGGCAAGTTCAGAGTTCAAAGCTGGCTAGCTGAGTCTGAGCCGACTGCATCTGGAGAGAATAAGTGACATCACAGGGAAACTGGGTTCTCTTTTGTCTTTTATGTAAGGTTTGATTAGTAAAGTTTACAAGCAGTAAAGCTTAAAGTAGTGGGGGTTTTAATAAATTAACAAAATTAAGATGGCAGGGTAGATGATCTTGCAACTGCAAGATGTGGGAGCTCCTGGATGCAAGTGAGACCTAGAGCAAACTTGTCTGTGGTTGGAGGAACTTTGGTTCAGTCAGAGCTGGAGGCTGAGCTATAAAAATGTTAGTGGGCAGTCACAGCCCTTAGGGTAGGGTCTTCTGATTTTGGTCAGGGACAGGAGGGTGTGACTGCAAGTGAGACAGATAAGGTGGCAGTGAAGGAGCCTTGCCTCTGCAATTGTCCAACAGGTGAGAGATTCTTGCAACTTGTATGGATGAAAGCAGGGGCTGCAGGATGGATGAGCAAACTGACCGTGATACAGGAAGCCATTAGAGTATGGGGAGTTAAGAGGAATGTAGTGATAGTAGGGTAGCCAATTATCTGCAACTGAGAGGAGTCTAGATGGCTGTGTTGCCTGCCTGGTGCCGGGGTTTAGAACATGTTGGCTGGAGAGGATCCAGTGGTTATGGCCCATGTAGCTACTAATGACATGAGCAGCTAGGGGCTAAATTAAAGTAGAACCTCAAAGGTAATCTCTAGATTACTACCTGAGCAAATGGAGCCACACACTTACTCTCCTATCTGATGTGTGGGAGAAATGGGTTTAGGTTCATGAGGCACTGGGACCAGAGTTTAAATCTCTACCACCCCAGTTATACAACTTGCCAGAACACGGAGTGAGAGGAAAGAGGAAGTGTGATAAATTAGAGAAGGCAAGATAGTAAAAAAAATGATCAGGGGGTAGCAGGAAGGGACTGTAAAAATAAAATAGGAAAAAGAACTAAAGGCTCGATGCACATAGCAGTCTTAACAAATTTGACAAAATCTACATGATCAAAACCTTGAATTTGAATGTTCAAAGGTACATGATATTCAGGAAGCTAGGGAAAAGGGAGAGGTAGTTAAGAATGACAAATATTAATTAGTGTTAGCAGGAAAGATCTGGAGAGACAGCCTCTACAGGAGGTACAGGAACAGAGGGACCTCTGTATACATACATAGGTCATTGAAGATGGCAGGGCATGTTGAGAGAGCAATTAATAAAGCATTTAGTATCTTGGACATTGAGTACAAGAGTAAGTTGAACTTGTATGACACTAGTTAGGCCTCATCTGGAGTACTGTATCCAGTTCTGGGTGCCATACTTGAAGGACATGAAGGTACTGGAGAGAGTACAAAGGAGATTCACAATGATTCCAGGGATAAACAACTAGCTATGAGGATAGATTGGAGAGGTTGGGACTTTTTTTTCCTTGGAGAAGAGAAGGCTGAGAGGAGACTTGATAGAGGTATTCAAGATCCTGAGGGGTGTGGACAAGGTAAATAGTAGGAAACTGTTCCCATTCAAGAGAACATCAAGAACTAGAGGGCACGGATTCAAAATAATTGGCAAAAGGAGTAAATGTGATGAGGAAAGACTATTTTCACCCAGAGGGTGGTTTGGGAATATGGTAGTGGAGGCAGTTTTGATCGAGGTATTCAAAAGGGAATTGGCTTGCTACCTGAAAAGAGTATGTGCAAGGTTACAAGGATAAGGCAGGGGTGTGAGACTAGGTGGAATGCTCTCAGCAAGCCAGTGCAGACTTGATGGGCCAAATGGCTCCTTCTGCATTGTAAAAATCTGTGATAGTACAATAGAGAAAGATGACCTGTTCTGGAGATCAGTATATGGAATCACTTTGAGTTAAAATGAGAAATTGTGAAGGTAAGAAGTTATTGGAAATGGATTATAGGCTCCCTAGCAGTAACCACCCTGTAGGACAGGGTAGACAGGAAGAAATATTGGGAGTTTGTGAAAAGATCCAGTGATAATCATAGATGATTCCAATCTACATTGATATGTCCAAATTGAAATAAAATAGATAGCCTAGGTGAGGAATTCACGTTTTGGGTCAGTTTCTTAGAACAGCATGCTCTAGAGCCAACCAGAGAGCAGGCTATTGTAGTAATGTGCAATGAGACAGGATTAATTAATAAACTCAGTGAAGGCAATGGGCATGTGTTTGAATTTTACATTCATTTTGAGGGAGAGGACTGGATCTAAGACTAATGTTTTAAATTTAAAAAAAGGTAATTATGAGGGCATGAGACAGAGCTAGATAAAATGAACTGGGAGATTAAGTTAAGGGATAAGTCAGTAGAGATGCAGTGACAGACATTTAAGGATTTCAGAATACCCATATATTCTAGCGAGACAACTCCAGGATGCACCATCTGTGACTAAGGAAGTTAAAGGTATTACAATCTGCAAAGATGAGGCAGGTCAGAAGATTGTACAGAATATGAAGAACAGCAAAGAATAACAAAGAGCTGTTAGAGTACAAGAGAAAGCTGGTAGAAAGAGTTTCTAGACATATTTGAAAAAAGTGAGTGTTGATTCTTTAAACTGTGTGTCTGGGAATTAATGATGCAAAATAAGGAAATGGCAGATGAACTCAACAGATTTTGCATCGGTCTTCACTGTAGAGGATACAAATAACTGTAAATGAGGTGGTGAAAGGGAGGGAGGAACTTAAAACCATTACAATCACCAGGGAAATGGTACTGAAAATTATTAGAACTAAAAGCTGACAAATCCTAGGGGTCTGATGGACTTCATCCTAGGGTCTTAAAAGAAATGATTGCTGAGACAGCAGATGCATTGGTTTTAATTTTCCAAAAATCACTAGATTCTGGAAAGGTCCCATCATAATGAATGTGATGCCTATATTCAAGAAAGGAGGGCGATAGAAAGCAGGAAACTACAGGCCAGCTGGCCTGCCATAGGGAAAATTCTGGAATCTATTGAGGTTATAGAAGGCACTTTGAAAACCTCAATGCAATCAGGCAGAGTCAACATGGTTTTGTGAAAGGGAAATCATGTTTGACTAATTTATTGGAGTTCTTTGAGGAAGTAGCAAGCAACCTGGATAAAGGATCCTGTGGATGTATTTGACAAGGTGGCACATCAGTTACTATGCAAAATAAGAGCTCCTGATTAGGAGGCGGGGGGGAGGGGGAGGGGAGACATAGCCTGGATAGAGGATAGGTTAGCTAATAGGAGACAGTGGGCAGAAATGTGTTGGCAAGATGATGAGTGAAGAGCCGCAGAGATCCATGTTGGGGCCTCAACTATTTTCAATTTATATCAATGACTTGGATGAAGGGAACAAATATATGGTTGCTAAATTTGCTGATGAGGCACAGATAGGTAGGAAAGTAAGCTGTGAAGATAAGGAATCTGCAAAGGGATACAGATAGGTTGAGTCAGTGGGCAAAAATTTGGCAGATGGAGTATAATGTGGGAAAAAAAATGAACTTGTCCACCCTGGGAGGAGGATTAGAAAAGCAGCATATTATTTACATGGAGAGAGATTGCAGAACTCTGAGGGACAGAGGGATGTGTGTGTCCTGGTCCATAAATTACAAAAAGTTAGTGTGCAGGTACAGCAAGTGATTAGGAAGGCAAGCGGAATGCTTATTACAAGGAGAATGGTGTATATATAAGGGATGTTTTGCTACAATTGTAGGGCATTGGTGAGACCAGACCTAAAGAAGTGTACAGTTTTGATCTCCTTATTTAAGGATATAAATATGTTATCAGTGCAGAGAAGGTTCACTCAACTGATAGTGGGGTTCGGGGGGGAGGTTGGTCCCAATGGAGTTTAGAATGAGAGGTGACCTTATTGAAAGATATAAGATGCTGAGGGGACTTGACAGGGAGGATGCTGAAAGGATGTTTCCCCTTGTGGGAGAGTCTAGAAATTGGGACACAGTTTGAAAATACGGGGTCTCCCACTTAAGGCAGAGATGAGGAGAATTTTCTCATGAATCTTTGTAATTCTTTTCCCAGAGGATGGTGGAGGCAGGGTCAAGGGATATTTTTTTAGGCCTTGACTAACAAGGGAGTCAAAGGGTATCTTGGTTAGGCTGACTTAAGGCCACAATCAGATCTGCCATGATCATACTGAATGGTGCAGCAGGGTCAAGGGGACGAATGGCCTAATCCTCCTATTTCTTACGTTCATATGTCGTGTTTAAATAAATGAAGTTTACAATTTTGTGTGAATTACTGCTCATTTAAGACTGATACTGAAGTATTCATTTGGGAAAACCACCATTCTAACCTTTTGAAATGTCGAGTGATTAATCCACCTTTTTTTTTTGCAGTAGTGGGACTATTCTCCCTCTCCTGCCAACATGTCTGAAGTGGTTTGTACTTACCTGGTGTAAAGTGTGAACTTCCTCGTAACCGCTGATTCCTCTGCTCAAAAAATTTGAAGGTGGTGTAGAATAGCATCGCATCTCCAGTCTGCCTTGCTGCATCCAAAAACTTGCGCGCTGATATATTGTCATGGCTGCCAACACTTCGAACAAACCGCAGTGCACCCAGAACCTGGTGTTTGGATAGCAAAACTTCCACAATCTCATCATTGGCTGTGGAGAGTCGCTGCAAAGGTGAAATTTCCAGAAAATGTTCATCCTGAGCCAAGTCAATCACATTACCCACAAGAGTACAATGCATGCTGTGTTCTGCAGTGTTTTGTAGAATGAGCAATTGCTTTGTCAACATGAATTCTGCATTGTTGATTAGATTAGGAATATACTGCCAAAAGCATCTGATAACGGAGAGAATGACTACAGTCGTTCTCTACTCATTCAATGCGTTGCCGTCATCTTTTTTGGACAGCCAGATGGGAGACTAACCCTGCCAAAAGACGGATTGTTACAAAGCTTTCATTAGTCTATTGTCTTTGAAACTGTGGCTCACTTTTCACAAACAGCTTGCTTTTATCCATCTGTGGGATTGTCACTGGCAAGGCCAGTATTTATTGCCCATGCTTAATTGCATTTGAGCAGGTGGTGGGGAGCCACCTCCTTGAACCGCTTCAGTCCAAATGGTGTAGGTACACCCACAGTGTTATTAGCAAGAAGTTAGATTTCGACACGGATACTTCCAAGTCAGGATGGCGTGTGGCCTGGAGGGGAACTCGCAGTGTTGGTGTTCCCACGTGTCTACTGCCCTTGTCCTTCAAGGTGGTAGAGGTCATGGGAGGTTTGGCAAGTGGCTGTGTGCAATTTGTAGATGGTGCACACTGCTGCCACTGTGCATCAGCGGTGGAGGGAGTGAATGTTTAAGATGGTGGATGTGCTGCCAATCAAGCGGGCTGCTTTGTCCTGGATGGTGTCAAGTTTCTAGTGTTGTAGGAGCTGCAGTCATCCAGGCAAGTGGGGAGTATTCCATCACACTCCTGAGTTATACCTTGTCGGTGGTGGGCAGACTTTGGGGAGTCAGGAGCAAGTTCATCACCGCAGAATTCCAAGATGGTTATTGCCTGGCAATTACGTGACAAGTGACATTTTGCGACATAGCAGCCAAAATCTGAATATTGTACAGTCTTGCTGCATGTAGATACAGACTACTTCATTCTCTGAAGAGCTATAGGTACTGAACTCTCTGCAACAAACATCCCCACTTCTGACCTTATGATTAAGGGAAGGTCAATAAAACAGTTAAAAATGGTTGGGCCTAGGACACTATCCTGAGGAACTCCTTCAGTGATGTCTTGGGACGGAGATGATTGACTTCTAACAACCACAATCATCTTCCTTTGTGCTAGGTATGACGCCAACCAGTGGAGTGTCCACCCCACCACCCGCTTTCCATTGACTTCAATTTTGTTAAGGCTGTTAAGGTTAAGAATTTTGATCAAATTCTGCCTAAATCTGAGCAACCTAGAAAAATACAACAAAATTCAGTATGGATAGTGATAGCATAACCTAACAGGAGTATGTTGAGGAAACTATTTTAACCAATGATGGAATATGAATCAGAGTAGAAAACTCTGGCACACATAGCAATCATGAGAATCTTTATTTGTTAGGTTTCTAGAAGAGATTTTGTCTGAAGCGGCAAGTAAGGGCAGAGTCCTTTTTATTTAAGATTAGAAATAGAACATTACATTTTGTGCAGCGTTTAAAGTTTTGGGTAGTGTTGGTGGGGACATAGACAACTCTGGAAATGCTTAGTTTATTTTTGATGCAAGTGACGTATCTCATAGGTGAGCTAGGAAGTGTAAAACACAAGACAATAGGGTACAATCCCTGCCTAATATAAATTCCTGCCTCAGCCCTTGTGTTAATTCTTGCTGCTTCAATTGCTTTCTATTTGCATATCAAAACATGACCACCTCAGAAGCTGTATTTACTTTGCATGTTTTTTTTACACACAAGAGTCAGCCCAGTGTATTGTTCAGAGGTTTATAACCCCAGCACCTCCACTGTAGAGCAAAAAAAGCAAACCAACTCCTGTAGAGGGACTGGGAACCTTGTCCTAAATCTTTGCTGACAAGAGGTCTAATAGCATCACTGCACTTAAGGGGAGCTAGATAAACATGAAGTATAAAATCAGGGTAAGTTAAAGAGGGGAGGAGGAGACAACTGAGATGGAACAACAGCACTGGCAACAGAACAGTTTCTAAGCTGTAACTTCAATATAATGCAACACAGGTCCTAGGGTTCTGCATGGTACAGGAATGGATACCTGCAATGTCATACCCGTTTCATGGACATGTTTGAAAGTTCCCCACTGGAGCTCTTGGAATCATCACAACATATTGTATGGCCAATTCATTCTTACATACCAATTAGGAGCAGTAGGAGGCCACTCAGCCCCTTGAGCCTGCTCTGCCATTCAATAAGATCATGGTTGAATGCAACCTCAACCCCAACAACCTTTCACCCCCTTGTTAATCAAGAATCTATCTACCTCTGCCTTAATAATATTCAAAGACTCTCTTCCTCAAAAGATGGTGGAAGCAGAGTTCCAAAGACCCTCAACTCTCAGAAAAAAATTCTCATCTGTCTTAAGTGAGCGACCCCTTATTTTAAAACAGTGACCCCCACCTCCCCACCCCGCTAACCAGGTTCTCCCACAAGAGGAAACATCCTCCCTGTCAAGACTCCTCAGGATCTTAAAGGTTTCAATTAAGTTGCCTCCTACTCTTCTAAACTGCAGTGGATACAAGTCTAACCTGTCCAGCCTTTCCTCATAAGACAACCCGCCCATTCCCGGGATTAGTCTAGCAAACCTTCTCTGAACTGCTTCTAACACATTTACATATTTCTTTAAATAAGGATACCAGTGCTGTACACAGTACTCCCGATGTGTTCTCACCAATGCCCTGTACAACTGAAGTATAACCTCCCTACTTTTGTAATCAATTCCCCTCACAATAAACGATAACATTCTATTACCTTTCCTAATTAACTGCTGTACCTGCACACTAACCTTTTGTGATTCATGAACTAGGACACCCAGATCCACTAAATCTGAGTTCTGCAATCTCTCACCATCTTTTATGCTTCCTGCCAAAATGGACAATTTCACATTTACCCACATTAAGACTCCATTTGCCAGATCTTTGCCCACTCACTTAACCAATCTACGTCACTTTGTAGCCTCCTCTTCACAAATCACTTTCCTGCCTAACTTTGTGTCCTCAGTAAATTTAGCCACCATTCCTTTGGTCCCTTCATCCAAGTCATTGATATAAATTGAACAAAGTTGAGGCCCCAGCACTGATCCCTGTGGCACACCCTCATCACATCCTGCCAACCCGAAAAAGATCCATCCATTTATGCCAACTCTCTGCTTCCTATTAGCCAGCCAATCTTCTATCCATGTCAATATGTTACCCCCTACACCATGAGCTTTTATTTTCTGCAATAATCTTGACATGGCACTTTATCAAATGCCTTCTGGAAATATAAGTAGAGTACATTCACTGGTTCCCCTTTAGCCACAGCACACATGACTCCTTCAAAGAACTCCGATAAATTGGTTAAACACGATTTCCCTTTTACTAAACCAAAGGACTGAGTGCATGCAGTTGTTGGGTAAGAAAGTCTACCTTTTTATTTGTACAAAGCTAATTTAGTTTGTAGTTGGCATTAAACTGAAAATCTATAGTTTAAATTCTGTGGTTGCCAACCTTAATTGGGTTTTTTTTTCAAGGAAACAGTGAAACAACAGCTTAATTAAGATGCAGCTGAAGCTGGATCCTCACTGAATCACTCAGCTAGGCCTTTTGTGTTAGGAGCATATATAAGTACCCAACTTAGTGCGACTTACAATAGAGTGCTGGAGTTGAGCGCTTCAGGGAGTTAAGCGAAGGAAGGAAAGAGGTGTTTGATGGCTTTTGCCTAACCTTTTTCAGTCTCCAGGAATTGATTCTTGCTATGCTACAGGAGAAGCAGCTGGTTAATTGGTGAGTATCTGGTAAATGATTAAGGTTTATTCTAGTCCTAAGGCTCAAAATAATATATTTTGAGTGCGAGGTGAACGGGAGAGGTTAAAAGGTATGGATCGAGAGGCCTACCTGCAGTGAGACCAGCAGCGGAATGATGTCACAAACCACAACATGACACGAGTGCAGGGAAAGCAGCCGATTGGTGACTAGGATTGGTGAGTATTTCTAGTCTTTAAAGTAAAAGAAAGGTCTTTAGTTTGTGCTTAGGTCTCTAGTATTTTTTTTCTCTTTCTTAAAAGTAGTTTGTTAAGTATAAGATCGATACTGGTGCGTAAAAAATTAATAACAATCAAGTGTAAAGAGAAGGGATAATAGAGTAATTATTCATTAAATTAAATAAAATACAATAGTGATGGCAGGACGGGTGATGTGTTGCTGCTGCAGCATGTGGGAACTGCTGGACATCAAGGTGATCCAGAGCAAACACATCTGTAGTAAGTGTCTGCAGCTCGAGGAACTCCATATCTGAGTTGAAGAGCTGAAGTCTGAGCTGCAGACATTGCACCACATCAGGGAGGGGAGAGCTTGGACAGGAGGCGGTCACACCCCTTAGATTAGGTCATTCAAATTTGGTCTCTGATCAGGGACAGGAGGGTGTGACTGCAGGTGAGACAGGTATAGGGGCCCAGCAGGTGGCGTTTAAGGAGCTTCGGCCCCTACAATTGTCCAACAGTAACAAGGTTCTTGCAAGCTGTGTGGACGAGAGTGGGGACTGCAGGGAGGATGAGCGAACTGACCACGGCACCGTGATTTAGGGAGACATTCAAGTAGAGGGAGGAAATAGGAGCATAGTAGTGGTAGGGGACAGTATAATTAGGGGGATAGATACTGTTCTCTGCAGCCATGAGCGTGAGTCCTGAAGGCGGTGTTGCCTGCCCGGTGCCAAGGTTAAGGACATCACCTCAGGGCTGGAGAGGAACCTGGAGTGGGAGGGGAGAGATCCAGTTGTCATCATCCACATTGGTACCAACGATGTTGATAGGACTAGAAAGGAGGTTCTGCTAAAAGAATTTGAACAGTTAGGAGCTAAATTAAAAAGCAGAACCTCCAAGGTAATAATCTCAGAATTGCTAGGGTAAATAAAATCAATGAGTTAAATGCATGGCTCAAAGTTTGGTGTGGGAGGAATGGGTTTCAGATCATGGGGCACTGGCACCAGTACTGAGGTAGAAGGGAGCTGTTCTGGTGGAGTGAGCTTCACTTGAACCGTGCGGTGAACAGTCCTTGCAAATCGAATAACTAGGCCTGTAGAGAAGGATTTAAACTAAATAGAGTGGGGGAGAGGGGATATTTAGGCTAACAAAGAAAAAGGATATGGCAGCATTGCAGGGAGCTAATTAGGTAATGATACCTATAGATACAGGAACGGACAGAGTGTACAAACATTAAAAAAAAGCAGCAAATAGGGTCAAAGGAGGAAAAATGGTAAAAAGGCAAAATTGATCTTAAATGCACGTAGTATTCAGAACAAAATAAATGAATAAACGGCACAAATAGAGGTGAATGGGTATGATCTTACAGCCATTACAGAGACATGGGTTGCAAGGAGATAAATATTCAGGGGTATGAGATTTTTCGAAAGGACAGGCAGGAAGGAAAGGGTGGTGGGGTAGCTTTGTTAGTACGAGATGGAATAAGTATGATAGCATGAAATGATCTTGGATTGGAAGATGTAGAATCCTTATGGGTGGAGGTAAGAAATAACAAGGGGAAGAAGACACCAGTGGGAGTAGTCTCTTGACCCCCCTAACAGTAGCTATACTGTAGGACAGACAATAAATCAGGAGATAATGAGGGCATGTAAAAAAGGCAGTACAATAATCATAGGTGACTTTAATCTTCATGTAGATTGGGAAAATCAAATTTGCAGAGGTAACCACGAGCAAGAATTCATAGAATGTATTTGGGACAGTTTCCTAGAACAATATGTTGTGGATCCAACCAGGGATCAGGGAGAGGGGGGAGCAGGGATGGAGAGGTGAGTGGAGAGGGGGTAGGGGAATGAAGAGGGAGTGGGAGATGAAAAGGGGTTGAGGGAAATGGAGATGGGGCAAGATCCAAACAGGGATCAGGTGATTTTGGATCTGGTAATGTGTAACGAGGCAGGTTTAACAAATGATCTCAGAGTAAAAGGTCCCCTAGGAAACAGTGACCATAACATGGTGGAATTTAAAATTCAGTTTGAGAGTGACAAACTTAGTTCAGAAACAACTGTGATAAACTGAAATAAAGGTAATTACAAAGGAATGAGGGCAGAGTTGGCTGGAGTGGACTGGGAAAGGAGTTTAGCAGAAAAGACAGTTGATGAACAATTGCAGATGGTCAAGAAAATAGTTCATGACTCACAACAAAGGGGATAAACCAACAATGATTAACCAAATAAGTTAAGGACAGTATCAAATTGAAAGAAAAAACGTACAACGTGGCAAAGATTAGTGATAAGCCAGAGGACTGGGAAAGTTTTAAAAACAAAAGATGACCAAAACATAATAAAGAGGGAGAAAATAAATTTTGAGAGCAAACTAGCAAGTAATATAAAAACAGACAGTAAGAGTTTCTTTAAATATAAAAAAAGGAAGAGAAAGGCCAAAGTGAACATAGGCCCCTTAGAGAATGAGGCTTGGGAAATAATAATGGGGAACCAGGAAATGACAGAGGAGTTGAATAAATACTTCGCTTCAGTCTTGATGGTAGAAGATACTAATAACATTCCAAAAATACTAAATAATCAAGGGGAAAAGTGGAGTAGGAAATAAATGCAATAACTATCACTAAAGAAAAAGTACTAAGGAGGCTAATGGGGCTAAAGGCTGATAAGTTCTGTGGACCTGACGGGTTGCATCCTAGGATATTGAAGGAAGTGGCTACAGAGATAGTGGATGCGCTGGTAGTAATCTTCCAAGGATCCTTAGATTCTGGAAAAGTCCCAGAAGATTGAAAAACTGCCAATGTAACACCCTTACTCAAAAAGGGAAGGAGACAAAAACAACAGAGTCTCAGCATGGTTTCATGAAAGGGTAATCATGCTTGACAAATTTATTAGAATTCTTTGAGGTGGTAACAAGCAGGATAGATAATGGGGAACCAGTAGATGTAATATATTTGGATTTCCAAAAGGCGTTCGATAAGGTACCGCACATAAGGCCACTTAATAAGATAAGAGCCCATGTTGTTGGGGGTGGTATATTCGCATGGATAGAGGATTGCCTAACTAATAGAAGACAGAGTTGGAATAAAGGGGGTGTTTTCAGGATGGCAGCCTATAACTGGAGTGCCACAGGGATCAGTGCCGGGGCCAGAAATTACTTACAATATATACCAATGACTTGGATGAGGGAAGATGAGGGATGAGAAAGCAGAGAGTCAGGATAAATGGGTCTTTTTCTGGATGGCAAGCTGTAACTAGTGGGGTGCCACAGAGTTCAGTCCTTGGGCCCCAACTATTTACAAGCTATATTAATGACTTGGATTCAGGGATAGAAGATACTATAGCTAAATTTGCAAATGACACCAAAATAGGTGGGAAAGTAAGTTGCAATGAAGAAATAAGAAATTTACAAATGGATATGGACAGGTTAGGTGAAAAGGCCAAAATTGGGCAGATGGAGTTTAACATGGATAAGTATGATTTTGGTCGGAAGAATAAAAAGGCGACTTATTACTTAAATGGAGAGAAACTTCAGAATGCTTCAGTGCAGAGGGATCTGGGTGTCCTTGTGCATGAATCGCTGAAAGCTAGTATGCAGGTACAGCAGGTAATAAGGCAGGCAAATGGAATTTTGGCATTTAATGCTAAAGGAATAGAGTATAAAAATAGGGAAGTGTTGTTGCAACTGTACAAGGCATTGGTGAGACTGCACCTGGAGTACTGTGCAGTTTTGGTCCCCTTATTTGAGGAAGGATGTAGTTGCATTGAAGGCAGTTCAGAGGAAGTTCACTAGATTGATTCCAGAGATGCGGGGCTTGTCTTATGAGGAGAGATTGAGCAGTTTAGGCCTATACTCGCTAGAGTTTAGAAGGATGAGAGGAGATCTAATTGAGGTATATAAGATGCTAAAGGGGTTAGACAAAGTAGACGTGGAGCAGATGTTTCCCCTTGTGGGGCATTCTAGAATGAGAGGCCATAGTTTTAGGCTAAGGGGTGGTAGATTTAAATCAGAGATGAGGAGGAATTGCTTTTCTCAAAGGGTCGTGAATCTGTGGATTTCATTACCTCAGAGTGCAGTGGATGCTGGGACGTTGAATAAATTTGAGGAGATAGACAGATTTTTAATCAGTAACAGGTTGAAAGGTTATGGGGAGAAATTGGAGTTGAGGCTGAAATGATGGTAATGAATGGCGGGGAAGGCTCGAGGGGCTGAACTGCCTACTCCTGCTCCTAGTTCTTATGTTCTTAAGTCAATGTCCTATTGCCAAGTTTGCGAATGACAAAAATAGGTGGGAAGGCAAGTTGTAAGGATGACAGAGTCTAGAGAGGGATATAGACAGGTTAAGTGTTAGGAAATAGAGGTAATTTGACTAAGTTATATTGATATTTGTTGGTGTTAGGAATGTGTTTTAGCTTTACATGATCTGCATTTCAACATCTGTATGTTAAGAAACGTCAAATGGAGTTTTAGTTTAACTTTATAAAGTTTCTAATGGGGAGTTTTACAACCCCTGAAGAGAAAGTAAATATACAAGGGTAGAAGGATTGGACAGTTGCCTAACAACAGGATCCCAGAGAGGCAGGTCCCTCCCACAGGCACACACCCAGAAGGAGGAAAATAGCAGTTTAGTTTTGGGCAAAAACAGAATTACCTGGAAAAACTCAGCAGGTCTGGCAGCATCGGCGGAGAAGAAAAGAGTTGACGTTTCGAGTCCTCATGACCCTTCGACAGAACTGTTGTTCTGTCGAAGGGTCATGAGGACTCGAAACGTCAACTCTTTTCTTCTCCGCCGATGCTGCCAGACCTGCTGAGTTTTTCCAGGTAATTCTGTTTTTGTTTTGGACTTCCAGCATCCGCAGTTTTTTTGTTTTTATATTAGTTTAGTTTTGGGAGCTGTTTGTGTTCAGTTGGTTAGAAGCTGTGAAGCAGGAGCAGTCTAAAAGGGGACAAATGGCAAGTCCCAAGCTAAGAAAAACCCCAAGGTCCAAGGGAGTGGAAGAAGACAAAGTTCAAAGATGACCTTCTAATCAAAGGAAGGACAGGAACCTCAAAGGTTCTGTTAAGTGAAGTTAAGAATGAGGGGCAGAAGCTCCAAGCTTCAGTTTTAAAGAGACAAAGGCTGCAGAAAGCAGCTTTAAAGTGAGAACAGTTTTCAAAAGGCAGGAAAGTCCAAAGAGATGGCTGAAGGTCTGTAACTCTTTGCTAGGGCATTTGAAACAGTGGAGTACTGTTGACGGCTGAGTTGGTGAGAGAGAGTGCGTGGAAGACAGCTTGAATGCATGTGGTGACCCAGGGAAGAGGAACATTGGAAGGAGAGTTCGAAACCCTGGAGGTGAACTCTTGCGGAAAGCGTCTGAGAGAGCGTTGGTTTGGGAGAAGATTCCAAAGCAAGTTCTTGGTGAGTGGAGATTAGAAGCCATCGTGTGAAAGACGGGGTTCAGTGAGACTCGTTGGTTCATGGTGTGACAAATGTCTGGGAGGGGAGTTGAGGAGAGATCCATAGCATCTGACTGAGGTGGCATTTGTCACTTGGTTTCTGAGTGTGGTGTGTCTGAGAATCGGGTGCCTATTGGTTGACATGGATTGTGTACTTAGTGTGTACATTAGAGTATAAGATAGATCTTGTAACTTGTGTTATCCTTACAAATCTATATACAACTGTAAAGCTATAGTTGTGGGTGAAGGAGTATGTAGATTAAAATCCCCCATGATTATTGCTGTACATTTCTGGCAAGCTCCCATTATCTCTTCTATTATACTCTGTCCTACCGTGTAATTACAATTAGGAGCCTGTACACCACTCCCACAAGTGACTTCTTGCCTTTATCATTCTTCATCTCAACCCAAACCACTTCTACATCCTGGTATCCTGAACTTAGGTCATCTCTCTATAATATCCTAATACCATCATTAATTAACAGATCCACCCCTCCACACTTTCCTAACTGCTTGTCCTTCCTAAATGTCACGTACCCTTCAATATTCAGGTCCCAGTCTATGTCATCCTGTAGCTATGTCTCTGTAATGGCTATCAGATCGTACCTATTTATTTCTATTTGTGCTATCGGTTCATCTGTTTTGTTTCAATCGATACATGGTTTAGATACAGAGCCCTTAGTTTTGTCCTTTCTTTATCTTTGTAGTATCCAGCCTTATCTGCTGATTTACTCATAGGTTTGCACTCTGTCTCATCCTGTCACAGTCTGTTTACCATTTCCCATACTAATATTGGTGTCTCTTGCCTGGTCTCTACTCTTTGGCTTACCACATCTTCCCAGATTTGATCCCTTGCCCCCACTATTACGTTTAAAACCCTCTCTACTTCCCCAGTTAGGCAGCTCACAAGGACACCAGTCCCGGCACGGTTCAGGTGTAGACCGTCCCAACAGTAAAGATCCCACTTTCCCCAGTACGGGTACCAGTGCCCAACAGACCGGAACCCACTTCTCCCACACAAGTCATGCATTCATTTCTCTAATCTTATTTGTCCTATTTGCATGTGGCTCAGGTAATAATCCAGAAATTATTACCTTTGAGGTTCTGCTTCTTAATTTGGTCCTTAGCTCGTCATACTGACTAAACTGAGCCTCCTTCCTTATCCTGCCTATGTGGCTGATACCTACATGGACCGTGACATGACCACTGGATCCTCCGCTCCCACTGCAAGTTCCTCTCCAGTCCTAAGCAGATGTCCCAAACCGTGGCACCGGGCAGGCAACAAAGCCACATCTGGCGCACATTCCAAGGTCCAAGACTACGTGCTGAGGGACGCACTAAAGCTTGGGGCAGCTGCCGCAAAGGCGCAATGGGGAAGGGCCGCTGTCTAAGACCTTTCTGTTACAGTGCACCGAGGGGCTGGGAACTGTAAAGAGCCCCTCGGGGTATACAGCTCAAAATGAATGTCTGCCAATGACTGTAATATTCATTATTTGTACTGATACACCTTGTGATTCATGTTGTAAAAGTTGAACCTGATTGTATTTTTGTGATGGCGATTTTGAAATGGTTTGAAATGTTGTTGAAGATTTATGAATAAAGTATATTTTTGCAAAAAAAAAAGCCATCTAGCCTTTCGCTCTTTGCTACAAAGAATAGTGTCAATCCCCCTTACCATACTCTACAACCACTACATTCCTTTTTGCTCCCCCCACTTGAATGGCTTCCTGTACCACAGTGCCATGGTCAGTTTGCTCGTCCACCCTACAGCCCGCACTCTCAACCAAACAAGCTGAGATAACCTCAGACCTGTTGGACAATTGCAGAGGCTCAACACTCCTGCCCTCTGGGTCCCCTTACCTGCCTCACTCACAGTCACACCCTCCTGTCCCTGGCCACTGACCAAATTAGAAGACCCTATCCTAGATGGTGTGACTGCCCCCTGGCATAAAGCATCCAGGTATCTTTCAGCAGCTCAACCTCCAGCTTAATGACCCTGAGCCGAAGTTCCTCAAGCCACAAATACTTACTGCAGATGTGTTTGGCCTTGGATCACAATGTTATCCATGCAGCTTTGACACATCACCTGTCCAGCCATCCTTAATGTGTTTTAAATAATTACTTAATTATATTAATCACTTATTTATGTTGCTTTCTTATATATTTTACTAACTTTACCACCCACCAAACATTTATATAGCACCATTTCCCCGTAGTACAGCAAGAACCAATTTCTATGCGGGGAGAAAGATAGAAAGAGGAAATGAACAACTCCTTCTCCCCTTTCACTGAACTCCCTTCTCACCAAATTCCAAGTCTTCACTCAGTTAGTCAGCTGCACTCTGTTTTAGTGTGAAGGTTTCTCAATTACTTTCTTCTATTTTTTCCTGAACTGGGATGCCTTGTGTGAGACAAGACAATTGTTCTTTAATACTTCACACCAGTGACTATGTTGGAATTGTGAGCCTTGACTGTGAGTGTCTGCAGTTCATTCCATTAAGTGGCAGGGAAAGAGCCAAATACAATGTTCCCTACACAGATGGTCATGTGTATGCACTTTGTGCAGGAGAAAACAAATGGTTGGATTCTAGCAGTTCCCCTTCCTTTCCTCAAAATAGCCCCAATTGAAAGCAGCTAGCACTCGAGACTGAAACCAAGGTCTTCCTGGTCCAAACAGCTGTTTCACAACCAAACATTGATCAACTCGCAGACACTTCCTCCTACCTCTCCCTGGACCATGACCCCACCACTGAACATCAAGCCATTGTTACCAGGACAGTCACTGACCTCATCTCCTCTGGGGATCTCCCTCCCACAGCTTCCAACCTGACAGTCGCCCAACCTCGGACGGCCTGCTTCTATCTCCTACCCAAAATCCACAAACAGAACTGCCCCGGTAGACCGATCGTCTCAGCTTGCTCCTGCCCCACAGAACTCATTTCTCATTATCTTGACTCCCTTCTCTCTCCCCTTGTCCAGTCCCTTCCCACCTACATCCGTGATTCCTCTGACACCTTACGTCACATCAACAGTTTCCAGTTCCCTGGCCCCAACCACCTCCTCTTCACCATGGACGTCCAATCCCTCTACACCTCCATCCCCCACCAGGATGGTCTGAGGGCCCTTAGCTTCTTCCTCGAACAGAGGCCCGAACAATCCCCATCCACCACTACTCTCCTCCGTCTGGCTGAACTTGTTCTCACGCTGAACAATTTCTCCTTCAACTCCTCTCACTTCCTCCAAATAAAAGGTGTGGCTATGGGTACCCGCATGGGCTTCAGCCATGCCTGTCTCTTTATGGGATATGTGGAACATTCCCTGTTCCAGTCCTACTCCGGCCCCCTTCCACAACTCTTTCTCTGGTACATCGATGATTACTTCGGTGCCGCTTCATGCTTTCGTCGGGACTTGGAAAAATTTATTAATTTTGCTTCCAATCTCCACCCCTCCATCATTTTCACGTGGTCCATCTCTGACACTTCCCTTCCCTTCCTTGACCTCTCTGTCTCAATCTCTGGTGATAGACTGTCCACCAATATCCATTACAAACCCACCGACTCCCACAGCTATCTCGACTACAGCTCCTCACACCCCGCTTCCTGTAAGGACTCCATCCCATTCTCTCAGTTCCTTCGCCTCTGTTGCATCTGTTCCGATGATGCTACCTTCAAAAACAGTTCCTCTGACATGTCCTCCTTCTTCCTTAACTGAGGTTTTCCACCCACGGTCGTTGACAGGGCCCTCAACCGTGTCCGGCCCATCTCCCGTGCATCCGCCCTCACGCCTTCTCCTCCCTCCCAGAAACATGATAGGGTCCCCCTTGTCCTCACTTATCACCCCACCAGCCTCCGCATTCAAAGGATCATCCTCCGCCATTTCCGCCAACTCCAGCATGATGCCACCACCAAACACATCTTCCCTTCACCCCCCCCATCGGCATTCCGTAGGGATCGCTCCCTCCGGGACACCCTGGTCCACTCTTCAACCCCCTCCTATGGCATCACCCCATGCCCACGCAAAAGATGCAACACCTGCCCCTTCACTTCCTCTCTCCTCACCGTCCAAGGACCCAAACACTCCTTTCAAGTGAAGCAGCATTTCACTTGCATTTCCCCCAACTTAGTCTACTGCATTCGTTGCTCCCAATGTGGTCTCCTCTACATTGGAGAGACCAAACGTAAACTGGGCGACCGCTTTGCAGAACACCTGCGGTCTGTCTGCAAGAATGACCCAAACCTCCCTGTCGCTTGCCATTTTAACATTCCACCCTGCTCTCTTGCCCACATGTCTGTCCTTGGCTTGCTGCATTGTTCCAGTGAAGCCCAACGCAAACTGGAGGAACAACACCTCATCTTCCGACTAGGCACTTTACAGCCTTCCGGTCTGAATACTGAATTCAACAACTTTAGGTTTAAAATCTTTTATGCTCTCCCCACCCCTACTAGAGCTATACCTTGAGTGCCCTACCATCCATTCTTAATTAGCACATTCGTTTAGATAATATCACCAACTTTAACTTTAACACCTATGTGTTCTTTTGTACTATTGTTGTTGACATCTTTTGATGATCTGCTTCTATCACTGCTTGTTTGTCCCTACAACCACACCCCCACTCTACTTCTCTCTCTCTCTCTCTCTCTCTCTCTCTCTCCGCCCCCCACACACACACCTTAAACCAGCTTATATTTCAACTCTTTCTTGGACTCGAACTCAAGTTCTGTCGAAGGGTCATGAGGACTCGAAACATCAACTCTTTTCTTCTCCGCCGATGCTGCCAGACCTGCTGAGTTTTTCCAGGTAATTTTGTTTTTGTTTTTGTTTTGGATTTCCAGCATCCGCAGTTTTTTTGTTTTTATCAAACATTGATTCAGTCAGCAAGCCATTAGAGGGAGCAGATTTAAGTTTTTGATACCTGAACCATAATAACAATAATTTCACTTAGGCTGCTAAAATCACAGATGTCAAGTTCATGATAGTTAATAGGTGCTGCAATGGATGTATAATAACTTGCATTTATATAGCACCATTACCATCATAGAAGATCCCAAGGCGTTTCACAGGAGTGATTATCAAACAAAATCTGACATTGACCCCCACAAGGAGATATTAGGACAGCTGACAAAAAGTTTGATCGACTAAGACCTAGAAAAGAAACATTTGTAGAGGTTTGTGGAAACAGCAGGCAAGTGAGACAAACTGGATAACACTTTCGAAGTGAGAGCACAGGCATGATGGGCCAAAAGGCCTCCTTTTGTGCTACAACTGTGGAATAGATTGTTTTAGAGAATGGGTAAGTGGGCACAATCCGTTTTATTGGACAACTTGCTAGACCAATGGTTCAGTTGTAAAGGATCCATTGACTGGCATTAAACTCTGTCCCATCCAGGCTTCCCTTTAGGACTCTTTAATGGGGGGTGGGGGGGGGGGGGGGTAGGTGGTGATCGTGGGGGCAAATCAAGATTGAAGAAAGGAAGATGCTACCAGAAAGCATTCAAGGATTATTTCATCTGTGAAGATTTTAGAGACTTGCCAAGTGAACATAGAAACCATCGTACCTTCAGCATGTCAAGGGACAGTTGATGTGCAGGAGGGTAGGTGCTCTCCAGCGACAGAAGCAGACAGGCCTGGAACACGAAAGCACATATAGAATCAATATAATGTTTACATGTAGCTCCGAAGTTGAACGTGACTGTTGTACAATTTATTTAATGGGAATGTTCTCACACATCTCCCAGATGGTTAAATTTAGAGTCGCGCTGCCCTCACAGTAGCTCACACACCTGCCCAGGAGCAGATGGTGAGAGAGGGAGGATTATATGGGAAGGTGAATTATCAAACTTTTAAGGGGTCATAAAAAGTACGATCTACAAGGACCTGCATTTATAATAGGCCTTCAGTGTCCGAAGATGCTTCGCAAGAGTTATCAAACAAAATTTGACACTGAGCCACATAATATGGCAACCAAAAGCTTCATCGAAGAGGTAGGCCTTAAGGACCAAGTCAAAGGAGAAAAGAGATGGAGAGGTTTAGCAGGAGAATTCCTGAATTTAGGGCCTCAGCAACCAATGGTGAAGCGATGGAAATTAGTGATGCACATGAGGCCAGAATTGGAGGAGCACAGAGACCTCCGAGGGTTGTAGGGCTGAAGGAGATTATGGAAATGTAAAGGGGGACAATGACTGCCAAAAGCACGAGATAAATGCAAGTCTTTCTTAGTCTTTTATCCTTAGTGTTTAACTTTGATCCCTCCGCAATTCTTTCACATCCAAAATATTTTAAGAGATATTTGTGATTAGAACATCCAACAGTATGAAATAAAAATTGAAAACACTGGAAATACTCAGCAGGTCTGGCAGCATCTGTGGAGAGAGAAACAGTTAATGATAAAAACAAAAAACTGCGGATGCTGGAAATCCAAAACAAAAAAACAGAATTACCTGGAAAAACTCAGCAGGTCTGGCAGCATCGGCGGAGAAGAAAAGAGTTGACGTTTCGAGTCCTCAAGGGGTGAAATACCCCTTCCTTGGATTCACCTAGTTCCTGTTGAAGGGTCATGAGGACTCGAAACGTCAGAGTTAATGTTTCAGGTCTGTGATATTTCAACAGAATTGGGAAAAGTTAGAAATTCAATGGGTTTTGAGCAAGTGAGGGGAGGTGTTGGCGTAGTGGTAATTCAGTAGGCCCAGGCTAAAGATCTGGGAAGATGGGTTCAAATCCCACTAGTCTCAGTAATAGTGATGAAACCTTTAGGAAAGGCAGATTTCCTTCCTTTAGGGAAGTAATGAGTTTGACTCTTAACTGTTCTCTGAAATGGCCAAGCAAGCCACTCGGTTATATAGATTTTGTTTGTTCATGGGGCTTTGGACATCACTGGCTAGGTCAGCATTTATTGCCCATTCCTAATTGCCCTGGTTCAGAGAGCATTTATGGGTTAACCACATTCACAGAATCACAGTGCAGAGGAGGCCCTTCGGTCCATCGAGTCTGCACCGACACATGAGAAACACATGACCTACCTACCTAATCCCATTTACCAGCACTTGGCCCATAGCCTTGAATGTTAAGACGTGCCAAGTGCTCATCTAGGTACTTTTTAAAGGATGTGAGGCAACCCGCCTCCATCACCCTCCCAGGCAGCGCATTCCAGACCATCACCAGCCTCTGAGTAAAAACGTTTTTCCTCACATCCCCCCTAAACCTCCTGCCCCTCACCTTGAACTTATGTCCCCTCGTGACTGACCCTTCAACTAAGGGGAACAGCTGCTCCCTATCCACCCTGTCCATGCCCCTCATAATCTTGTACACCTCGATCAGGTCACCCCTCAGTCTTCTCTGCTCCAACAAAAACAACCCAAGTCTATCCAACCTCTCTTCATAACTTAAATGTTTCATCCCAGGCAACATCTTGGTGAATCTCCTCTGCACCCCCTCCAGTGCAATCACATTCTTCCTATAATGTGGCAACCAGAACTGCACACAGTACTCCAGCTGTGGCCTCACCAAGGTTCTATACAACTCCAACATGACCTCCCTACCTTTATCAATCGAGGCATAGATTACAAAGGCAAGTGTCCCATATGCCTTTTTCACCACCCCACTAACATGCCCCTCCACCTTCAAAGATCTATGGACACACACGCCAAGGTCCCTTTGTTCCTCAGAACTTCCTAGTGTCATGTCGTTCATTGAATACTTCCTTGTCAAATTACTCCTTTCAAAGTGTATCACCTCACACTTTTCAGGGTTAAATTCCATCTGCCTCTTATCTACCCATTTGACCATCCCATCTATATCTTCCTGTAGCCCAAGACATTCAACCTCACTGTTAACCACCCGGCTAATCTTTGTGTCATCCGCAAACTTACTAATCCTACCCCCCACATAAGTCATCTAAGTCGTTTATATAAATCCCTGTGGTACGCCACTGGACACTGGTTTCCAGTCACTAATGTATCCTTCTGTAATCGCCCTCTGTCTCCTACAACTAAGCCAATTTTGAATCCACCTTATCCTGTATCCCATGTGCATTTGCTTTCTATATAAGTCTCCCATGTGGAGCGTTTGCTGAAATCCATATAAACTACATCAACTGTGGTACCCTCATCTACACACCTAGTCACCTCAAAAAATTCAATCAAATTTTCATGACCTCTCTCTGACAAAGTCATGCTGAATATCCCTGATAAAACCTTGCCTCTGCAAGTGGGGATAGATTCTCTCCTTCAGAATTTTCTCCAATAGTTTCCCTATCACTGACGTGAGACTTACTGGCCTGCAGTTCCCTGGCTTATCTCTAAACCCTTCTTAAATAGCAGAACCACGTTAGCTGTTCTCCAGTCCTTTCCTCCGCGGACAGAGAAGTATTAAAAATTTGGGTCAAAGCCCCTGCGATCTCCTCCCTTGCCTCCCTCAGCAGTCTGGGACACAAATCATCCAGACCTGGATGTCTGTCCACTTTTAAGCCTGCCAACATCTCCAATACTTTGTCACTTCCTATATCAATTTGCTCAAGAACCTTGCAGTCTCTTTTCCCGAGTGCGATACCTTCATCTTCATTCTCTTGGGTGAAGACGGATGTGAAGTATTCATTCAACACTCTACCGATGTCCTCTGGCTCCACCCATAGATTGCCCCCTTGGTCCCTAATGGGCCCTACTCTTTCCCTGGTTATCCTCCTCCCATTTATATACTTATAGAATATCTTGGGATTTTCCCTACTTTTACTAGCCAGAGCTTTCTCATATCCCCTCTTTGCTCTCCTAATTGCTTTCTTAAGCTCCACCTTGCACTTTCTGTACTCCACTAATGCCTCTGCTGATTTGTTTCCCTTGTACCTGCTAAAAGCCTCTCTTTTCTTTTTCATCATATCCTGAATATCTCTGGCCATCCATGGTTCTCTGGGCTTGTTACTACTTATCACCCTAGAGGGAACATGTTGAGCCTGTACCCTCCCGCTTTCCTTTTTGAACGCCACCCCCCACCCCGCTCCCACCACCCCCACTGCTCCTCTGTAGATTTCCCCACAAGGAGCTGTTCCCAGTCTACCTTGGCCAGATCCTGCCTTATTTGACTAAAATCCGCTCTCCCCCAATCCAATGCATTTTTTTGCAACTTGTCTATTTCTTTGTCCATAACAAGCTTAAATTATACCATGTTGTGGTCGCTATCACTAAAATATCACACATCACACATTGCTGAGAGTCTGGAGTAACATGCAGGCCAGGCCAGATAAGGATGACAGATTTCCTTCCCTAACAAACACAAGACTCTACCATAGAAATCCCAAGCTCCCACTCAATGTTCTGGCACAAAGTGTCTTAAGTTGGGATCCAGATAAAGAACAATCAAGTTCTTTATATAAAAAAGTTAGTTTTTAAAAAATTCTTTCATGGGAAATCACTGGCAAGGCCAGCATATGTTGTCGTTCCTTATCTGTCCCTTGAACTGAGTGATTAGCAAGGCCATTTCAGAGGGTATTTAAGAGTCAACCACATTGCTGTGGGTCTGAAGTAACATGTAGGCCAGACCAGATAAGGATGGCAGATTTCCTTCCCTAAAGGACATTAGTGAACCAGATGGGTTTTAATGACAATCAGCAATGGTTTTGTGATAAAAGCAAGTATGTGCTGCTGAGGCTTTATAAGGCTCTGGTCAGACCACATTTAGAATATTGTGAGCAATTATGGGCCCCGTAACTCAGGAAGGCTATGCTGGCCCTGGAGATGGTCCAGAGGAGGTTCACGAGAATGATCCCAGGAATGAAAGGCTTAACATATGAGGAATGTTTGAGGACTCTGGGTCTATACTCGATGGAGTTTAGAAGGATGAGGAGGGATCTGATTGAAACTTACAGAATACTGAAAGGCCTGGATAGAGTGGACGTGGGGAAGATGTTTCCATTAGTAGGAGAGACTAGGACCCGAGGGCACAGCCTTAGCAGGGAAAGACCTTTTAGAACAGATGAGGAGAAACTTGTTTAGCCAAAGAGTGGTGAATCTATGGAATTCATTGCCACAGAAGGCTGTGGAGGCCAGGTCATTGAGTGTATTTAAGACCGAGATAGATAGGTTCTTGATTGGTAAGGGGATCAAAGATTACGGGGAGAAGGCGGGAGAATGGGATTGAGAAACTTATCAGCCATGATTGAATGGCGGAGCAGACTCGATGGGCCGAATGACCTAACTTCTGCTCCTATGTCTTATGGTCATCATCAGACTTTTAATTTCAGATTTCTATTGAATTCAAATTTCATCACCTGCCTTGATGGGATTCAAACCCCGGTACCCATAGTATTACCCTGGGTCTCTGGAACACTCGGCCACCGCCTCCCCTGTATCAAAACAGCTACAAAGCCTTCAAAAAGGAATGAAACCAGATGGGCCACCTGGTATCGACCTAGGCACCAGAAACGACAATGGCAAACTCATCCTTGCAAAGTCCTCCTTACTAACTGGGGGCTTGTGCCTAAATTGGGAGAGCCATCTCAAAGAATAGTCAAGCAACAGCCTGACAGTCATACTCTCAGAATTATAGCTTACAGACAACATCCAAGACACCACCATCGCCATCCCTGGATATGTCCTGTCCCACCAACAGGACAGACCCAGCAGAGGTGGTGGCACAGTGGTATACAGGTGGGAGGGAGTTGCCCTGGGAGTCCTCAACATCGACTCCAGACCCCATGAAGTCTCATAGCATCAGGTCAAACATGGGCAGGGAAACTGCAACTGATTATGCAGGTCCTTGTAGATATTACCTACTGCACTCCCTCAGCTGATGAATCAGTGCTCCTCCAATTTGAACACCACTTGGAGGAAGCATCGAGAGTGGCAAGGGCACAGAATGTACTCTAGGTGGGGGACTTCAATGGCCATCAGGAAGAGTGGCTCGGTAGCACTACGACTACCAAGCTGGCTGAGTCCTAAAGGACAAAGCTGCTGGACTGGGTCTGCAGCAGGTGGTGAGGGAACCAACAAGAGGGAAAAACCTACTCCTACCACCACTGGTGAGGTCATCTCTTCACAAACCTGCCTGATGCAGATGCAGATGTATTTGTCCATGACAGAATTGGTAGGAGTGACTACCACACAATCCTTGTGGAGACGAAAAGTCCCACCTTCACATTGAGGGTACCCTCCATTGTGTTGAGTGGCACTACCACCGTGCTAAATGGGGTAGATTTCAAACAGATCTAGCAACTCAAAACTGGGCATCCATGAGGCGCTGTGGGCCATCAGCAGCAGAATTGTTTACAACCACAATCTGTAACCTCATGGCCTGGTATATCGTCCACTCTACCGTTACCATAAAGCCAGGTGTTCAACCCTGGTTCAATGAAGAGTGCAGGAGGGCATGCCAGGAGTAGCATCAGGCGTACCTAAAAATGAGGTGTCAACCTGGTGTAGCTACAACACAGGAATATTTGAGTGCCAAACAGCAATAGTAGCAAGCGATAGGCAGAACAAAGCGATCCCACAACCAACGGATCAGATCTAAGTTCTACAGTCCTGCCATATCCAGTCGTGAATGATGGTGGACAATTAAACAACTCACTGGAGGAGAAGGTTCCACAAATATCCCCATCCTCATTGATGGGTGATCTTTTGCGCTCATGTGCTAGGCTAAGGCTGAAGCATTTGCAACAATGTTCAGCTAAAAGTGCCAAGTGGATGATCCATCTCGGTCTCCTTCGGAGGTCCCCAGCATCACAGATGCCAGTCTTCAGCCAATTCAATTCACTCCACGCGAAATCAAGAAACGGCTGAAAACACTGGATAACTCACCATAAGACGTAGGAGCAGAAGTAAGCCATTCAGCTCATCCAGTCTGCTCTGCCATTCAATGAGATCATGGCTGATCTGACAATTCTCAATTACACTTTCCTGCCTTTTCCCCATAACACTTGATTCCCTTACTGATTAAAAATCTCTCTCAGCCTTGAATATACTTAAATGTCCCAGCCTCTACAGCCCTATGTGGTAAAGAATTCCACAGATTCACTGCCCTCTAAGAGAAGACTTTCCTCTCATCTGTCTTAAATGGGTGACCCCTTACACTGAGATTCTGCCCTCTGGTCCAAGACTCTCACACAAGGGGAAACAACCTCTCAGCATCTACCCTATCAAATCCCCTAAGAATCTTATATCTTTCAATAAGGACACCTCTCATTCTTCTACACTCCATTGAGTACAGGCCCAACTTACTCAACCTCCCTTCATAAGAAAATCCCTCCATAGACCGGGATCAACCTAATGAACCTTCTCTGGACTGCCTCCAATTTCAGTATATCTTTCCTTAGATAAGGGGACCAAAACTGTTCACAGTATTCTAGGTGTGGTCTAACACATGCCTTGTATACTTTTAGCAAGACTTCCCTATTTTTATACTCCATTCCCTTTGAATTAAAGGCCAACATTCCATTTGCGTTCCCTATTACCTGCTGAACTTGTATGTTAGCTTTTTGTGATTTGTGCATGAGGACCCCCAAATCCCTCTGTGCTGCAGCTTTCTACAGTCTTTCTCCATTTAAATAATATTCAGCTCCTCTATTCTTCCTGCCAAAGTGCATAACCTCACATTTTCCCACATTATATTCCATCTGCCAAGTTTTTGCCCACTCACTAAACCTGTCTATATCCCTCTGTAAACTCTTTATGTCATCCTCACCACTTACCTTCCCACCTATTTTTGTCATCCGCAAACTTGGCGACAGTACATTAATTTCCCTCATCCAAGTCATTAATGTATATTGTAAATAATTGTGGCCCCAGCATTGACCCCTGTGGGACTCCACAGGTTGCCATCCTGAAAATGCCCCCCCTATCCCAACTCTGTCTTCTATTAGTTAGCCAATCCTCTATCCATGCTAATGTACCACCCCAACACCATGGGCTCTTACCTTATTAAGTAGCCTTATGTGCAGTACCTTATGGGAATCCAAATATATTACATCTACTGGTTCCCCTTTCTCTATCCTGCTTGTTAGTTGCTCAAAGAATTCTAATAAATTTTGTCAGGCATGATTTCCCCTTCATGAAGCCATACTGACTCTGCTTGATTAGGTTATGCATTTCTAAATACTCTCCAATTACATCCTTTATAATAGACTCTAACATTTTCCCAATGACAGATGTTAAGCTAACTGGCCTACAGTTCCATTTTTTGTCTCCCTCCCTTTTTGAGTAAGGGTGTTACATTAGCAGTTTTCCAATCCTCTGGGACTTTTCCAGAATCTAAGGATTCTTGGAAGATTACTATCAGTGCATCCACTTTCTCTGCAGCTACTTCCTTTAATATCCTAGGATGCAACCCATCAGGTCCAGGGGACTTATCAGCCTTTAGCCCCATTAGTTTCTCTAGTGATAGTTATTGCATTTATTTCCTCCCCCACTTTTGTCCCTTGATAATTTAGTATTTTTGGAATGTTATTAGTGTCTTCTACCATGAAGACTGATGCAAAGTATTTATTCAACTCCTCTGCCATCTTCTGGTTCCCCATTATTATTTCCCAAACCTCATTCTCTAAGGGGCCTATGTTCACTTTAGCCTCTCTCTTTCTTTTTATATCTTTAAAGAAGCTCTTACTCTCAGTTTTTATATTACTTGCTAGTTTCTACCCCAGTAATGGTGCCAGTGCCCCATGAACTGAAACCCATTACTCCCACACCAATCTTTGAGCCACACATTTAACTCCTTGACTTTATTTACCCTATGCCAGTTTACCCTTGGCTCAGGCAGTAATCCTGAGATTATTACCTTGGGGGGGTTCTGCATTTTAATTTAGTTGCTAACTGTTCAAATTCTTTCAGCAGGACCTCCTTTCTAGCCCTATCAATGTCATCACCTCCTGACTTTCCAAAGCCTGTCCACCATCGACAAGGCACAAGTCAGGAGTGTGATGGAATACTCTCCACTTGCCTGGATGAGTGCAGCTCCCACAACACTTAAGAAGCTCGACACCGTCCGGGACAAAGCAGCCCAATTCACTGGCACCCCACCCACAAACATTTACTCCCTCCACCACCGATGAACAGTGGCAGCAGTGTGTACCATCTACAAGATGCACTGCAGAAACTCACCAAGGCTCCTTCAAAAGTGCCTTCCAAACCCACAACCACTACCATCTAGAAGGACAAGGGCAGCAGTTACATGGGAACACCACCACCTTCAAGTACCCCTCAGAGTCACTTACCACCCTGACTTGGAAATATATTGCCATTCCTTCACCATCATTGGGTTAAAATTCTGGAGCTCCCTCCCTAACAGCACTGTGGGTGTACCTACACTACATGGACTGCAACAGTTCAAAACAGCAGCTCACCACCACCTTCTCATGGGCAATTAGGAATGGGCAATAAATGCTGGCCTAGCCAGCGATGCCTACATCCGGTGAATGAATAAATGAGTAAAAGAGAGGTTGAAAAAAGACTAAAAGGGAAGGTCTGTGATAGGGCAGAGGGTAGGAAAGATCGAATGACAAAGGGGATGATGGTGTTAGACAAAAGGAAGTGGTAATGGGACAAGTAAAGAAACATAAGATGCATCTAAAGGAGATGCGAGTGGCAAGATCCTGAGTAGGTGCCACCCAAACAAAGAAAAGAATATAAGAGAAAAAAAAAACAGCAAAGAAAAAGGAAATGAAATGGGCAGGGGTCATAATCTAAATTGTTGCACTCAAATGTTGAAATCAGAAGGCTGTAGGGATAAGATGCTGTCCCTCAAGCCCCCTTAATTGAGCTAATTGGAACACTGCACCAGGCCATTACTGCTTTCCTTGGTCTTGCATCATGAAACATTTAATCATTTAATCTCAGCTGCCCCCCACCCTATCAAAGACCTCCCCCTTTTTTTATTTTTTCTACCCTCCCCATTTTCAGCTGCTCAAGATCTATTGCATTTCCAACTTTCCCCAGTTTTGACCAAAGGTCATAGACCTCAATGCCAACTCGGTTTCTTTCTCCACAGATGCTGCCTGACCTGCTGAGTATTTCCAGCATTTTGCTTTTATATTATAAGTATGAAATCCATCTGCTTTCTTTAGTCAAAGGTCAATTCAACAGTCAGGTGAATATTTCAGAAAGTCTGGTACCTTACCAGTGGTTTGGAGTCACTAAGCACATGGTACTGTAGAAACTGGTGAAGCATGTAGAACAAGCTGTGCTGGACAAGGGTTTTTATAACCAATTCATAAAGGTAATGCTGTAATAAAATACAATGTTTTAAAGGAAGTAAATAATTCAAATACAGAAATGTTAATATTTCTGATTAAAGTGAAGGGGTTGAATTACCTGGACAGTGATCTGATACTGATTGAGAGACCGGATGTATTCCATCAATACTGCGCTAACAAACTTGTGGGGAAGGCCCTGGTAAAAGAAGTTGTAGAAAATCACATGATCCAAGTATGGAACGAGACCATTCAGCCCATCAACGACATTTTCAGCAACATGCAAAACCAGCCGTATCGTGGCCTCTTAACACAGTTAATATGCTAATTATGTACAGGTAATGCTACCAGGACTCAAACTCGGGAATTACAATCTATAAAGCAACTCTGGCTTTCAAATAAATATACTGGCCCAGAATTTGCATTAATAATAACAGTGAGGCTATCACTTGTAGTACTGTCTCCAATTCTGGTCACTGCCCTTTAGGAAGGATGTGAAGACTTAACAACAATGGTTCCAGGGATGAGGGACATCAGTTAGGTGGAATGAGTGGGGAAACTGAGATTATTTTCCTTAGCGAACAAAAGGTTGAGAAGAGATTTGATAGAGGCATTCAAAATCATGAACAGTCTGAATGGAGTAGATAGGAAAAAACTGTTCCCATTGATGAAGGATCGAGAACTAGACAGTACCAGTTTAAAGGTGGTAGGCAACATGGGGGAATAATTTTTTTTCTAAACGCAGCAAGTGATTAGGGAGGGAGACTGAAAGCAGGAAACTACAGGCCAGTTTGCTTAACATCTGTGATGGGGAAAATGTTGGAAGCTATTATTAAAGATGTTATAGCAGAGCACTTGGATAAGTTCAAGGTAATCCGGCAGAGTTGACATGATTTCGTAAAAGGGAAATCATGTTTAACCAACTTACTGGAGTTCTTTGAGGAAGTAACATGTGCTGTAGATAAAGGCGAACCGGTGGATGTCCTGTACTTTCCAGAAGGCATTTGATAAAGTGCCATGTCAGAGGTTATTGTGGAAAATATAAGTTCTTAATGTAGGGGGGGTAACATTTCGGCATAGATAGAAGATTGGTTAGCTAAGAAGAAGCAGAGACTGGGCATAAATGGGTCTTTTTCAGGTTGGCAAGATGTGACAAGTGGCGTTTCACAGGGATCGGTGCTGGGACCTCAACTGTTTATAATTTATATAAATGCCTTGATTGAAGGTATGGATGGGATGGTTGCCAAATTTGCTGATGACACATAGGTAGGTAGGAAAGTAAGTTGTGAAGAGGACAAAAGGAGGTTACAAAAAGATATAGATAGGTTAAGTGAGTGGGCAAAGATCTGGCAAATGGAGTATAATGTGGGAAAATATGAAATTGTCCATTTTGGCAGGAAGAATAAAAGACAAGCATATTATCTAAATGGTGAGAGATTGCAGAGCTCTGAGATGCAGGGGGATCTGGGTGTCCTAGTGCATGAATCACAAAAAGTTTGCATGCAGGTACAGCAAGTAAATAGAAAAGCTAATAGAATGTTATCATTTATTGTGAGGAGAACTGAATACAAAAGTAGGGAGATTATGCTTCAGTTATACAAAGCACTAGTGTGATCACATCTGGAGTACTGTGTACAGGTCATCTTACTTAAGGAAGGGTGTAAATGCGTTGGAAACAGTTCAGAGAAGGTTTACCAGACTAAAACAAGAAATTCTTATGAGGAAAGGTTGGACAGGATAGGCTTGTATCCACTGGAGTTTAGAAAAGTAAGAGGTGACTTGATTGAAACAGAAGATCCTGAGGGGTCTTGACAGGGTGGATGTGGAGAGTATGTTTCCTCTTTGGGAAAAATTAGTGGTTGCCCATCTAAAATGGAGATGAGGCAAAATTATGAGTCTTTTGGAACTCTCTTCCTGAAAAGGCGGTGGAAGCGGAGTCTTTAAATATTTTTAAGGCAGAGATGGATAGATTCTTAGTAAGCAAGGGGGTGAAAGACTAACTGGGGTAGGTGGGATGCAGATTTGAGGTTATCATCAGATCAGCCATTATCTTATTGAATGGTGGAGCAGGTGCGAGGGGTCGAATGGCCTACTCATGTCATTGTTCGTAAGTTTGTATGTTCACTGCCAGAGAGTGTGGCGGAGACTGGTTCAATCGTGGCTTTCAGAAGGGAATTGAATAAGCACCTGAAGGGAAAAAAATTGCAGGGCCATGGCACAAGGGTGGGGGAGTGGGGAGGAATGAAATTTCTCTCACAGAGTTGGTCTGGATCCGAGGGGCCAAATTATCCTTCTGTGTTGTAGCCATTCTATGATCCTGCGCTCACCGTTATTACAAGGCAAATCAGACAGCAACTCTGACGTCGACACATGCACGGAAATCCAGAAGTTGCTGTCAGAGATAGCCCACTCTGCCACAAGGTGTACTGATGCAGTCCTCACTGATAGACTCAGCACTGAAAGGCTTGTAATGATGTGAACTTAGCATATTTGCCCACTAGTAGTAATCAATAATTACTGACAAATATCTCTAGACCTGACATTGAAATTTTACAAGTGTGGACTCTCATTTCTTTTGAAGCTAATTAATGAGGGAGAATTTTTTTAAAAAGTTTTTTTTAAAACTTTCTCGCTCTCTTCATCTCACCTGGCTTTCCCAATTTTTATTTAGCTTTCAGTATCATTTAAATATAATTTACACTTCCTTGTTTAGGTTTTGCAAATCTGAGTGTGAATTCTTCGATCGAACTGGTTAAAAAAATCTCACTGCCGCTGGCCCTGCTCACAGAAATCACAGATCCCTTGAGAAGGGTACTATATTGAACCAGTCCTCCGATTTCAAGTTTCTGCCCTGACGCCTGCAAAAGCATTGCTGTTTGTTGGAGCTTGCTGTGCGCAAATTGGCTGCCACTTTTCCTACTTTATAACACTGATTACAATTCAAAAAGTACCTAATTGGGTATTGGTTTATATTGTTCTGAAGGACCTCTGAAAGCATCAACAGATTAGCCCAAAAGGTGTTGCACTGTACCAATATATCACTGCTAGATAATTTCTTTATCAGTATTTGGGGTGTCCCGATGTCACAAAAGGTGCTATATAAATGCAAGTTCTTTCTTAATCCAGCATCTAAATTTAGTTATCAATTAAGATTGGTTTTGGGTATTGGTATGGAATCAGTTTCTCATATCCTATCCAATAACATGACTCCTCTTTTTGGGATCGACGGTTCAATCATGTTATTGGATTAGAATGATGTTTGGATCATTTTGCTTTAGGCAGTTTTTGCTTTCCCTAATTCAAGTGCATCTCATCCAGTGATACGAACCTTTTTGTCGGTGAACACAGACAGGACGTGGGTGTACATGTCCGATTGGTCAATGACAGCTTGTGTACGCACTGGTCTCTTCTGAGTGGAGCTGCTGCGACTTGTTCCTGACTCTACAGCCTATGCAAAACAGAAATGCTTCAATCACTCACTCAAGGTAATTACTTTCAAATTCAACTAAGAAGGAAAAAGAAAAGATTCTGCCTAAATGGCAGATGTGGGATCTTACGCAAAGCTCAAAGATCCTTTGGCTCGATTTCAAAGAAGTGCAGTGGAGTTCTCCCCTTTGCCTTGGCCAATATTTATCTCTCAACCAATATCATCAAAAAAAAAAATTATCTAATCATTGCTACAATGCTGTTTGTGGGATTTTGCTGTGTGCAAGCTGCCTGGCATACTTCCAACATTGCAACAGGTGATTTCAGTTCAAAAGAGTACTTCATTGTCTGTGAAGCCGCAGGAGGTGAAACCCAAAACTCTTCAGTACTGCTGACAAAAGAGACATGCTGTCAAAGCTTTTTGTCTTGCACTCATCAGGACAGTTTCAAGAATACCAAATTTCAAAGGGAGCAACAATTTACACTGCTTGACAAAAAGATGTTGATGGCAGTTTTGGGCCCTTTTCTCACACAGCACAAATTGTTGCTGCCTTTGAACTTTGGCATTCTTCCATCAGTCTTGACAAGCGCAAGGTGAAAAGTTTCGACAGCGTGTCCCTTCTATTAAAAAGATGGGAACAACAACTCTCAAAATGTTTGAGTAATTCACCTAATTGACAAGCCTATAATGGAAACATAGAAAACAGAAGCAGGGGTAGGTCATTTGGCCCTTAGAACCTGCTCCACCATTCAAGATGATCATGGCTACCTCAACGCCATACTCCCGCTCTCTCTCCAAACCCCTTGACGCCTTTAGAGTCCAGAAATCTGCTTCCTTCTTAAATATATTCAGTGACTTGGCCTCTACAGTTTCTGTGGTAGAGAATTCCATAGGTTCACCACCCTCTGAGTGGAGAAGTTTCTCCTCATCTCAGTCCTAAATGGCCTATCCCGTAACCTGAGACTGTGACCCCTTGTTCTGGAACCCCCAGCCAGAGGAAACATCATCCCTGGGTCCAGTCTGCCCATCCGTACATCTAGTCTGTCCATCCCTATCAGAATTTTATACATTTCAATGAGATTCCCTTTTAGTCATCTAAACTCCGGTGAATAACAGGCCTAGTCGGCCCAATCTCTCCTCATACGACCATCCTGCCATCTCAGGAATCAGTCTGGTGAACCTTCGCTGCACTCCCTCTATGGCAAGTATATCCTTTCTTAGGTGAGGAGACCAAAACTGCACACAATACTCCAGGCGTGGTCTCACCAAGGCCCTGTATAGCTACAGTAAGAAACCATGTGCCTTCATAATCATGCAGGTGCAGCAAGCAGGTACGTTCAGTGATTGGTCCCTTTGTACATCAACATTTCCCAATCTATCACCATTTAAATAATATTCTGACAATCTGGTTTTCTTACCGAAATGAATAACTTCACACTTATCCAAGTTGTACTGCATCTGCCATGTATTTGCCCACTCCGTCAATCTGTCTAAATTGCCTTGAAGCCTCTCAACATGCTCCTCATCGCTCACATTCCCACCAAGTTTCGTGTTGTCAGCAAACTTAGAAATATTACATTTGGTTCCCTCATCCAAATCATTAACATATATTGTAAATAGCTGGGGTCCAAGCACTGATCCCTGCGGTAGCCATCTAGTCACCGCCTGCCACTCCAAAAAAGACCCATTTGCTCCTACTCTCCATTTCCTGCCTAACCAATTTCCAATCCCATGTGCTTTCATTTTGCACACTAACCTCTTTTGTAAGACTTTATCAAAAGCTTTCTGAATTTCACCAGGGTCATCAGTTATAGAGGAATCAAAGGGCAGGGAGATTCTAGCCTGCACTTCTTGCTATGTCATCCAACAGTAAACTAAACTATATCCCGCATGTCAGCATATCAGACTAAGTGTTATGAACAGCAAATACTCCGGAGGCAGTTCTCACCAAGGTATAGTTCTGCTCAGCTTCTAGGTATTCCTTGTAGACATGATTGAGTTTGTCAAATATGGTAGCGATCACAGGCAAGCTACCCCGCTCTGCTGCGCTCAGCACTGAAACAAAAAGGTGCAACAGGATTACGGGACAACCTCACCACACTGATGAACAATAATTGGTAAATTTCTTTGCAATATGCCATCAGGAACACAGGAACAGGAGGAAACCATTCAGCCTGTTCTTTCATTCAATTAGATCATGCTTGATTTGTATCTTAACTCCATCTACTTGCCTTGGTTCCGTAATCGTAAACACCTTACCCCCAAAAAAATCTATCATCTCAGTCTTGAAATTTTCAATTGACCTCCCCCAGCCTCAACAGCTTTTTGGAGAGAGGGAGCTCCACATTTCTACTACCCTTTGTGTGGAGAAGTGCTTCTTGACACCACCCTGAGTGGCTGAGATCTAATTTTAAGGTTCTGCCTTCTTGTCCTGAACTCCCTCCCACCATAGGAAATTGTTGTCCTCTATCGACCCTATCAACTCCTTCAATCATCATAAACACCTCTATAAGAATTGCCAATTATATCTTCTATATTCAGGGGGAATTCAAGCCTAGTCTATGCAACCAGTCCTCATATAAATTAACCCTCTGATCCCTTACATCGACCCTCAGGCAGAATATATACTACAAAGCTATCAGCAATTCCTTGGAAGAATTTCTGCTTTTACGGTGTTAAACCTCAGACTCAGACGACTACAGCACTGAAGGAGTCCATTCGGCCCATCAAGTCCGCACCAGTCAACAAAGATCTGACAACACTAATTCCAATTTCCAGCGCTTGGCCCATACCCCTGAGGGCTATGGAAACACAAGTGAATATCAAATTACTTCTTCAATGTTACAAGGATTTCTGATTCAACCACCCTTTCAGGCAATGAGTTCCAGACTCCCACCACATTTCTCCTCACCTCCTCTCTTAGCCTTCTACCACTTACCTTAAATCTACGCCCCCTGGTCATTGAACCCTCTACTAAATGGAAGAAGTGCCTTCCTATCCACCCTATGTCCCTCTCAATCTTATACACCTCTATCAGGTCCCCTCTCAACCTTCGCTGCTCCAAGGAAAACAACCGCAGCCTATCCAATCTTTCCTCATAGCTCAAACTCTCCAGCATCCAGGTAAATCTCCTCTGCACCCTCTCCAGTGCAATCACATCCTTCCTATAACATGGTGACCAGAACTGCACACAGTACTCTAGTTCTGGCCTAACCAGCATTTTATACAGTTCCAGTATAATCTCCCTGCTCTTGTATTCTATGCCTCAGCTAATAAAGGTATCCCATATGCCTTCTTAACCACCTTATCTGCTTGCCCTGTTACCTTCAGGGATCTGTGGATATGCACACCAAGGTCCCTCTGATCTTCAGTACTTTCCAGTACATTCATAGTGTAATCCCTTGCCTTGTTAGCCCTCCCAAAGACCTCACACTTTTCCAAGTTGAATTCTATTCGCCACTGCTCTGCCCATCTGACCAGTCCATTGATATCCTCCTGCAGTTTACAGCTATCCTCCTCACTATTTAACACCCCACCAATTTTCATGTCATCAGCAAACTTCTTGATCATACCCCCTACATTTAAGTCCAAATCATTTATATACACTACAAGCAGCAAGGACCCCAGCACTGAGCACTGTGGAAACCCACTCAAAACAAATTTCCAGGCACAGAAGCATCCCTCTACCATCACCCTCTGCTTCCTGCCTCTCAGCCAATTTTGGATCCAACATGTACTTTGCCTTGGATCCCATGGGCTCTTTCTTTCTTGACCAGTGTGCCATGAGGGACCTTATCAAAAGCCTTGAAGTCCATGTAAACCACATCAAATGCATTACCCTCATCAACACTCCTGGTTACCTCCTCAAAGGATTCCCTTAGCTTTCCCTTAACAAATCCATGCTGACTATCCCTGATTAATCCGTGTCTCTCCAAGTACAGATATATTCTGTCCATCAGAATTCTTTCTAGTAACTTCTCCATGACTGAGGTGAGACTGACTGGCCTGTAATTTCCTGGTCTATCCATTCCTCCCTTTTTTTTTTAAATAATGGGACAATATTGGCAGTCCTCCAGACCTCTGACACCTCACCTGTGGCCAGAGAGGATTTGAAAATTACTGCCAGAGCCCCTGATATCTCTTCCCTTACCTCCCTCAGCAGCTTGGGATACACCTCATCCAGGCCTGTGGATTTATCCACTTTTAAGGTTGCTGAACCCGCAAGTACCTCCTCTCTCTGCATGTTACTTTCCTCTAATATTTCACAATCCTCTACCCTGATGTCTATACCTGCAGTGTCCTTTTCCATTGTGAAGACCAATGCAAAGTATTCATTGAGAACTGTACCCACATCTTCTGGGTCCACACACACATTACCTCTATGGTCCCCATTGGCCCTACTCTTACCCTAGTTATTCTCTCGCTTTTTATATATTTTAAAAAACCCCTTTGGGTCTTCCTTTATTCTACCCACCTATCCTTTCTCATGCACTCTCTTAGCTTTCCTAATTTCCTTTTTAAGTTCCTCTCTGCACCTTTTATACTCCTCTCGGGACTCTGCCATGTTGAGCCCTCGGTATCTGTCATATGCTTCTCTTTTTTTCTTAATCCGAATGTTTCTGTCCCTTGACATCCAGAGTTCTCCAAAATTGGTCACCCCCTTTGTCTTTATGGGAACATATTTGCCCTGTACGCTCACTATTTCCTCCTTCAATGCCTCCCACTGCTCTGACACAGTTTCATCTGCAAGTAGCTGCTCCCAGTCCACTTGGGCCAAATTGTATCTCATCTTAGTAAAATTAGCCTTTCCCCAGTTTAGAACTTTTATTCCCGGCCCAACCTTATCCTTTTCCATAACTATCCTAAATCTAACTGAGTTATGGTCACTATCTCCAAAATGCTCCCCTACTGATACACCTTCCACCTACCCGGGCTCATTTCCAAATATTAGATCCAAAACTGCCACCTCCCATGTTGGGCTATGTACTGACTAAAAAAAGCTCTCTTGGAAGCAACTTAAGAATTTTGCTCCTTCTCTACTTTGGGCCTATAGTACACACCCAACAGCATGCTTGCCCCTTTTGTGTTTTTTTTTTACTTCTACCCATGTGGCCTCATTTGATGAGCCTTCCAAGATATCATCCTTCCTCACTGCTAGAATTGATTCTTTGATCAATATTTCAACCGCCACCCCCTTCCTCTTCTATATCCCTCTGAATAACCTATAACCAGAATAACCAGCTGCCTATCCTGCCCTTTTAGCCAAGTTTCGGTCATAGCTATATGATATGATACTCCCACGTGCCTATCTGTGCCCTCAGTTCATCTGTCTTATTCCTCAGGTTTATTGCATTAAAATAGATTCCATTTAGCCTTGCTGAACTAACTTCTTTCTTAAAAGCAAAATACTGCGGGTGCTGGAAATCTGAAACAAAAACAGAAAATGCTGGAAAAACTCAGCAGGTCTGACAGCATCTGGGGAGAGAAAAAAAGAGTTCACGTTTCACGTCCTTATGACTCTTCTTCAGAGAAGTAAAAATGTGATGAAATTTAGACTGCTTAAGGGGGGGTGGAGCAGGTGAAGCTGGATTGAAGGCCAGTGATAGGTGGAGGCAAAGGAGAGATTGACAAATATGTCATGGACAAAAGGACAAAGGGGATGTTAATGGTAGTGGTACAGGCTAAAGGAGGTGTTGATGGTAGCGTTAAGGTCAGAAAGCAGAATGTGATAATAGCAGGACAAGGGTAAGCACTCTGGAAAGAACAACATGAACAAATGATAGATGGCCCTTGTGGGGGTGGGCTGGGGGGAGTGGATGGTGGTGGGCAAAAAAGATTGAAAATACGATTAAAAGGTGGGGATAGAACAATGAATAAAAATGAAAACAAATAAAAATAAAGTGGATAAAAAATAAAAATGAAAAAATAAAAATTAAGAAATGAAAATGAATATTGAAAAAAGGGGATAAAAAGTAGTCAAGGATGGAGGAGAGTGTTCATGAGCTGAATTTGTTGAACTCAATGTTAAGTCCGGAAGGCTGTAAAGTGCCCAGTCGGAAGATGAGGTGCTGTTCCTCCAGTCTGCGTTGAGCTTCACTGGAACAATGCAGCAGGTCAAGGATGGACATGTGGGCATTAGAGCAGGGTGGAGTGTTGAAATGGCAAGCGACAGGAAAGTCTGGGTCATACTTGCAGACAGACCAAAGGTGTTCCACAAAGAGGACAACCAGTCTGCGTTTGGTCTCTCCAATGTAGAGGAGACCGCTTTGAGAGCGGCAAATGCAGTAGACTAAATTTAGGAAGTTTCAAGTGAAATGCTGCTTCACCTGAAAGGAGTGTTTGGGCCCTTGGACGGTGAGGAGGGGGGAAGTAAAGGGGCAGGTGTTGCACCTTCTGCGGTTGCATGGGAAAGTGCCGTGGGAGGGGGTTGAGGAGTAGGGGGTGATGGAGCAGTGGACCAGGGTGTCCCGGAGGGAATGATCCCTGCGGAATGCTGCCGGGGGGGTGAAGGGAAGATGTGTTTGGTGATGGCATCATGCTGGAGTTGTCGGAAACGACGGAGGATGATCCTTTGAATGCGGAGGCTTGTGAGGTGAAAAGTGAGGACAAGGGGGACCCTATCATTGTTGTGGGAGGGAGAGGAAGGTGTGAGGGCAGAGGCGCGGGAGATGGGTCGGACACGGTGAAGGGCCCTGTCAACCACAGGGAAACCTTGGTTAAGGAAGAAGGAAGGCATGTCAGATGCACCGTTTTGGAAAGTGACATCATCGGAACAGATGCGACGGAGGTGAAGGAACTGAGAGAATGGGATGGAGTCCTTACAGGAAGCGGGGTGTGAGGAGCTGTAGTCGAGATAGCTGTGGGAGTTGGTGAGCTTGTAATGTATATTGGTGGACAGTCTATCACAAGAAATTAAGACAGAGAAGTCAAGGCAGGGAAGGAAAATGTCAGAGATGGACCATGTGAAGATGATAGAGGGGTGTAAACTGGAAACAAAATTGATAAAGTTTTCCAGGTTCAAATGAGAACATGAAGTGGAACCAAAACAGTCATCGATGTACCGAAAAAAAGAGTTGTGGGAGGGGGCCTGAGTAGGACTGGAACAGGGAATGTTCCACATACCCCAGAAAGAGATAGACATAACTGGGGCCCATGCAGGTACACCTTTTATTTGGAGGAAGTGAGACAAGTTAAAGAACAATTTGTTCAGTAAGGGAACAAGTTCAGCCAGACAGAGGAAAGTGAAGGTGGATGGGGATTGTTCGGGCCTCTGTTCGAGGAAGAAGCGGAGAGCCCTCAGGCCATCCTGGTGGGGGATGGAGGTGTAGAGGGATTGGGCGTCTATAGTGAAGAGGCCAGTTAGGGCCAGGGAACTGGAAATGGTTAATATGACGTGGGGCATCAGAGGATTCACAGATGTAGGTGGGAAGATACTGGACAAGGGGAGAGAGAACAGAGTCAAGATAGGACGAAATGAGTTCTGTGGGGCAGGAGCAAGCTGACCCGGGTCTACCGGGACAGTCCTGTTTGTGGATTTTGGGAAGGAGATAGAAGCAGACTGTCTGGGGTTGGGAGACAATGAGGTTGGAAGCTGTAGAGGGAAAATCTCCAGAGGAGATGAGGTTAGTGACAGTCCTGGAAACAATGGCTTGATGTTCAGTGGTGGGGTCATAGTCCAGGGGGAGGTAGGAGAAAGGATCTGAGAGTTGGCGCTCAGCCTTTACGAGGCAGAGGTCAGTACAACGGACAACCACAGCACCACCCTTGTCAGTAGGTTTGATAAAGTCAGAGTTGGACCTGACAGAATGGAGTGTGGCAAGTTCAGAAGGAGACAGGTTAGAGTGGGTGAGAGGAGCAGAGAAACTGAGACAGCTGATGTCACACTGACAATTCTCAATGAAAAGATCAAGAGCAGGTAAGAGGCCAGGGGAGGGGTCCAGGTGGAGGAAGAATACTGGAGGCAGGTGAAAGGATCTGTAGAACTGGGGGAGGGCTCCAGTCCAAAGGAGTGAGCACAGAGGCGAAGGCAGCAGACGACGAGTTCAGCATTGTGCTGAGCCCGGAATTCATTGAGGTGAGGGCATAAGGGTATGAAACTGAGTCCTTTGCTGAGTACTGAACGTTCAGCACCAGAGAGGTGAAGGTCAGAGGGTATGATGAATACACAGCAGGGGCTGGGATTAGAAGATGGGCTGGAGTCAGAGGGACAGGAAGGGGTGGAGGGTCCTGGATGAGCGTTGGTATCAATGAGTTGTTTGGGCAACATGTTGTTGGTGTCAATGAGTTGTTGCTAATCCAAAGATTGCTACCTTTGAAGTCCTGTTTCTCAATTTTCTACCTAACCCCTAAAGTCTGCTTGCAGGACCTCATTTCTCGTTCTTCCTATGTCATTAGTCCCAATGTGGATCACGACCTCTGGCTGTTCACCCTCCTCCTTCAGAATGTCCTGCAGCTGTTCCGTCACAGCCTTGACCCTGGCACCCAGAAGGCAACATACCATCCTGGAGTCATGTCTACGGCCACAGAAGCGCCTGTCTGCTCCCCTCACTAACAACTCAGCCACCGCTATTCCCCCTCCAGACTTCTTCCTCCCCCCTGAGCAGGGGGACCACCCACAGTGCCATGGCCCTGTCTCTGATTGGCCTCCACAGAGGAAACGTCACTCTCACCGTTTTCCAAAGCTGAAAAATGGTTTACAAGTGAGATGCCTTTAGGGGATTCCCTCACTATCTGCCTGGTCCCCTTCTTCTGTCTGGTGGTCACCCATTCCCTCTCTGCTTGCACCTCCTTAAGATGTAGAGTGACCACGTCCTGAAACGTGCTGTCCACGACCCTCTCGGCCTTGTGAATGCACCATCGTGCCACCGGCTGCTGCTCAAGCACCAAAACCTGGAGCTCGAGTTGTTCCAGTCAGAGGCGCCTCCTGCACACATGGTCACCCAGGCCGCCAGGAGCATGTAGGATTTCCCACATAGCGCAGGATGTGCACACCACAGGCCTGAGCTCCCCAGACATATCTTAACTAAATAGAATGTGGACCCTTGCTTTTACTTTGCCCTTACTCCCACTCGAGCCTCGCGGTTTTAACCTCACTGTCCCGAAGTCTCGCTGTTTTAAGCTCACTCTCCTGCAGTCTCGCTCTCCCAAGTCTTGCTGTTTTAACCTACACTGCTTGCACGAGTACTATAAACAAACTTGACCAGTGACAAAAATAATAAATAAAAACAAAAGCATTGGGAAAACTCAGCATGTCTCGCAGCATCTGTGGAGAGAGAAACAGGGTTAATATTTCGAGTCCGTATGACTCTTCTTCACTTGTTTTTAGTCTGGAATGTATGTAAATAATAAATAACACAAACAGTTATGATTCCTTCCAAGTGCAGTAGGGTACTCACTCTGACAACACACTGACAATGTGACCATTTTGCAGTCTTTCCTCTGCAGAAGGAAATCCATTAGCCGCCCCTTGTCTTGAAGCATGTGGACTATAGGCTGCAGCTTTATCTGGAGACACCACAAATAACCTATGCAAAATCCATAGAACCAATCAATTAAAAAGCTACAGGAAGAAGGAAATTACAATAGACCTTTATAAACTGCTTAAGCCTCGGCTGGAGCAGTGTATCCAATTCTGAGCCCCACACTTTAGGAAGGATGGAAAGGCCTTGGAGGGTGTGGAGGAGATTCACCAGAATAGTGATGAGAGACTGGAGAAGCTGGATTGTTCTCCTTAGAGCAGAGAAGGTGAAAGGAAAATTTAGGAGGTGCTCAAAATTATAATTTTTTCTTTATTCTTTCATGGGATGTGGCGTCCCTGGCTAGGCCAGCATTTGTTGCCCTTCCCATCCTTAATTGCCCTTGAACTGAGTGGTTTGCTAGACCATTCCAGAGGGCAGTTAAGTGTCAATCACATTGCTGTGGGTCTGGAGTCACATGTAGGCCAGGCCAGGTAGGGACGGCAGATTTCCTTTCCTAAAGGTCAATCGATGATAGTTATCATGGTACCATCATGGAGATGCCATGGTGGGATTTGAACCCACGCCCTCACAGCATTTGTCCGAGGCTCTGAATACTAGTCCAGTGACATTATCAGTATGCCACCATCTCCCCTAAATGGATGGAGAGATGGGAGAAACTGTTTTCACTGGCAGGAAACACAGATTTAAGATGATTAGTAAAAGAAAAGCATCAGTGAAAGCATTTTTTTAAAAAAATGCTTCAAGTTCCTGAAAAAGCAAAAATTACAGGGACTATGGGGAAAGAGTAGGGGAGAGTAGTACAGACACGATGGGACAATTGGCCTCCTTCTGTAGTACATGATCCTTTGTGTATAAATCTGTTAGCAGTACTAGGTCACAGAAAATAAGCACAGACTGAGATTTAATTAAATAACACAAGTAGAGCAGGTAGTGGAAGTAATAGGTACACTACTTCTACATCAGACTAAGGAATGAACACTCACGCCAAGGTGCAAAGCCACGTTCACAGGTTAGTAAATTGAAAAGAAAACAAAATGTGACAATCTATAAACTTATTTTTGTAGATAAGCGCCAAAAATAACAACTCACACTTAAGACTACTACTCACAGTTCTAGTCTCCATCTCACCAGAAGGATATAAAGATAGTGGAGAAGATGCATAAAAGATTTACTAGGATGCTATCAGAGCAGTGAGGGTACAGATCTGAGTAAACTTAGTAAACAGTGAATGAACTGGAGCTCTCTTCTCTTAAAAACAACAGGTTCAGGGTGAACTGGATGATTTTTAAAATTATGAGGGGTTTGAAAGAGTAGATATAGAGACAGTGTTGTAAGAACTAAACTTGGGGTCTTGAATACAAGACAGTCACTAATAAATCCAATCCGGAATTCAGGAGAAACTCATTTACCCAGAGAGCGGTGAGAATGTGGAACTCACTATCACAGAGAGTGGGGTTGAGGTGAAAAATATTGAGGACATTTAAGGAAAAACTAGATAAGCACATGAGAGAAAAAGGAATAGAAGGATATATTGATAAGACAAGATAAAATGGGTGGGAGGAGGCTCGTGTGAAGGATGAATGCCAACATAGACCAGTTGGACCTGTTTCTCTGCTGTAAATTCTATGTATTTGATTGTATATAGTTTCAATCTTCAGAGACAGTGAGGATTACGCCTGAATTCTACAAACAATATGGTTTACCCCCTCCACCAAGGCTCTCTTTAGAGCAAGGCAAATATTTGTCTGGTGTTTGGGAAATATCGAACAGAGAATGCGAAATGAATGTTTAATTCAGCCAACAATGTAGATGCAGCAATGGAGCCAAGGGATCGTTTTCTGTCTAGGATTAATAAAGGAACATACTTGTGAATAATAAGAGTGAGGATTTGTACTTGGTGAAAAATTAAATCACTGTTTGGTCAGGTTATCTCCCATAGCCAAACGTGACCAAGAAAGTAAACTCTCCTTCCAGCACTCCATCTCAGGCTTGTTCATGGAATCTTACAGCACAGAAGGCAGCCATTCAGCCAATCATGCCTGTGCTGGCTCTTTGAAACAGCCCACTCCCACACTCTTTCCCCGTAACCCTGTAAATGTTTCCCCTTCAAGTATTTATCCAACTCTTTTTAAAGTTACTCTTGAATCTGTTGCTGCCATCAACATTTCAGGCAGCTCATCCCAGTCAGTAATAACTGGATGCGTTAGAAAAATAAACTATCACCATCCCCTGCCCCACTCCAGCCCACCCCCGTGCCCTCCTGTTCTTTTGCCAATAACCATGTTTCTGTAAGACCTGCAAGACAGCAGAAGGTAGATGAGTGGGAGGACAGGGCAGAGTGAACCACACACACACACACACAAATATGACATTGCACACCGGTTCTCTGGATTCCCATTAAAAGTGAATTTGTAACAGTTGGCCACAAAGAAACAAACCGCTATCTTCTCGCAAGATTCAAAAGCCGGCACAGGCCGGGTTAGAGATTATTGCAAACCACTTAATTGACACTTTGCAAGTTTACAAATACAGGACAAATATTAAGAACTCCCAGAATTCACTCACCTTCACTTGCATTGATTATAATATCAGGTTGAAACACAGTCCACGAGGAAGAATCTAAGTGTTAAAGAATACATGGATGCCATCGACAAGGTAATTACATCTTTATTGAATTTACTTGTACACGATTTTCAAGGCAGATGGACTTGCCTTTATATGGCACTTTGCATGATCACTGGGTGTCTCAAAGTGCTTTATAATCAATCAAATACTTTTGAAGTGGCGTCACTGTTGTGATGTAGGAAAGAGAGCAACACATTTGTACATCGCGAGCTCTCAAAGACAGCAACGTGATAATCACCAGATAATCTATTCTTGTGATGTTGACTGAGGGGTAATTATTGACTAGAACACCGGCAATAAACCCCCTGCTCCTTAACTGGCCTTTTATGTCCACCTGAGGGGGTTTAACACCTCATCCAAAAGAGTTTGCAAAGGATTTTCTCCTTGTGTCTGACCACATGTCTCCTAAACCTAACTGCAACTGTCTCTGGCTCCCTATTGTCCCACTTCCTAGGCTCAACCACCTTCAGCCGCTTCATCAATGACCTTCCTTCAATCACAAGGTCAGAAGTTCAGATGTTCGTTGATCATTGCACAATGTTCACCATCATTTGCAACTCCTCAGATACTGAAGCAGTCCATGTCCAAATGCAGCAAGGCCTGGACAATATCCAGGTTTGGGTTGACAGTGGCAAGTAACATTCGTGCCACCCAAGTGCCAGGCAATGACCATCTCCAACAAGAGAGAACTTACCATCACCCCTTGATATTCAATTACATTACCATAGAACACTACAGCACAGAAAAACAGGCCATTCGGCCCTTCTAGTCTGTGCGGAAATATTATTCCGCTAGTCCCATTGACCTGCACCCAGTCCACACCACGTCAGATGGCAGCTCTTTCCACACTCTCACCACTCTCTGAGTGAAGAAGTTCCCTCTAAACCTTTCCCCTTTCACCCTAAAGCCATGTCCTCTCGTGTTTCTCTCTCCTAATCTAAGTGGAAAGAGCCTACTCGCATTTACTCTGTCTATACCTCTCATAATTTTGTAAACTTCTATCAAATCTCCCCTCATTCTTCTACGCTCCAAAGAATAAAGTCCTAATCTGTTTAATCTTTCCCTGTAACTCAACTCCTGAAGACCAGGCAACATCCTAGTAATTCTTCTCTGCACTCTTTCAATCTTATTGATATCCTTCCTGTAGTTAGGTGACCAGAACTGCACACAATACTCCAAAGTTGGCCTCACCAATGTCTTATACAACCTCACCATAACATCCCAACTCCTATACTCAATACTTTGATTTATGAAGGCCAGTATGCCAAAAGCTTTCTTTACAACCCTGTCTACCTGTGACGCCACTTTCAGGGAATTATGTATCTGAACTCCCAGATCCTTTTGTTCCTCCACACTCCTCAGTGCCCTACCATTTACTGTGTATATCCTACCATGGTTTGTCCTTCCAAAATGCAACACCTCACACTTTTCTGCATTAAATTCTATCTGCCATTTTCTGGCCCATTTTTCCAGTTGGTCCAGATCCCTCTGCAAGCTTTGAAAGCCTTCCTCGCTGTTCACAACGCCTCCAATCTTAGTGTCATCAGCAAACTTGCTGATCCAATTTACCACATTATCATCCAGATCATTGATATAGACAACAAACAACAATGGTCCCAGCACAGATCCCTGAGGCACACCACTAGTCACAGGTCTCCAGTCTGAGAAGCAATCATCCACTACCACTCTGTCTTCTCCCACACAGCCAATTTCGAATCCAGTTTACAACCTCTCCATGGATACCAAGTGTCTGAACCTTCTGAACTAACCTCCCATGTGGGACCTTGTCAAAGGCCTTACTAAAGTCCATGTAGACAACAACCACAGCCTTTCCTTCATCTACTTTCTTGGTAACCTCCTTGAAAAACTCTACAAGGTTTGTTAAACATGAACTACCACGCACAGAGCCATGCTGACTATCCTTAATCAGCCCTTGGCTGTCCAAATAATTGTATATTCGATCTCTCAGAACACCTTCCAATAATTTACCTACTACTGACGTCAGGCTCACTGGCCTGTAATTACCTGTAATTACCATCGCTGAATCCCTCACTATCAACATCCTGGAGGTTACTATTGACCAGAAACTGAACTGGGCTAGCCACATAAATACTGTGCCTACAAGAGCAGGTCAAAGGCTAGGAATCCTGCAGCAAGTAACTCACCTCCTGACTCCCCAAAGCCTGTCCACCATCTACAAGGCACAAGTCAGGAGTGTGATGGAATACTCTCCACTTGCCTCGATGAGTGCAGCTCCAATAACACTCAAGAAGCTTGACACCATCCAGGATGGGGAGGCAGTTGCAGCTCACTTGATTGGAACCCCTTCCACAAACATTCACTCCTAGGTAAGAAAGTACGTTGTGAAGAGGACAGTAAGAGGCTGTAAATGGATATACATAGGTTGAGTGAGTGGGCAAAGATCTGGCAAATGGAGTTTAATATAGGAAAATGTGAAGTTGTTCACTATGGCAGGAAAAACAAAAAAGCAGAGTATTACTTAAATGGAGAACGCCTGCATAATTCTGAGGTGCAGAGGCATCTAGGTGTTCTAGTACGCTAGTCACTCAAAGTTAGTGTGCAGGTACAGCGAGTAATTAAGAAGGTTAATGGAATGCTATCCTTTATTATGAGAGGGATTGACCATAAAAGTAAGGATGTTATACTTCAGTTATACAGGGCATTGGTGAGACCGCACTTCTAATACTGTGTGCAGTTATAGTCTCTTTATTTAAAGAAGGATGTAAATGCGTTAGAGGCAGTTCAAAGGAGGTTTACTAGATTGATACTTGAAATGAGGGGGTTTATCTTATGAAGAAAGGTTGGACAGACTGGGCTTGTTTCCACTGGAGTTTAGAAGAGTGAGGGGTGATTTGATTGAAGTATACATGATCCTGAACGGCCTTGACAGGGTAGACATCGAAAGGGTGTTTCATCCTGTGGGTGAGTCCAGAACTAGGGGGCACTGTTTTAAAATTAGGGGTCACCCTTTGTGCGAATATGGAACTCTCTGCCTCAGAAGGTGGTGGAGGTGGGGTCACTGAGTATATTTAAGGCAGAGGTAGATTGATTCTCTTGCCTAATAAGAACCTAAGGTCATCGGGGTTAGATGGGATTGTGGAAACCGAAACAAAAGAAGTTCAGCCATGACCTTATTGAATGGCGGAGCAGGCTCAAGGGGTCAAATGGTCTACTCCTGTTCCTATTTCTTATGTTCTCCCTCCACCACTGACGCACAGTGGCAACAGCGTGTACCATCTACAAGATGCACTGGAGGAACTCACTAAGCCACCTTAGACAGCAACTTCCAAACCCACGACCACTACTATCTAGAAGGACAAGGGCAGCAGATAGATGGGAACACCACCATCTGGAAGTTCCCATTCAAGCCACTCACCATCCTGACTTGGAAATATATTGCTGTTGCTTCACTGTTACTGGGTCAAAATCCTGGAGCTCCCTCCCTAATAGCACTGTGGGTGTACCTACACCATGTGAACTGCAACCGTTCAAGAAGGCAGATCACCACCACCTTCTCAAGGGCAATTAGGGATGGGCAATAAATAATGGCCTAGCCAGCGATGCCCACATCACGTGAACAAATTTTTAAAAAACGTGGATTCCAGTTTAGATTCCACCCTTCATAATGTTTGATCCACCCATGACCATTTTTATCTCTGCTTTGTTCAGTATTTCTCAAGCTATTTTTCTAAACTATGGATGCAAGCATAGCTGGCAACTGCACCTCCCAAAGTACCACTGATAAAAGTGGTGGCGAGCTGCCTTCTTGCTTGAATGGTTTACTTGGCCATTTCAGAAAGCAGTTAAAAAGTCAACCACATTGCTATGGGTCTGCAAAGGACAGCAGATTTTCTTCCCTAAAGGGCATTAGTGATGAACCAGCTAGGTTTTTACAACAATCAGAAGCTAGCTTTACAATTGCAATCAAATTAATTTAAATTCCCCAATTGCCATGGTGGAATTTGAACTCAGGTCCCCAGATCACTCATCCAGATCGCTCTACTTCTAGTCCAGAGATGCAAACATCATGCTACCATACCCACTTCTTGAGATCCACACTCAATGCCATGTGCCACCACATGGCCTCGCTTTACAGCAGCACTAACTCACTCTGCCTCGGAGGTGTCCTGACATACAGTTCATTTCATCCTTCACCTAACCCGGCACTTTAACAAAGCTCTTCCTTTCAGGTGTAAAGAACTGCAAGCTTCAATGGTTCAAGAGACACTAATGCCCCTCCTGATCCTTCTGCTGACTCAGTCCCTCCTCCCAATCACTCCTGTCCCCCACCCTATCACAGACCTTCCCTTTTCCTCCCCCACCTCCCCCCCACCTCCCCGTGTCACTACAAAGATGTTATCTCTAACTCGTTACCGTTCTGATGAATTGACCGGAAATCATTAACTCAGTTTTCCTCTCCACAGATGCTGCCTGACCCACTGAGTGTATCTCAGACTCTCAGAATTGACAGAATTGTGCTCATTTTATCCCAAAATTCCAAAGAAACTAATATTAATTGTCATCATACATTGGTGTATAATTCCCTCTGAAGGATACAAAGTTCACATGGGACAGGGCTTTGTGTTGTCACAGCTGATGGACCTGCCACAGAATTTCAAGACATTAAGACAATATTAAGTGGAATCAAACTCTTACATTAGATGCAATTTCTACATCAGGATTTACCTTCACCAGGGGTGTTACCAAATAAAATTCGATACCAAAATACAAAAGGAGACATCAGGATGGGCCATCAAAAGCTAGATCAAAGAGACAGGTTTTCAAGAACACTTTAAAGGAGGAGAGAGAAATAGAGAGGCAGAGGGGTTTAGTGAAGGAATTCCTGAACTGAGGGCCCAGACAGCCGAGAGTGTTAAAACTAGCCTCAGCGCTCCTCTTTCCAAGGGGGGGAAAGACATCAGGATTCTGATTGTTCCCGGGTGTCACAATGAAGTATGTGATTGGAGTCAGCTGGGAAACCCCCAATGATTAAATAGCTCTGTTTGCAAGGCACCAGATTTGGATGGGGGTTACAGAGATCAGCAAACAGCAGCCTCTGTTACCTCACCAGAGTGGCTGCTTTTTATGGGTGAGCTTAGACAGTGAATGTTGGCAAGCTACTCTCCATGTACCTAAACAAAAAATATAAGTTCCGATCTATCAAGCTGGATTCCACCCTGATCAGCTTGTCCAGTAGTTACGTCATGACAAGAGGAAGGATTTATTTTTAAAATTAGATCTTGTTTTCACTGTGCTCAAGGTTAAGCAAATCACTATCAAATTATGCAAAAGTATTACTTGCTCTTAAGATTTTTGAACTTACACACCTGCCCGAGGAATCTTGCATGGGTGAATGGATAGAGCTGGGAGCACTTGATGATGAATCATGACAGCTCCATCAAATTCTGCTCGCAGTTTTATATCAAAAATCATAGATGTCTGAATAAAATAAAGCAAACTGCAAGGTCACATTTTGAGGTTGACAATTCTTCCCACTGTCTCCTAGTGACTTCCATCGAGAGAACAACTGCAAAGCCAAAAGACTTACACTTAAATCATTTTCAAAAGCTTTAAGATCAAATCATCCACAAGCGACTGCACACTATCCTGACTTGGAACTGTCGCTGTTCCTTAATTGTCACTGGATCAAAATCCTGGAACTCCCGCCCTAACAGCACTGCGGGTGTTCCTCCACCACATGGACTGCAGTGGTTCAAGGCAGCAGCTCACCACCACCTTCTCAAAGCCAACCAGCGATGGGCAATGACGGCCACATTTCAAGAATAGATTTTTTTTTTTAAGTACTTTCATTGGAAGCAGTTCAGAGAAGGTTCACTAGGTTGAACCTTCTCTGGGATGAAGGGGTTGTTTTATGAGGAAATGCTGTACAGGTTTTGGGTCTACAGTCATTGGAGTTTACAAAAATGAGAGTTTAAAAAAAAATTATTTAGGGATGTGGCGTTGCTGTCTAGGCCAGCATTTATTGTCCATCCCTAGTTGCCCTTGAGAAGGTGGTGGTGAGCTGCCTTCTTGAACCGCTGCAGTCCATGTGGTGTAGGTACACCCACAGTGCTGTTAGGGAGGGAGTTCCAGGATTCTGACCCAGTGACAGTGAAGGAATGGTGATATATTTCCAAGTCAGGATGGTGAGTGGCTTGGAGGGGAACTTCCAGTTGGTGGTGTTCCCATGTGTCTGCTGCCCTTGTCCTTCTAGATGGTAGTGGTCGTGGGTTTGGAAGGTGCTGTCTAAGGATCCTTGGTGAGTTCCTGCAGTGCATCTTGTAGATGGTAAACACTGCTGCTACTGTGCATCGGTGGTGGAGGGAGTGAATGTTTGTGGATATGGTGCCAATCAAGTGGGCTGCTTTGTCCGGGATAGCGTGAAGCTTCTTGAGTGTTGTGGGAGCTGCACTCATCCAGGCAAGTGGGGAGTATTCCATCACATTCCTGTCTTGTGCCTTGTAGACGGTGGACAGGCTTTGGGGAGTCAGGTGGTGAGTTACTTGCCGCAGGGTTCCTAGCCTCTGACCTGGTGATCTTGAAACACAAGAGTCTGAGGGGGCTTGACAGGGTGGATGCAGAGAGAATGTTTCCCCTTGTGGGGGAATTTTGATCTCGGGGGCAGAGTCTCAAAATAAGGGGGCTCTCATTTAAGATGGAGATGAAGAGAAATTTCTTTTCTCAGAGGGTGGTTACAAGCAAGAATGTGCAGAGTTATGGGGAGAAGGTGAGTGAATGGCACTAAGTGAATTGCTCGTTCGGCGAGCCGGTGCAGACACAACGGGCTGAATGGCCTCCTTCTGCATGGAAATAGTTCTGTGATTCTGTAATCTTTGGAATTCTCTTCGACATGGACCAATGGAGGCTGGGTCATTAAACACATTCAAGGCTGAGTTAGACAGATTTTTGATTGACAAGGGAGTCAAGGTTTATGGATGGGCAGGCAGGAAAGTGGAACTGAGGCTTGAGGGGCCAAATGACCTACTCCTGCTCCTCATTCTATTGTCCCAAAATAATGTGTCCGAATGTTCAGCTGGGTTTACATAAGAGACACTGAGGATTCCTTTAAACATCATTCAAATGGCAGGTTAGGACTTGCACCAAGCGTGAAGGGGCAGGAAGTTAGCGAAGTGGCAAGGTTGATAATCATAACGTCACTCCACATAGCCGATTTCATTTGGGAGCTGCAGCTGACAGTGTCCCCTGGAAAATCAGACCAGTTATAAAGGCAATAAGTGGGTGGGAGAAGTTTTAATTTATTCCAAGTACAAATGGGGACAAGAATTGTATTTGTAAAACTCAAATAGTCCAATCAAATTAAGCGGGAAGCCACTTAGGACTGAGATGAGGAGGAAGTTTTTTTTTTTACTCAGAGGATGGTGAATCTTTGGAATTCACTAAGCCAAAGGGCTGCGGAAGCTCAGTCATTGAGTATGTTTGAAGTAGAGATTGGTATTTAAAAATCTGTCAATGTGTAAAGGGATATGGGGATAGTGTGGGGGATAAGGCATTGAAGTAGACGATCAGCCGTCCTCATACTGAATGGCAGAGCAGGCTCGACGGACTGAATGGCCTTCTCATGCTTCTATGTTCCTAAATATAGTCAGTAACAATGAAAATTGTGTGTGTATGATTGGGATAGAAGCAGAGATACACAAACACATAAAGACAGGGAGTGAAGGAAAGAGTAAACAAAGGAAAGAACATACAAATTAGAAGGAGGCCCCTCGAGCCTACTCCACCATTTAATAATATCAAGGCTGATCTGATTCTTCAGAAGAGTCATTTAGACTCGAAACATTAGCCCTGTTTCTCTCCCCACAGATGCTGCCAGACCTAAGTTTTTCCAGCATTTTCTGTTTTTATTTCAGCTTTCCAGCATCCGCAGAATTTAGCTTTTAAACTCCTCATCTCCATCTCCCTTATTTTTAAACTGTGTCCCCTAGTCCTAGACTCAAATGAAGTAAAACTTTTCACAAATTCATTGTCCAAATTTAAATAAGACAAGCAGAGACCATTTGTAATTTTTACCCTTGCACTAAGATGACCATCGAATGACAAGCAGGAAAGAGGTTGATGGTAAATTCCTTACCTGAGAACTCTGGTGATGCACCACAACCAAATTATCAACAACATTCAAAGCAAATTTTCCAGTGGTATTTAGTTTTAATATATGCAGTTTCTTACACTGTCCTTCCCTGCAATTAAAATGCAGCATACATTTAGGAAAATCATTCTAAAACACAGTGGAGACTAAATGTGATTCTAATCAACAAATCTTACCTGGGTAAATAGTACAAGATCACTTCTGCCCCTAGGTTATTAGGGGTTCTTGGTTGGTGCTTCAGATAAAGAACATAAAGTTGCCCATATCTGGTGTAAAAGATAGGTTAAAAAAAAAAATTACTGTTGCATTCTTAAAATTGACCCTACCATTGGGATATAGTGTGACAAACAGGGCAAATGCAAATAAATAATGGAGGGATTAGTAAGCATTATTGCACCAATTGAATGTGGGGTAACTGAATGGTCAGGATCAATCACAGCCAAAAGGCCTTGTAAACCAGTACTATGGATTAGCGCTGTCTCGGTGTGGTAGCAATGTTACAGACAATGTAATGCAATGCAAAAATCATTGCTAGATAAAAGTTCTAGAGGAATAAAAGCTGGATGGTGACCAGATGTATGAGGAAAAGCGAGTTTGATCCTTTGAGGAGAAAATTGGTATAATATTCCAGGGTAGGGCATTTATGTAATATTCATAGGACCAAGCTTATCTTTAGCTGCTGTAATTATTTGAAACTTTACACAAGTTTCTGATGCACATTTAGTACTGCAGGTAGAATGATAGCTCTCCCAGCCATTTTATATACAACGACCAGGGGGCAACATGGATTTACCTTGTCAATCTGAAGTGCGAATGGTAAGAACCAATTTGCAATTAGCAGTCAGTCCAAGAAAAACAGAAGCTTTTTACTTACATGGTGGCCATTATAATATCAGAAACGCAGAGGTTTCCAGATTTGGGAGAGGCAGGTAACTCGATTTCAAACTTTGGTATCTTGGACATTGTTCCACTCTGCAAAGTGAAATCAAACTGATTCAAATCTCAATGCACAAACATTTTGCCACAATTGCTTATTGTGACAAAAGGGGGTTTTCTGTGTGCACTCAAAGATTGTTACAGAGGGAAAAGCTGAACCATTTTCTAAACAGCTAAACTGCTGTACCGCAATAGCTCGCTGACCTACCTTGGCTCCCGACCAAGCAATGTCTTGATTTTAAAATTCTCGTGTTTGTTTTCAAATCTCTCCATGGTCTCACAGTCTCTCTAATCTCCTCCAATCCTACAAGGTATCTACGCTCCTCTAATTTTGGCCTCTTGTGCATTCCTGATTTAAATCGCTCCAACACTGGCAGCTGTGCCTTCAGCTGCCTGGGCTCCGAGCTCTGGAGTTCGCTCCCTACACCTCTCACCCTCTCTTTCCTCCTTTAAGATGTTCCTGAAAACTTACCTCTTTGACCAAGTTTTTGACCATCTGGTCTAATATCTCCTTCCAGGGCTCGGTGTCACACTTGGTTTGATAATACTTCTGTGAAGCACCTTGCGAAGATTCATTACGTTAAACGTATAAACTAAAGCTGTTGTTTTAAATTTCAAATTTTAACCCAACAACCTTAGCCACATTGGATAACAGATATAGAATCATCCTTTTACACCCAGCACTGCTAGGGTGGAAATGGTTAAAACAAAACAGAAAAAAATACATGCATTTCTGCAGCACTTTTCATGACCTCAAGATGTTCCAAAATATTCACAACCAATTAAGTTTTTTTTTGAAGCACAATCACGGTTGTAATGTAGGAAACGTGGCAGCCAATTTGTGCACAGCAAGATCCCACAGAGAGCAATGTGATCATGACGAGGTTTTTTTTTGATGTAGCAATTGCATGATTCAGTTTACTTCCCTAATTTAGATGAATCACAGTCACCACCCATTTGTACGGTGGTGCATGATGCTAATCCTGATGGATCCTAAAGAGCACATCCACCCAATGCCTGCACAGATCACCATGTTTTTTTAACAAGTTAAAAATTTGGGCCCATCTCCAAACCTTCCCACTCTCTCTGCACCAGAAACTTGAGTTTTTGAAGTTTGATCAGCCGTTTAATTATTAACACTAATTCATTCCTCTGGGCCGAATCTGCCTCTGTGAGTTTATCAATTTCTGTGTAAAGTCAGAGACGCCCTATTTGTTTAGGGTTAGAACATGTTAAGGATGTTTGCAAGAGTAAACTATTAAAATGTTACAGAATTTTAACCGTCGCAAAAGTTCAAAGTCCTTTTATTTAAACAAAGGCACACATAAATTTATATTAAATTCTTCGCAACTCAAAACAGATTTTATCCAGAGAGAATTATCATTCCATTAAAAAGGTTCAGATTCAGCACATTCAGATTTTAAAAATGAAGCACCATGACATTATTCTGCCACAAAGATTTACTTTTATTAATTACATGACCCTTTCCTTCTGTGCCCATGTCCAATTATTCATCACATCGTTCCCTTGTTCCCCATCACAGAGATGGAATTCATGTCCACTGGATTATTGGTGTTCTTCACTATTGCACTCCCCCCCACATCTTCCTCCTCTGTCCAGCCATTAACATTCATCAATGAATATTCCTGTTCATGTTTATCTGCTTCCCAAGACTAAAATTAAGCTGGCAATCCTGCAGCATATTTTGAGAACTGAGGTGGGCGTTCACAGTAGTTAGGATTTCAGACATGTTTTCTATTCGGAAAATAAACCACATAACGTTTCAAGGAACTTCAAACTTCATGAAAAGTATTGCAACATAGTCACAACAGAAAACAGATCATTCAACACGGCTGGTGTTTCCTCCACACAACCCTTCTCCCACCCTTCATTTAACCCCCAACAACATTTTGTTCTATCCCTTTTGCCCTTTTGTGCTACCCTTTTTAATGCATTGATACTATTTGTCTCAACGAGGGCTGAGAAGTGGAGGAATTTCTTCACTAAGAGGGAGGTGAACCTTTGGAATTCTCCCGCCCTGGAGGCTGTGAAGTCTCAGTCATTGAGTATGTTCAAGGCAGAGTCTGATATATTTCTAGACATTAAGGATACCGAGGGATGTGGGGATGGTGCAGGATAATGGCTTTGAGGTAGAAGATCAGCCATGGTCTAGTTTAATTGCAGAGCAGGCTCTAGGGACCGAATGGCCTACTCCTGCTCCTATTTCCTGTGCAACTCCTTCTGCTAGTGAGTTCGTATTCTAATCATTCTCTGGCCTAAAGAAGTTTCTCCTGAATGCTCCATTAAATTTATTAATAGTCGTTTGTTAGTACAGGGCTTGAATAGTGCTGTAAAATAAAAAAAGACTTTTTTTGTGGAAGCTTTTCACCAGGACAATTCGCAACATTGCATTTATTAGTGACTGTTTTATATTTATGGCCCCTGGTATTGGTCTCCCCTTGTAAGTGGAAGCATCAACTCTACATCTACCCTATTGAACCCTTTCATCATTTTAAGGAATCCCTTCAGGTCACCTGTCTCTTTTCTAGAGAAAAGCATCGCAGCCTGTTCAAGCTTTCCCGATAGATGTGACTTTCCAGTTCCGTTATTAACCTAGTAAATCTTTTCTGCACCTTCCCGAGTGTTTCTGTGTCCTTTTTTTTTAAATAATTTAGCTCAAGGATTAAATAATTTAGCTCAAGGAACTATACCGAGGTTTCAGGCAGTGAGATTAGAGAAACGTGCCCAACTTACCCTGAAATAAAATGGCTGAAGAACATTCCCATGCACTGTGGTAGACAGGAGGAGGACTGCAGTTTCTGGGGAGTGTATACACCAGTTAACATTGATGCTCTGATTCTTCAGAAGCTTTAAACTGCGCTTGTCAGGTAATACCTGGGAATAATAAAATCAACAAATGGCTGAGGCCACATTGCAAAACAAACAGTTGTAACTCTCAGCATTTTGGGATTTAGCTTATGCATTCTGGATGAGTTTTAAATCAAAAAGCAATTTCCCAATTACGTCAGTGATGGCAGAAGCAGCCTTATTTTCTTTTGAATTTGCAACAGTGGGTCTGAGGCCAAACATAACAGAAATAAAACAATTTTTGATGGTACAGGAAGAAGATAGTGTTAAAGATTCAAGAGGTGTTCACCTCTTAGTGAAATAGAAGGATTACTGCTGTCTAACTGTCTAACCTTTCCACACTGACTCAGCAATAAACTGTTCACTGACGCTCAGTTTGGGTTCCGCCAGGGCCACTCAGCTCCTGCTGCATCTGCCTCATTGCAGCCTTAGTCCAAGAGGTGAGGTGAGAGTGACTGCTCTTGCCACTAAGGCAGCATTTGACCGATTGTAGCTTCAAGGAGCCCTAGCAAAACTGGAATTTTTTGGGAATCAGAGGAAAACTCTCCACTGATTAGAATCATACCTAGCACAAAGGAAGATGGTTGTGGTTGTTGGAGGTCAATCATCTCAGTCCCAGGACATCACTGCAGGAGTTCCTCAGGGTAGTGTCCTAGGCCCAACCTTCTTCAGCAGCTTCATCGGTGACCTTCCCTTTATCATAAAGTCAGAAGTGGGGATGTTCACTGATGATTGAACAATGCTCAGCACCATTCCTCAGATGCTGAGGCTGTCTGTGCCCCTATGCAGCAAGACCTGAACATTATTCAGGCTTGGGCTGATAAGTGGCAAGTAACATTTGCAGTAACTTAGTAGCGCTCAAGAAGGTCCACACCATCCAGGACAAAGCAGCCAACTTTACAAGATGCACTGCAGCAACTCACCAAGGCTCCTTTGACAGCACTTTCAAAACCTGCAGCCTCTACCACCTAGAAGGACAAGGGCAGCAGATTCATGGGACCATCACCTCCTGCAAGTTCCCCTCCAAGCCACATACCACCCTGACTTGAAACAAATTGTCATTTTTTCATTGTCGCTGGATCAAAATCCTGGAACTCCATCTCTAAGAGCACAGTGGGTGTACCTATTACATGGATTGCAGTGGTTCAAGAAGGCAGCTCACCACCACCTTCATAAGCGCAATTGGGGATAGGCAATAAATGCCGGCCCAGCCAGTGACACCCACATTCCATGAAAGAATGTATATGTTATGAAGTTATTAGTGTATATAATATTTTGGAAGATATTTTTCTTTTAAAATAGAGGTTGAGTCTGTGAGTGTGTCTTAATTGGCTTAAAGCCAGTTAGTCTGGTTGCTTTGATGTGTATTGTTTGGATATATAAGAGAGGTAGTGTGCATTTGCATTTTTTGAACAAAGCATTCAAGTGGGTTGAAAACTGACACCCTTCTAGCAGCTTCCAAGCAATATGTTTATATTACTAATAAAATTGGTACTATGAAAGGGGTTTCATTGTTAAAAGGTGGAGTTCAAAGAGGCTGGTGAGACAATGAGAATTTGAATTCAATCAGTAATGGTAGGTATAACTTCAGTAATTTTCGGGTTGCAGAGCAGAGGCAATGTGAGATGCAAAGGCATAAGACCATAAGACATAGGAGCAGAAATTAGGCCATTCGGCCCATCGAGTCTGCTCCGCCATTCAATCATGGCTGATAAGTTTCTCAACCCCATTCTCCTGCTTTCTCCCCGTAACCTTTGATCCCCTTACCAATCAAGAATCTATCTATCTCGGTCTTAAATACACTCAATGACCTGGCCTCCACAGCCTTCTGTGGCAATGAATTCCATAGATTCACCACTCTCTGGCTGAAGAAGTTTCTCCTCATCTCTGTTCTAAAAGGTCTTCCCTTTACCCTGAGGCTGCGCTCTCGAGTCCTAGTCTCTCCTATTAATGGAAACATCTTCCCCACGTGCACTCTATCCAGGCCTCTCAGTATTCTGTAAGTTTCAATCAGATCCTCCCTCATCCTTCTAAGCTCCATTGAGTATAGACCCAGAGTCCTCAAACGTTCCTCATATGTTAAGCTTTTCATTCCTGGGATCATTCTCGTGAACCTCCTCTGGACCCTCTCCAGGGCCAGCACATCCTTCCTGAGATATGGGGCCCCAAATTGCTCACAATATTCGAAATGTGGTCTGACCAGAGCCTTATAAAGCCTCAGTAGAACATCCCTGCTTTTATATTCCAGTCCTCTCAAAATAAATGCCAACATTGCATTTGCCTTCCTAACTACCGACTCAACCTGCAAGTTAACCTTAAGAGAATCCTGGACTAGGACTCCCAAGTCCCTTTGCACTCCAGATTTCTGAATTCTCTCCCCATTTAGAAAATAGTCTATGCCTCTATTCTTCCTACCAGAGTGCATGACCTCACACTTACCCACATTGTATTCCATCTGCTTCTTCTTTGCCCATTCTCCTAACCTGTCCAAATCCTTCTGCAGCCTCCCCGCCTCCTCAATACTACCTGTCCCTCCACCTATCTTTGTATCATCTGCATTGTATTCAAAGGCAGCTGTAAGCCTCCAACTGGCTCCACAGCAACCAAAGTGAAAGAACATCATTTTGATGATGCCTGGTCTGGAGGTTATTAGCTATGAGGAGAGGTTGGAGAAACTCGGATTGTTCTCATCAGAGCAATGGAGATTGAGGGGCGACTTGATAGAAGTTTACAAAATTATGAGTGGCACGAACAGAGTAGATAGTCAGAACCTTTTTCCCAGGGTGGAAGAGTCAATTACTAGGAGACATAGATTTAAGGTGAGAGGAGAAAACTATAGAGGAGATGTGCGGGGCAAGTTTTTTTACGCAGAGGGTAGTGAGTGTCTGGAATTCGCTGTCAGAGGAGGTGGTGGAAGCAGGTACGATAGTAGTGTTTAAGAGGCAGCTTGACAAATACATGAATAGGATGGGAATAGAGGGATACAGACCCCGGAAGTGCAAAATGTTTTAGTCGACGGGCAATACGGTCGGCACAGGCTTGGAGGGCCGAAGGGCCTGTTCCTGTGCTGTACTTTTCTTTGCTCTTTTGTTCTTTGAAGTCGTAAGGAGAAAATGCTTTGCCCGGCGTTTGGTTAAGTCTATAATTTGCTGTTGCCTTAATGGAGACTAGTTTGGGAATTTGTTAAAAGTTATGACAGTAGTAATTTGAAGCAATGTATATATATTTTAACCTGTGTAAAATTAATAAAATATTTCATTTAGTTTAATGTAAAGTCTTGAGAACTGATGGTCTGATTCCTGTATTTCGAGTCGCATCTCAAACATAACACATAAAATTATAGATTATGACAGTTGTTTAAAGTTTCCTCTGGGATTTTTAAGTAACTCCGCTTTACCAACTGCATCGGTCATTGTGGCATATAAAAGAAAATTGCAGAACCCAAGCCTTCTGACAATTGACTATATTTTTGGATATATTCAGAGTACCAAGAGAAAATTAAAATAAATCAGTCACTGCTCATCAATGTTACAAGGCAGAAAGACTTGACTGTGAAATACAGTCTGTAATGTCAATAATGCTTGTTAGTAGATGTGGCAAGACCATGGTTCAGAAAAAGCTCATGTCCACAAAGATTCTAATCTAACCTCAACTGAAAATTCATAAAACATGGCCTCATCTGACTTCCAAAACAGGTTACAACCCAGAAACTCACTTGCTATTGACCATTTCTCCAATTCAAGTTTGCCTCCTGCATAAATTCTCTTAGATAAAAGCAAAATACTGCAGACGCTGGAAATCTGAAACAAGAGCAGAAAATGCTGGAAAAACTTAGCAGGTCTCACAGCATCTGTGGAGAGAAAGGCAGAGTTAACGTTTGGAGTCCGTAAGACTCTTCGTCAGAAGTATTAACACCTGTCCTTTCACCTCCTCGCTCCTCATCATCCAAAGTATCAAGCAGTCCTTCCACATCAAACAGCAATCTATGAATACTCCTTTCAATCTAGTGAACCCTATTTCCTGCTCACAATGTAGTCTGCTCTACACTGGAGAGACCAAACACAGATTGGGTGGTCGCTTTGCAGAACACCTCAGTTTAATCCACAAGCACAACCCCAAGCTTCCAGTCACTTATCTTTTTCATTCTCCGCCCCTGCTCAATGTTCCAGTGAAGTTCAACGCAAGCTTGAGGAACGACCCCCTCATCTTTGAACTGCCCCCAGTTTATGTCCTCTTCTTTGTGCATGTTTTAACCTTGTTTTTCACCTGTTTTTGCTTTTGATAGCAGCTGTTCATTATTCCGCCATGCACACCTGCTCTAGGCACATCTTTTGTTTATTTTCTTGCCCAAATCCACTCCCTGTGGCCCTGCAAGACTAACACTTTTGTCTTTTAATCTCTCTTTTGTTCCATACTATCACAGGCCCTGCAAGCCTAACGCTTTTGTCATTTAATCTATTTTGTTCCATACTATCACAGACCTTCCCTTCTGTTCTTTTTCTACCATTCCCCAGTTCATTTGCTTCAAACATCTCAATTTATCCCAGTTCTGATGCAAGTTCATCAATCTGAAACGTTAACGCTGTTTCTCTCTTCGCAGATGCTGCCTGACCTGCTGAGTATTTCCAGCACTGCCTTTATTTCAGATTTCCAGCATCTGCAATATTTTGCTCTTATATTTGCAATGACTGGGTTCTTGTTAATCTTGAACATTCCACTAATCTTTATAAAACAAGATGATGGTTAACTGGGATGGTGTGGGGGGAAAAAGTTTGGGCTTTTCCTGTCCTCATTATGTACGGTGCTTACCTGATAAAACTCGATGCCCTGGTCAGTAATAAATATTATTTCATTAGCGCTGATCCAACAGAAACTCAAGATGTTGGCATTTTTAGTCTACAGAAGGGACAAAATAGAAAGATACTTTTTAAAAGGGCAGGAAATGACATTTTACATTCAAACTGTACAATTTTAATTATAATTGTTACCTTGCATTCTTGAGAGTACTCCGTTTGAGGTAGATCAGGAATGAAGTTAATAAAATCCTGCAAAAAATATTAAAGATTTTGGCATGCGCTGTCACAAATCTACTTCCTTCCAACCCTAAACCTTATTAAAAAAGAAAAGACATCATTTGTAAAAACATTTCCTTACCACAGCCTTTGGAGTTCTCTGCACAGCTAGAATCTTGTTCCCAAGTGAAAATTTGATGCACTTCACTTCTCCTTTGTCCTCCATTCTTTGAGAGGAATAATAAAGGTGATTTTAGGCCAAATGAGAATAAGACTGAAGCATAAAATCTGTCATTACACAGGGGGGAAAGAGGCAAATGGTCGCTGTTTTGGGTTCCACAAAAGCACACAGATGAAGTTTTAAAATCTACTGCTTCTTTTTCAGGACTCAGTAGGGAGGGGAGTTAAATTTCATCATAACAGAGCAAAAAGTGGAGACCTGTGGATTGTGGAGAGCGTTTCCACTTCCCAGTACAACCCAGTATATATAGTCACAGCAGGGGTTGAAAGTTGGTAGAGTTTACTTTTCATTGCCATCTCCCTCGATGGCTGTTTATTTGGCAAGTAGCTGAGCCTATTCATCAGACAGAATCAAATGTGATGTTAAGTCTATGCCATGTTGCAAGCAACACTCTTGGTTTTGGAGGGCACAGTTAACCAGTATTCTCACTTTTGATTGGTATCCAGGAGACCCTGTTGAAAATTAACATCTTTGGATATCAGGTGAGGAACAGATAAGCCCCTCTTTAAATAACGTGCTGACACTATCAAATCAAGGTTAACTCACGAATAATGTCACTAAGGCAAGCTGACTGACACCCATGGACAGAGAAACAGCCTCTGGGATCTGTACCATCATTCAGTTAGGCCATGGCTAATCTGTAGCTCAACTCCATCCAGCCATTTTGGTTCTGTAATCTTTAACATCCTTGACCAACAAAAATCTGTCAATCTCAGTTTTGAAATTTTCAACCGATCCCCCAGTTTTAACATCTTTTTGAGAGGGAGCGTTCCAGATATCGACAGACTTTTGTGTGAAGAAGTGCTTCCTGACATCACCCCTGAATAGCCTGGCTCTAATTTTAAGGTTATGTCCCCTTTTTCTGGACTCCCGTGATTCCATTAATCATATTTAACACTTCAATTAAGTCAATATTCAACCTTCTAAACTTGAAAAAATACCAAGTTTATGAAACCTAAACTTTTTAGTCTCGGTATCATTCTGTACCTCTTCTAAGGCTGACTTGGAAACATATCGCCATTCCTTCACTGTCGCTGGGTCAAATCCTGGAACTCCCTCCCTAACAGCACTGTGGGTGTACCTACACCACATGGACTGCAGTGGTTCAAGAAGGCAGCTCACCACCACCTTCTCAAGGGGCAATTAGGGATGGGCAACAAATGCTGGGCCCAGCCAGCGAAGCCCACATCCCGGAATGAATTTTTAAAAAAAAGTCCCTGGAACTCCCTCCCTGACAGTACAGTGGGTGTACCTACACCACAAGGACTGCAGCAGCTCAAGGCAGCAGCTCACCACCACCTTCTCAAGGGCAAATAGGGATGAGCAGCAACACGCACATCCCATGAATGAATTAAAAAAAATATCTCTTCTGAGGTGCGAGTGCCCAGAACTGAACAGTTACCCCAGATGGTGTCTGACCAAGGCTGTTTGAAACTGTAACAAGATTTCATGCCCTTTGAATGTTGCCAACTTTTGAGATAAAGTCCAGCATTCCACTTTTGATTACTTTTTGGAGCTGTCCATTACCTCTTAGTGATTTGTACACCTACACACCCAAATCCTTTTCCTCTGCTACAGCTCCCAGTCTCTGACTTTTAGGAAATAATTCAGATTTTTCTCTTAGATCCATATTGAACTCCCTTTGCCACAGTTCTGCAATCATTTTAACCTGTAACTGTGTAATTTACTACCCCTTTCTATTTACTGTGCCTCCTAATTTAGTGTCATCAACTAGCTTGGAGTTCACAACTTCAAACCACAATCTGGATAGGGGAAATTAACAATTATCAAGGGTTAAAAGTGTACTTCCGCTGTTAATCACAAGCCCTAACTGTCTGTGCTGAGTTTAATGGATAATTAATGTGCAAATACAGCAAGTTCTAAAAACTAACAGGGAAGCTAAGGGCAAGATGAGGCAAACAGCAAGGGGCATAAATGAAGCAGCAACATCTAAAGACGCACAGCTCGTGGTGTATCTCTTCAGCCCCTGAACTTGTTGACTGATTTGCACATTAATAATAGCATGTGTCATTAACATCCCATTAATGTTTCAGCAAAATTACGCCCATTAAATAGACACCTTCTAAAAAAAACACATTGAAAGCCCACTGGCTACAGAAATGTCTTTTTAAAAACCGAATCAGAAGTCAGTTCCTTTTGCTACACCACTTCTACTTTCAAACACCCATTCACACTTTCAAAGCAACGCACATATACCCAAAAAGTCAAACACTTCTATTGTTGTTGCTAAACTCTGAACATTTAATAAGTAGAAACAAATCCATCACAGGGTAAGACTAGTTCTGTCGAAGGGTCATGAGGACTCGAAACGTCAACTCTTTTCTTCTCCGCCGATGCTGCCAGACCTGCTGAGATTTTCCAGGTAATTCTGTTTTTGTTTTGGATTTCCAGCATCCGCAGTTTTTTTGTTTTTATCTAGAGATGAAGCAGCTATTTATGCTTTTTCTTGCTCTACAGTTTGTAGGATTCAATAATAAACAATATTTTATAAACAATCAGAGATGTGATAATACTCTCGTCTCTCAATCACAAGGTTCTGGGTTCAAATCCCACTCCAGGGCTTGAACATAAAAATCAACGCTGACTCCAGTGCAGTACTGACTAAGGTACTGTCCTTCAGATGAGACGTTAAGTCATGGGCCCCATCTGCCTGCTCGGGTGGATGTAAAAGACCCCATGGCTTCATTTTGAAAAATAGCAGGGGAGTTAAACTCCCCCCACCAACCCACCCACTGTCCTGGTCAATATTTATCCCTCAATTAACATCACAAAAGACAGGCGACAAATGTCTAGTCATTGTCACATTGCTGTTTGTGGAAGTTTGCTGAATGCATATCGGGCACTCCTACATAACGTTTCCTGCATTACGACAGTAATGACACGCCATTGTCTGTAAAACACTTTGAATCGTCCAGTAGTCACACAAGTTTTGCATATAAATGCAAGTCTTCCTTTTCTAAAAGATGCACTGCACTGAAGTTAGCCAGAAAATGATGAAATGAAAACAATTATTTGCTGGAAAAGCTCAGCAGGTCTGGCAGCATTTGTGGAGGGGCAGACAGTTAAATGTCGGGACCACATGACTCTTTTTTCACAGCAGAGCAGAAAATAACGAAGTTGCGCATTTGACTGCAGAGCTGAGAATGTTGAAAGAGTGACACCATGTGGTCTGTACTCTTTCTGCAATCACTCAGCAGCGGATAAGATAGTTAAAAACCACAACAAAATTACCTGGAAAAACTCAGCAGGTCTGGCAGCATCGGCGGAGAAGAAAAGAGTTGACGTTTCGAGTCCTCATGACCCTTCAACAGAAGTCCAAGAAAGAGTTGAAATATAAGCTGGTTTAAGGTGTGTGTGTGGGGGGCGGAGAGAGAGAGAGAGAGAGAGAGAGAGGTGGAGTGGGGGTGTGGTTGTAGGGACAAACAAGCAGTGATAGAAGCAGATCATCAAAAGATGTCAACAACAATAGTACAAAAGAACACATAGGTGTTAAAGTTAAAGTTGGTGATATTATCTAAACGAATGTGCTAATTAAGAATGAATGGTAGGGCGCTCAAGGTATAGCTCTAGTGGGGGTGGGGAGAGCATAAAAGATGTAAAAAAAAAAATTTTTTTTTTATGTAATGGAAATAGGTGGGAAAAGGAAAATCTATATAATTTATTGGAAAAAAAAGAAAAGGAAGGGGGAAACAGAAAGGGGGTGGGGATGGGGCTCACGACCTGAAGTTGTTGAATTCAATATTCAGTCCGGATGGCTGTAAAGTGCCTAGTCGGAAGATGAGGTGTTGTTCCTCCAGTTTGCGTTGGGCTTCACTGGAACAATGCAGCAAGCCAAGGACAGACATGTGGGCAAGAGAGCAGGGTGGAGTGTTAAAATGGCAAGCGACAGGGAGGTTTGGGTCATTCTTGTGGACAGACCGCAGGTGTTCTGCAAAGCGGTCGCCCAGTTTACGTTTGGTCTCTCCAATGTAGAGGAGACCACATTGGGAGCAACGAATGCAGTAGACTAAGTTGGGGGAAATGCAAGTGAAATGCTGCTTCACTTGAAAGGAGTGTTTGGGTCCTTGGACGGTGAGGAAAGAGGAAGTGAAGGGGCAGGTGTTGCATCTTTTGCGTGGGCATGGGGTGGTGCCATAGGAGGGGGTTGAGGAGTAGGGGGTGATGGAGGAGTGGACCAGGGTGTCCCGGAGGGAGCGATCCCTACGGAATGCCGATAAGGGGGATGAAGGGAAGATGTGTTTGGTGGTGGCATCATGCTGGAGTTGGCGGAAATGGCGGAGGATGATCCTTTGAATGTGGAGGCTGGTGGGGTGATAAGTGAGGACAAGGGGGACCCTATCATGTTTCTGGGAGGGAGGAGAAGGCGTGAGGGCAGATGCGCGGGAGATGGGCCGGACACGGTTGAGGGCCCTGTCAACGACCGTGGGTGGAAAACCTCGGTTAAGGAAGAAAGAGGACATGTCAGAGGAACTGTTTTTGAAGGTAGCATCATCGGAACAGATGCGACGGAGGCGAAGGAACTGAGAGAATGGGATGGAGTCCTTACAGGAAGCGGGGTGTGAGGAGCTGTAGTCGAGATAGCTGTGGGAGTCGGTGGGTTTGTAATGGATATTGGTGGACAGTCTATCACCAGAGATTGAGACAGAGAGGTCAAGGAAGGGAAGGGAAGTGTCAGTGATGGACCACGTGAAAATGATGGAGGGGTGGAGATTGGAAGCAAAATTAATAAATTTTTCCAAGTCCCGACGAGAGCACGAAGCGGCACCGAAGTAATCATCGATGTACCGGAGAAAGAGTTGTGGAAGGGGGCCGGAGTAGGACTGGAACAAGGAATGTTCCACATATCCCATAAAGAGACAGGCATAGCTGGGGCCCATGCGGGTACCCATAGCCACACCTTTTATTTGGAGGAAGTGAGAGGAGTTGAAGGAGAAATTGTTCAGCGTGAGAACAAGTTCAGCCAGATGGAGGAGAGTAGTGGTGGATGGGGATTGTTCGGGCCTCTGTTTGAGGAAGAAGCTAAGGGCCCTCAGACCATCCTGGTGGGGGATGGAGGTGTAGAGGGATTGGACGTCCATGGTGAAGAGGAAGCGGTTGGGGCCAGGGAACTGGAAATTGTTGATGTGACGTAAGGTGTCAGAGGAATCACGGATGTAGGTGGGAAGGGACTGGACAAGGGGAGAGAGAAGGGAGTCAAGATAACGAGAAATGAGTTCTGTGGGGCAGGAGCAAGCTGACACGATCGGTCTACCGGGGCAGTTCTGTTTGTGGATTTTGGGTAGGAGATAGAAGCGGGCCGTCCGAGGTTGGGCGACTATCAGGTTGGAAGCTGTGGGAGGGAGATCCCCAGAGGAGATGAGGTCAGTGACAGTCCTGGAAACAATGGTTTGATGTTCAGTGGTGGGGTCATGGTCCAGGGAGAGGTAGGAGCAAGTGTCTGCGAGTTGACGCTCAGCCTCTGCGAGGTAGAGGTCAGTGCGCCAGACAACAACAGCACCACCCTTGTCAACGGGTTTGATGACAATGTCAGTGTTGGACCTGAGGGTAAAAGGATCCGTTGAACTGGGAAAGGACTCCTGCCCAAAGAAGCGAGCCCGGAGACGAAGATGGCGGAAGAAGAGTTCAGTATCATGCCGAGCCCGAAATTCATTGAGGTGAGGGCGTAAGGGTATGAAACTAAGTCCTTTGCTGAGCACTAAACGTTCAGCATCGGAGAGGGGAAGGTCAGGGGGTATAGTGAATACACGGCTGGGGTTGGGATTGGAAGATGGGGTGGGGACGGAGGGACAGGACGGGGTGGAGGGTCCTAGATGGGTGTTGGTATCGATGAGTTGTTGGAGCTTGCGTTCCTTAGCACTTGAGAGAAAGAGAAAAAGTTTCTTGTTGAGGCGTCGGATGAGCCGAAGGATAAAATGAAACTGGGGGCACGCGCAGCTCTGAAAAAGGGTGCGGCGCTGCTGCTGGAGGGAGAGGTCGAGTGTTCATATGGCGGCGCATGGCACTGAGTGTAGATTTCAGAATGTGACGGGAACAGCAGTCCGAGAAACGTTTTATGTCCCGGAGATACCTGTAATCCTGGGTGGGTTCGAAACATGAGGGGTGGAATTTCAGTTGAAATCTACGTGGGGTAAGTCGGAGATGGAGACAGTCACTGAGAAAGGAGATGTGGCTGTGAAAGCGGGTTTTAGTAAACACCTTGTCAAACACCAGGAGGGAAATGGAAAGCAAGGAAGGGGAGCAGGGCAAAAGAGAGGAACGGAAATCTTGTCGCAGAAAAGAACAGAACTTCTTCAAGGAAGTAGGCATTTCTTGAAGAGCAGTGGCAGTCAATTAAACACAGAGATAAAAACAAAAAAACTGCGGATGCTGGAAATCCAAAACAAAAACAAAATTACCTGGAAAAACTCAGCAGGTCTGGCAGCATCGGCGGAGAAGAAAAGAGTTGACGTTTCGAGTCCTCATGACCCTTCAACAGAACTTGAGTTCAAGTCCAAGAAAGAGTTGAAATATAAGCTGGTTTAAGGTGTGTGTGTGGGGGGGGCGGAGAGAGAGAGAGAGAGAGAGGTGGAGTGGGGGTGTGGTTGTAGGGACAAACAAGCAGTGATAGAAGCAGATCATCAAAAGATGTCAACAACAATAGTACAAAAGAACACATAGGTGTTAAAGTTAAAGTTGGTGATATTATCTAAACGAATGTGCTAATTAAGAATGGATGGTAGGGCACTCAAGGTATAGCTCTAGTGGGGGTGGGGAGAGCATAAAAGATGTAAAAAAAAAAAAATTTTTTTTTTTTATATAATGGAAATAGGTGGGAAAAGGAAAATCTATATAATTTATTGGAAAAAAAAGAAAAGGAGGGGAAAACAGAAAGGGGGTGGGGATGGGGGAGCGGGGTAGCTGCCTTCTTAAACCGCTGCAGTCCATGTGGTGTAGGTACACCCACAGTGCTGTTAGGGAGGGAGTTCCAGGATTTTGACCCAGATAAGATAGTTACCTCAACGTTTTGTAAAAACATGATAAACAGAATTACATCAAACGTACAGCACAGAAACAGGCCAATCAGCCCAACTGGTATTTATGCTCTGCACAAGCCTCCTTCCACATCTACTTCATCTTATCCCATTGCCATATCCTTCTATTCCTTTCTCCCTCACGTATTTATTCAGCTTCTCCTTAAATGTATCTACGCTATTCGTCTCAGCCACTCCATGCGGTAGTGAGTTCTACATTTTAACCATTTTATTTTAATTAATTTATGGGATGTGGGTGATGCTGGCTGGGCCAACATTAATAGCGCATCTCTAATTGCCCTTGAGAAGGTGGTGGTGAGCTGCCTTCTTAAACCGCTGCAGTCCATGTGGTGTAGGTACACCCACAGTGCTGTTAGGGAGGGAGTTCCAGGATTTTGACCCAGCAACAGTGAAGGAATGGCGATATATTTCCAAGTCAGGATGGTGAGTGGCTTGGAGGGGAACTTCCAAGTGATGGTGCTTCAATGTTTCTGCTGCCCTTGTCCTTCTAGGTAGTGGTGGTCGTAGGTTTGGAAGATGCTGTCTAATGAGCATTAGTGAGCTTCTGCAGTGCATCTTGTAGATGGTACACACTGCTGCCACTCTCTGTTGGTAGTGGAGGGATGTTTTTGGATGGGGTGCCAATCAATTGGACTGCTTTGTCATGCATGGTGTCAAGCTTCTTGAGTGTTGATGGAGCTGCACTCATCCAGGCAAGTGGAGAGTATTCCATCACTTGGCAGAAAGAATAAAAAAAGCAGAGAATTACTTAAATGGAGAATGGCTGCATAATTCTGAGGTGCAGCGGGATCTAGGTGTTCTAGTACGAGTCACAAAAAGTTAGTTTGCAGATACAGCAAGTAATTAAGAAGGCTAATGGAATGCTATCCTTTTTGACAAGAGGGATTGAACATAAAAGGATGTTACGCTTCAGTTATACAGGGTGTTGGTGAGACTGCACCTTGAATACTGTGTGCAGTTTTAGTCTCCGTATTTAAGGAAAGATGTAAACGCATTGGAGGCGGTTCAAAGGAGGTTTACTAGATTGATACCTGGAATGAGCGGGTTGTCTTATGAGGAAAGGTTGGACAGACTGGGCTTGTCTGGAGTTTAGAAGAGTGAGGGGTGATTTGACTGAAGTATACAAGATCCTGAATGGCCTTGACAAGGTGGACGTTGATAGGATATTTCCTCTTGTGGGTGAGTCCAGAACTAGGGGGCGCTGTTTTAAAATTGGGGGTCACCCTTTTAGGGCAGATTAGGAGAAATTTTTTCTCAAGAAGGTTGTGCGACTTCGGAACTCTCCGCCTCAGAAGGTGGCGGAGGCAGAGTCATTGAATATTTTTAAGGCAGAAGTAGATTGATTCCCTTGCCTAACAAGGTTAACCGGGTTAGATGGGAACGTGGAAATCGAAACGCTAGAGATCGGCCACCATCTTATTGAAGGGCGGAGCAGGCTCGAGGGGCTGAATGGTCTACTCCTTTTCATACTTCTTGTGTTCTAAGTATCAAGATTCAACTATAAATTTGCAATTTGTCACCTTACAACACCAGAAACTCTTGTTGGTGATGTCACCAGATAAAAGGTTGTATGATGTTTTGGTATCTGCCATATTGGTAGTGGAGCTAGCCAAACTGTGCACATTTACAGCCGTGTTTAAATAATGAACAAAGAGACATCAAGAGAGCATAGTAAGCCTTCATCTCTCACATCGATTTCTCGACATTACAGTAATTCAAGAAATATTAATTTTTACGACAGAATGTACCTTTAATTAATGCCAGACAAGGCAGCAAAACTGTTCAAGCTGCTCTCATCATGCTACTGAAAAGATGAAACATACATGAAACAACCCACTGCCACCTCGCATCACTTTTATAACATTAACTTCAAAGATACTTCAACAGGATAGATCCATATTAATGAAGCTTTTTTGTAAAGTACACATTTTTTTGTGAAGTATTGGGGAGACTGCAGTCATTGCCTTCACACTCTGCCACAAACTCTGTTCTCTAACCATTAATCCCATCCTCCTCAATGGCTCTTGTCTGAGACTGAATCAGACAGATCGTACCCTTGACTTCACATTTCATGTCAAAATGAACTCCTGACCCATTGCGTCTATCATTAAGACCGCCTATTTCCAACTCCATGTCATCCTCCTCCTCAGCTCACCTGTTGCTGAAATCCTCAACTTTATGTTCATATTCTCCTGGCCTGACTCAAACCTTGCCCCTCCCACCCCCCCACCCACCCCCCACCCACCCCCACCCCCACCCACGTCAGCTCATCCAAAACTCTGCTGCCACACATCTAACTGGCACAAACTCCCATTACCTACCAGTCTAGCCCTATAACACTCCAAGATCGCTGTGCTGTTCTGATTCTGGTCTCTTGCGCATTCTTGATTTTAATTGCTACACCACTGGCATGCGAGCTTTCATCCGTCTAGGTTTCAAACTCTGGAATTCACTACATAAATCTCTTCACCTCCCTCTCCTCCTCTACAACACTCCTTAAAACCTACCTCTTTGGCCAAGCTTTTGGACAGCTGGGCTAATATCTCCTTATGTCTGCTGTCTGATAATGCTCCCGTGAAGCACTTTGGGACAGGTGCTATATTAATGCAAGTTGTTGCCACAAGCAAATTCTAATACGGTGTAAGCAGAAAAATGTTCCTGTTAAACTGTTAAAAAGCACAATAATTTAGTCTGACTTGGTAACTATTGGCAAAATTGTGCTGAGATAGTGCTTAAAGTGGCTCTGTCTTTATAATGAACAGTTGTGTAATACTGGCTTTGTCAAAAGTATCTTTCCTTCACAGTAAGAGACCATTTCAACATTATCATATTGATGGCAAATTATTAAAAAGCATCAACAAACATGCTTTCAAGACCATTTCCCCTTTTTAATTCTCCTCACAAAGAGGAAATGAAGATTTCAGAGGAAGGTACCATGGCTATCACACAGCCCAGATGCAATGCACCACCACAATCAGGAACCAGCCAGTTTCTTAGCTCCTACCTATGGATGCGCAGGTGCTGGGGAAGAGGACAGGATGCTGCTTGAAAAGAACATTAAGTTATTCATGGCGACTTTACCAATCAGCTCCACCTTGCTCAGAGGCACAAAGCATGCCCTGGTATAGATCTTAATCCTTGTTCCCACTGAGTTCAGATGGCTCCTATAAAGGTACAGAGAGTAGGAAGGAAAGAGGTGTTGAGGCTACAATAAGATCTTATTGAATAGCAGAGTAAGCTCAAGGAGTCGAATGGTCGACTGCTGCTCCTAATTTGTGTATCTGTAAGGCATGGTGCTGTTGCTGCTGTATATACCTCCAACTTTTGTTTTGCACACCTGTCCCAATACCATCTTCTTTCCATCTTTTAGTTTCTCCTGCCGTCAACCAAATTACAGGCCTTCCCTTTGTTCTTTCCTCCACCACCCCACCCCACTCCAGTTTTGTACTTTCTTATAATCTGTTACATCTCAAACTTTTCCCAGACAAAAGGTTATCAATCTGAAGCATTAACCCGTTCTCTCTCCACACTTAACGGTCTGAATTGCTTCCAGCATTTTTTTGTGTTTCAACTGAATGTGGAGGTAGCTAGTTGTATATAATAACATCCAGTCATGAATGGTGGTGGACAATTAAACAACTCACTGCAGGAGGAAGAGGCTCCACAAATATCCCCATCCTTAATGATGGAGGAGCCCAGCACAACAGTGCAAAAGATAAGGCTGAAGTATTTGCTACAATCTTCAGCCAGACATGCTGAGTGGATGATCCATCTCGGCCTCCTCTGGAGGTCCCCAGAATCACAGATGTCAGTCTTCAGCCAATTCAATTACTCCACATGTTATCAAAAAACGGCTGAAGGCACTGGATAGTGCAAAGGCTATGGGCCCTGACAAGGTTCCAGCAATAAATCTGAAGGCTTGCACTCCGAGCCAATTTGTTCCAGCACAGCTACAACACTGGTGTCTACCCAGCTACATGGAAAATTGCCCAGGTATGTCCTGCACACAAAAAGCAGGACAAATCCAACCAAGCCAATTACCATCCCATTAATCTACTCTCGATCATCAGAAAAGTGATGGAAGGGGTCATCAACAGTGCTATGAAGAGGCACTTGCTTTGCAATAACCTGCTCACTGATGCTCAGTTTGGGTTCTGCCAGGGTCACTCAGCTCCTGACCTCATTATAGCCTTGCTCCAAAAATGAACAAAAGAGGTGAACTCCAGAGGTGAGGTGAGAGTGACTGCCCTTGATATCAAGGCAGCATTTGACTGAGTGTGGCATCAAAGAGCCCTAGCAAAACTGGAGTCAATGGGAATCAGAGGGAAAACTCTCCACTGGTTGGAATCATGTTTAGCACAAAGGAAGATGGTTGTGGTTGTTGGAGGTCAGTCACCTCAGCTCCAGGACATCACTGCAGGAGTTCCTCAGGGTAGTGTCCTAGGCCCAACCATCTTCAGCTGCTTCATCAATGACCTTCCTTCCATCATAATGTCAGAAGTGGGGATGTTCACTGATGATTGCACAATGTTCAGCATCATTCGCGACTCTTCAGATACTGAAGCAGTCCATATCCAAATGCAGCAAGACCTGGACAATATCCAGGCTTGGGCTGACAAGTGGCAAGTAACATTCACCCCACACAAGTGTCAGGTAACGACCATCTCCAGTAAGAGAGAGACTAACCATCACCCCATGACATTCAATGGCATTACCATCGCTGAATTCCCAATATCAACATCCTGGTGGGGGGGGGTTTTACCATTGACCAGAAACTGAACTGGACCAGCCATATAAGTGCAGTGGTTACAATAGCAGGTCAGAGGCTAGGAATCAAGTGACAAGTAACTCACTGCCTGACTCACAAGCCTGTCCACCATCAACAAGGCACAAGTCAGGACTGTGATGGAATACTGTCCAATTGTCTGGCTCAGTGCAGCTCCAACAATGAAAGAAGCTTGACACCATCCAGGACAAAGCAGCCCCCTTGATTGACACCTCTGGCACAAACATTTACTCCATCCACCACCGACAAACAGTGACAGCAGTGTGCACCATCTACAAGATGCACTGCTGGAATTCACCAAGGCTCCTTTCCAAACCAACAACCACTACCATCAAGAAGGACAAGGGTAGGGAACACCACCACCTGCAAGTTCCCCTCCAAACCACACACTACCCTGACTTGGAACTATATCATCATTCCTTCACTGTTGCTGGGTCAGAACTCCCTTCCTAACAGCACAGTGGGTGTACCTACACCACATGGGCTGCAGCAGTTCAAAGCGGCAGCTCACCCCGACCTTCTCAAGGGCACTTAAGGATAGGCAATAAATGCTGGCCTAGCCAGTGACATCCACATCCCATAAATTAATAAAACAAATATTTTATGAGATGGAATAAAAATTGTGTGAATGCCTATTTATTACTCCTTCTCCCACCCTTACTCCCTACCCTCTGTGCACTTCTCTCTCCCCTCATCACACTCCACCCTTGCCTCTCCACACTCCTTTCCCTGACACCTTCCACTCCATCTTCTCCATCATTACCCCATCCTCCTCCTCCTCCCATAGTCCCTTCTCCCTCCCAACCTGTCCCCCACACCCAACCTCAAGCCACTGACACTTTGGCTCCCCCACCACCTTCGTCTCCCCCACTCCTAAGCCCACCCTCCCCCAGCACCCTCGTCTCCACCCCACTCCTAAGCCCACCCTCCCCCGCCACCTTCGTCTCCACCCCCCACCAAACCCACCCTCCTGAACTTTCGTTACTCCCCAACAAACTCACCCACCCCCGACATCTTTGTTCCCCCCCAAACAAACTCACCCCCCCCCGCCACAACGCTGGTTCACCAGCCCAAGACACCATCATTCCCCTGCCTCCCAATCTCACCGCCGCTGACATCTCTCCCTCTCCCAGTCGATCCTAGGCCTTCCTCTTCCCCCCCCCCCCACCCCCTCCTGACACCATCCAGGACAAAGCAGCCCCCTTGATTGACACCTCTGGCACAAACATTTACTCCATCCACCACCGACAAACAGTGACAGCAGTGTGCACCATCTACAAGATGCACTGCTGGAATTCACCAAGGCTCCTTTCCAAACCAACAACCACTACCATCAAGAAGGACAAGGGTAGGGAACACCACCACCTGCAAGTTCCCCTCCAAACCACACACTACCCTGACTTGGAACTATATCATCATTCCTTCACTGTTGCTGGGTCAGAACTCCCTTCCTAACAGCACAGTGGGTGTACCTACACCACATGGGCTGCAGCAGTTCAAAGCGGCAGCTCACCCCGACCTTCTCAAGGGCACTTAAGGATAGGCAATAAATGCTGGCCTAGCCAGTGACATCCACATCCCATAAATTAATAAAACAAATATTTTATGAGATGGAATAAAAATTGTGTGAATGCCTATTTATTACTCCTTCTCCCACCCTTACTCCCTCCCCTCTGTGCACTTCTCTCTCCCCTCATCACACTCCACCCTTGCCTCTCCACACTCCTTTCCCTGACACCTTCCACTCCATCTTCTCCATCATTACCCCATCCTCCTCCTCCTCCCATAGTCCCTTCTCCCTCCCAACCTGTCCCCCACACCCAACCTCAAGCCACTGACACTTTGGCTCCCCCACCACCTTCGTCTCCCCCACTCCTAAGCCCACCCTCCCCCAGCACCCTCGTCTCCACCCCACTCCTAAGCCCACCCTCCCCCGCCACCTTCGTCTCCACCCCCCACCAAACCCACCCTCCTGAACTTTCGTTACTCCCCAACAAACTCACCCACCCCCGACATCTTTGTTCCCCCCCAAACAAACTCACCCCCCCCGCCACAACGCTGGTTCACCAGCCCAAGACACCATCATTCCCCTGCCTCCCAATCTCACCGCCGCTGACATCTCTCCCTCTCCCAGTCGATCCTAGGCCTTCCTCTTCCCCCCCCCCCCACCCCCTCCTGGGTACATCTTCCTCTCCCAAACACAGCTGGACCTTCCTCTCCACCAACATCCATTGTGAGCAGACCCTCAACGGTAACTTACCAACTTCTGTGAACTTCTTCACGGTGGATACTCCCCACTTGCCTGGATGAGTGCAGCTCCCACAGCACTCAAGAAGCTTGACACCATCCATCAGAATCTGCCCAGTATGCCATGGACATTCCTCCAGTGTGTGGTTGTTGTCGGGCTTCCAGCAACTTCCACTCCTCGGATGTCCATGATGTGAGCAAGGCCCTGGTGGTAAGTCTTGAGTTTTGCATGTCACACTTATCAAGATGTGTTCTACACCAGCGTGGTGGTGGGGGGGTAATTCCGGCAAGCTGGCCTTATAATGATATGCAGATGTATTACAATGAGGTTCCCGACATCCAACAGCTGAGGAAATGCAGCCCGCAAACAATTGCGAGCCGGTTTCACGACGCTGTGCAGTCGATTTTTGGCCTTTTTGCCATATTGTCCACTCATGCCGCCAAACATGCCTGACACCAAACGGCACAGAAAATACCACTCTGTGGCTACAAGAGCAGCTTAGAGGCTAGGAATCCTGTTGCAAATAACTCATCTCCTGGCTCTCCAAAGCCTGTCCACCATCTATAAGGCACAAGTCAGGAGTGTGATGGGATACTCCCCACTTGCCTGGATGAATGAAGCTCCAACAACACTAAAGAAGCTTGACACCATCCAGGACAAAGCAACCCACTTGATTGGCACCACATCCACAAACATTTACTCTCTCCACCACTGGCACATAAAGGCAGTAGTGTGTACCATCTAAAAGATGCACTTCAGGAACTCACCAAGGTTCCTTAGATAACACCTTCCAAACTCACGACTGTTACCATCTAGAATGGCAAAGGCAGCAGACACATGGGAACACCACCACCTGGCAGTTCCCTTCAAGCCACTCACCATCCTGACTTGGAAATATATCACTGTTCCTTCGCCGTCACTGGGTCAACTTCCTGGAACTCCCTCCCTAACAGCACTGTGGGTGTACCTACACCACGTGGACTGCAGCGTTTCAAGGCGGCGGCTCACCACCACCTTCTCAAGGGCAACATGGATTTGCAATTAATGCTGGCCTGGCCAGCGACGCCCACATCTCATGAATGAATGTAAAGAAAAACATTTGCTGTGTTTGTACAGCATACCTTACCTGAAAGAGATGCAGCTCTTGTCATCGGGCCCTTTAACCACCACACCAGTAGCTCCCCCAGATCGAACAGCAAATACCTACGAGCAGCAAATGAAAAAAGTCATTTTTAAAAACAAAATCTGCTATCTAATCCAGTAAATCATAAATTTCTATACCATCACCAAGTTATAAGCTTAGTGTTGGAAGCTTATCATTTCATATACAAAGGGACATAGACAGGTTAAGTGAGGGATCAAAAATTTGTCAGGTGGAATATAAAAGTGGGAAAATGTGAGGTTGTCCACTTCAGCAGGAAGAATTGAAAAGAAATAGAAAGAAATATTACTTTAAAAGGAGATTGCAGAATGCTGCCTTTCCAGAGGGACCTGGGTGTTCTTGTACATGAATCGCAAAAGGTCAGAAAACAGGTACAGCAAATGATTAGGACGGTAAATAGAATGCTGGCCTTTATTGCGAGGGGGATGGAGTCTAAAAGTAGGGATGTCTTGCTACAACTGTACAGGACATTGGTAAGACTGCATCTAGAGTACTGTGTACAGTTTTGTTCATCTTACTTAAGGAGGGACATAATTGCATTGGAAGCAGTTCAGAGAACATTCATTCGGCTGATTCCTGGGATGAAACGGTTGCCTATGAGGAAAGGTTGAGTAATACTCATTGAAGTGTAGAAAAATGGGAGGTAACCTTATTGAAACACATAAGATTGTGAGGGGGCTTGCTAGGGTTGATGAGAGGATGTTTCCTCTAGAACTAAGGGGGACAATTTCAAAATAGGGGGTCTCCCATTTAAGATGGAGATGAGGAGGAATTTCTTGCAAGGTCATTAGTGTTTGAATTCCCTCCCCCAGACAGCAGTGGAGGCTGGGTCACTGAATATATCCAAGGCTGAGTTAGGCAGATTTTTGATCCACAATGGAATAGATGGAGGGGGCTGGGAGGGAATTCTAGAGCTTAGGGCCTTGACAGCTGCCAATGATGGAGCATTGAGACGGAACTGCGACATCAAAGGTGTTGACTTTCAGATGAGACATTAAACCTAGGCCCCATCTTCCTGCATGGATGTAAAAGATGCAACATTCACTTTTCCAAAGAAGAGCAGGTGAGTTATCCCCGGAGGCAGTAATCACCACCTAGAAGAGAAGTGAAGAGGGGATCCAGAGGCAATAGAGCAGACGAATCGAGGACCCGGAAAATTTAAACTTAAATAAGGGCAACTATGTGGGCACTGTCTTGTTTTTTGTTTCTTTGATTTAACGATGCACACAGGCCACTGACATTGTAGCTGAGCTAACTTTATGGATAACACATTTTCCTAACATAGCTTCAGTGTCTGAACTCTACCAAGACAGGTTCCAACATATACTATCTGACCTTCAACCTCCAGGTCAGGTGACCCCATATATAGTACACAATACCATATAGTATCTAATACTGGAGTCCACAACCACAATCAGCTATCATCATGACATTTCCCTCTTTAAAAAAAACTTTTATACAACTCAAGTATGCAAAGTCTCTTATCTATTATTTCTCTCTCTGTTTTAATCAGTCTGTTTTGCCTTTTATTCATCTCTGTATCTCTGTTTTTTTTCACAATTCTTCCACTGGATGTTCTGAATGGTAATAGGAGTGATTTTGAAGGACAAGGGGCCTTCTCCAGCTTTGTGCCATTATCATGCCTTGGATAGTTTTCAGAACTCTCAGGCTTTGTCTGGTTATCTGTTGCTTCACTGGTGGGATCTCAGCTACACTTTCTGGTTCAGAGCAAGGTTGCATTTCATTTGTTTTCCATTAGAATTTCTGGTTTCTCCTGTACTGTTGTCCATTTGGAGTCTGCACTTAGTAAGATCTTGGTTCTCCTGTGATTCATGTGACAACAGCAGGATTCCAGATCCCTTCATGCTGAATCCTCACTGTCTCTCCCATGTTCAGGTCAGGCAGAGGCCAAGCACCTGGATTAAAGTACTGTTTCTGCTGTCTCAGTTTGAGCAGGTCCTGCATGCTGTAGCTCACTGGCTGCGGAAATAATAGTTGGGGCCCAGTTGGAAGCTTAGTTCTTAGTTTTCTCCCCATCAGGAGCTGTGCTGGAGATGATCCAATGCCCTCTAATGGAGTATCCTGAAATCCAGCACAACCAGGAAGGGGTCTCTTCTGTCCACCTTTGCCTTCTTCAACTGGTGTTTTAAGATCTGCATGGTACGTTCCACCATTCCGTTGGATTGTGGATATTTGGGACTTGACGGGGTGTGGCAAAACTTCCAGTCCTGTGAATTTGCGGAACTCTGTGCCTGAGAATTGTGGACAGTTATGTGGGAACAGCATTTCAGGTATGCTGCGGTGAGCAAAAACTGTTTTTAAATCATTTATTACAGTGATGTTCTTATTATCATTTCTCAGCAGCAGAGTCTCAAAAATCTTTGAGTAATAATCTACTGCTGGTAGGTACTCACTGTTGTCAAATGTGAACAAGTCCACTCCAGTTTTCTGCCAGGGCCTCTCAGGAACACTGTGTGGTTGAAGTGGTTCTTTTTACTGCGATTTACTGTACTTTTTGCACACTGCACATGCATTCACCATTTCCCTGATTTGTGCTCCCATTCCAGGTCAATACGCTACATCTCGAGCTCTTCTCCTGCATGTTCCTATGCTGAGGTGACTTTCATGTATGTGCTGCAGCATTTCTTTCCTCAGTGTGGCAGGAATTATGATCTTTTTTCCCTTGAAAAGTATTTCTTCTGCTACATGAAGTTACTCACAAAAGTTCCAGTTCTCTTGTCCAGCAGAAGGGGCTCCGCTCCGACGTGTGGACCTGTCAGTTTGCACAATCTGCTGCAGATTTCTCAGGGTGGCATCATTCTTGGTCGCTGCCCTGATCTCATCCAGTTTGGTTACAGCCAGAGCTAAGTTCTTTGTCAGCATATGAACCTGTGCTTCTGTTTCTTTATCCTCTTCCTCTGTGATAGGTAGGTATGCACGTGACAAAGTATCTGCGATGTACATTTCCTTGCCCAGTTTGTACTTAACTCTGACCTAGTACTTCTACAGATGCATCAGTAATCTTTGGATTCTTGGTGGTGCACAGTTCAGGGGCTTAAGTGCAGCTTCCAAAGGCTAGGGATCAGACTCTACCTCCACGTCGTTGCGTGGACAAACTGGTGGAAGCATTCTAGGCCAAACACAATTGCTCGCATTTCCTTCTCTATTTGGACATACCGCTGCTGTGCTTCAGTCACTGTCTTTGAAGTGTATGCCACTGGTGCCTCATTTTGCAAGAGGACAGCTCCCAGGCCAGTCTTTGAAGTGTCTACTGAGATCTTGGCCAGCTGACTGACATCGTAATACTGGTACTTGAGTCAGTGTTCTCTTCAGGCTGGTCAAAGCTTCATAGAGACTTTGTTCCCAGTGCCATTCCACATCATTTTGTGGAAGTTCTCTGGGAGATGCTGTCAGGTCTGACATGTTCGGAATGAATTTCCCAGGATGGGTCATCATTCCCAAAAACCTCTCCAAGTCTTTCTTACATTCTGGGGGTGGCATGTTCACGACTGCTTTGACTTTACTTGGGTCCAGCTTCAGTCCCTCACTTGTTAGCACATGCCCCAAGTATTTGATTTCATGAAGACCTGTTTTGCACTTTTTCCTCTTTAACTTGAGATTCCTTTCTCTAGCTCTGGCCAGCACCTGCTTCAGTCTGTGGTCGTGTTCTTCTCGTGAGGCTCCCCAGACCAGCACATCATCAATATAGGTTCTCATGCCCTCTAACCCTTTAAACAGCTGCTTCACTGTTCTGTGGAACACTTCTGGTGCTGAATTAATACCAAAAGGTAAGCGTGAAAACCTGTATTGCCTGTATTGTATGATGAAGGTACAGAGATAGGAGCTGCATTCATCCAGCTTGACCTGACAGAAGCCTGAACTCGCATCGAAGGCTGTATAGTATTTAATGTCAGCTAGCTTACACATGATCTCTACTACTGTGGGCAGCTGGTAATGATCTCTTTGTACTGCCTGGTTTAGATCTCTGGGATCCAGGCAGATTCCCATCTGATTTTTCTACAATTACAATTGGATTAACCCATTTTGTTGATTCTTCAATTATCTTAATGATGTGAAGTTTGTCCATTCTGTCCAACTCTGCTTTCAGTCAGTCTCTCATTTTCCTGGGTGGGTGTATTTTGGGTGTCACAGTTTCGCCAATCTTGATGGTGTGTTCTCTTTTTAGGCAGCCAATCCCCTGGAACACATCTTTATACTCACTCAGGATGTCATCAATGGTGACAGTCATTATTCTCTTGATTGGCTTCAGATTTTGCACAAGCTATGATTCCAAGAGTGGGTTTTGCATCATTTTTCACCACTATGAATGGAAATGCTTAAGACTGTTTTTTGTAGTTCACTTTAAATGTGCACTTGCCTTTTACAGCAACTTTTTCACCTGTGTAAGTGGACAGCTTCACTTTTGTTTTAGTTAGCTGTTTTTCCTTCCTTATCTAATGATACAGGCTTATGGGAATCACATTTACCTGTGCACCGGCATCAAGCTTGAAATTCACCATCATGTTGGCAATTTTTAAATCCACCTTCCATTTGTCTTCTTTGGAATTTGTTATTGCTGTACCAACGAAAACCAGTTTCAGTATCTGTCATCATCTGCAATCATGTGCATTTCTTCGGTTTACACATCTGAGTGAAGCGAGCTTATCACATTTTTACACTGCTTTCGGTAGGCTAGACAACTAAATGGCACACGCTCTGTTCCACATCAGCTGTATTTAAAATATTTTAACACCAGTTTTTTTTTTACCTTCGGGTTATTTGTTCTTTCCCTGGGCTATTTCTGTTTAACCGCATCTAACTGTTTGGCTGGGTGCGGATTATCATCTTCTGTCATCTGTTCAATCTGGCATTTCATTGTCTCTGCCACTCTGCAGATATTTATTGCTTTCTCCAGCATGAGATCAACTTCTTTCAAAAGCCGTTCTCTCAGGGAGTAATTTACAATCCCGCAAATTATTCTATCCTGAATGAGTGATGCGTTAAGCTCTCCAATTTCACACGACTTGGCTCATTTTCTCAGCCGAGTTGCCTACTGTTGTCACTGTCTTGTGTGCATGTAAAAAAAAGTCTGTATCTTTCATACATGATGTTGTTCTTAGGGCTGCAGTGGGCTTCGAATTTCTTTTCCGTCATTTTGTTTCTCATCACTTTCAAATGTGGATGTTATAGACTTCTGGGGCTTCTTCCCCAGCTGCATGAAGACAGATGGAAGACTGTAACCGGAGGGTCTTTTTTTTAATCACCGCCCATTGCTGTGAGGTGCAGTTCGAATCGCTGCTGGAACCTCCTCCAGTTTTCAGTGAGATTAGCCTCCAAACTGAGCTCTGCAGTGGTTTCAGAACTTCCACTGATGCTTTTAGTTTACTCCTGACACTATGCCTTGTTTTTTGTTTCTTTGTTTAATGATGCACATAGGCTGTCAACATTGTAGCTGAGCTAACTTTATCGACAACACATGTTCCTAACATGGTAACGTATCTGTACCGTCTGAACTCTATCAAGACAGGTTCCAACATGTGCTATCTGACCTGATCAGGTGACCCCCATATATTGTACGGAGTACCATATAGTATCTAACACTGGAGTCCACAACCACAATCAGCTATTATCATGACAGACACGAAAGCTGAGCTAGCTGAAGTGAACTGGGATACTAGGCTAGGGGACAGATCAATAAGAAACAGTAACAGGCATTTAAGGGAATTTTTCAGAATACTCAATAATTATACTTCTAAAGGGAGGATCCACCATCCGTGGTTAACTAAAGAAGTTAGGGAAAGCATGAAATTTAAGGAAAAAGTATATAACTGCGCAAAGATGAGCAGCAGGTCAATGATTGGTCAGAATATAAAAAATAGCAAAAAATGACTAAAAGGTTAATGAGGAGAAAGAAATTAGAGTATGAGAGGAAGCTAACTAAAAATGTAAAAACGAATAGAAAGAAAGAGTTTCTATGGGTTTTCAAACAGGAAAAGAGTAGGTAAGGTGAGTGTTGGTCCTCCAGAGAGTGAGAATGGGGAGTTAATAGTAGATAATAAGGAAATGGCAGATCAAATGAACAAATATTTTGCTCCTGTCTTCACTACAGATGATATAAAAAACATTCCAGTAATAGCTATAAATCAGGAGGAAGGTGGAGCAGAGAGAGGAACTTGGTGACATTACAATTACTAGGGAAACAGTACTGAGCAAACTGGTGGAGCTGTGGGCTAACAAGTCTCCGGGTCCAGATGGATTTCGTCTTAAAAGAGGCGGCTAATGAGGTAGTAGGTGTGTTGGTGTTAATTTTTCAAAGTTTCCTAGATTCTGGAAAGGTTTCATCAGGCTGGAAGTAGCAAATATAACCCCTCTATTCAAGAAGGGAGGGAGGCAGAGGACAGGAAACTATGGGCCAGTTAGCTCAACGTCTGTCGTGGAAAAGGTGTTAGAGTCGATCATTAAAGAGGTGATAGCTGGGGACTTCCAAAAACACAAAGTAATCGGGATGAGTCAGCACAGTTTTGTGAAAGGGAAATCATGTTTAACCAAATTATTAGAGTTCTTTGGAGGAGTAACATGAGCTGTGGATGAAGGGGAGCCAGGAGACATACTGGACTCGGATTTCCAGAAGGAATTTGATAAGGTGTCACATCAAAGGTTATTGCAGGAAATAAAAACTCACGGTATAGTGGGTAATATTACCATGGATAGAAGATTGGCTGGCCGGCTGGCAGAAAACAAAGGGCATGCAAAATGGAACTTTTTCCGCACGGTCGCAGGGTCAGCACCGAGGGAGGGCCGCACGGTCGGAGGGTCAGCACCGAGGGAGGGCCGCACGGTCGGAGGGTCAGCACCGAGGGAGGGCCGCACGGTCGGAGGGTCAGCACCGAGGGAGGGCCGCACGGTCGGAGGGTCAGCACCGAGGGAGGGCCGCACGGTCGGAGGGTCAGCACCGAGGGAGGGCCGCACGGTCGGAGGGTCAGCACCGAGGGAGGGCCGCACGGTCGGAGGGTCAGCACCGAGGGAGGGCCGCACGGTCGGAGGGTCAGCACCGAGGGAGGGCCGCACGGTCGGAGGGTCAGCACCGAGGGAGGGCCGCACGGTCGGAGGGTCAGCACCGAGGGAGGGCCGCACGGTCGGAGGGTCAGCACCGAGGGAGGGCCGCACGGTCGGAGGGTCAGCACCGAGGGAGGGCCGCACGGTCGGAGGGTCAGCACCGAGGGAGGGCCGCACGGTCGGAGGGTCAGCACCGAGGGAGGGCCGCACGGTCGGAGGGTCAGCACCGAGGGAGGGCCGCACGGTCGGAGGGTCAGCACCGAGGGAGGGCCGCACGGTCGGAGGGTCAGCACCGAGGGAGGGCCGCACGGTCGGAGGGTCAGTACCGAGGGAGTGCCGCACTGTCGGAGGGTCAGCCCTGAGGGAGTGCCGCACTGTCGGAGGGTCAGCCCTGAGGGAGTGCCGCACTGTCGGAGGGTCAGTACCGAGGGAGTGCCGCACTGTCGGAGGGTCAGTACCGAGGGAGTGCCGCACTGTCGGAGGGTCAGTACCGAGGGAGTGCCGCACTGTCGGAGGGTCAGCACCGAGGGAGTGCCGCACTGTCGGAGGGTCAGCACCGAGGGAGTGCCGCACTGTCGGAGGGTCAGTACCGAGGGAGTGCCGCACTGTCGGAGGGTCAGCCCTGAGGGAGTGCCGCACTGTCGGAGGGTCAGTACCGAGGGAGTGCCGCACTGTCGGAGGGTCAGTACCGAGGGAGTGCCGCACTGTCGGAGGGTCAGTACCGAGGGAGTGCCGCACTGTCGGAGGGTCAGTACCGAGGGAGTGCCGCACTGTCGGAGGGTCAGTACCGAGGGAGTGCCGCACTGTCGGAGGGTCAGTACCGAGGGAGTGCCGCACTGTCGGAGGGTCAGCACCGAGGGAGTGCCGCACTGTCGGAGGGTCAGCACCGAGGGAGTGCCGCACTGTCGGAGGGTCAGCACCGAGGGAGTGCCGCACTGTCGGAGGGTCAGCACCGAGGGAGTGCCGCACTGTCGGAGGGTCAGCACCGAGGGAGTGCCGCACTGTCGGAGGGTCAGCACCGAGGGAGTGCCGCACTGTCGGAGGGTCAGCACCGAGGGAGTGCCGCACTGTCGGAGGGTCAGTACCGAGGGAGTGCCGCACTGTCAGAGGGTCAGCACCGAGGGAGGGCCGCACTGTCGGAGGGTCCGTACTGAGGGAGAGCCACACTGTCGGAGGGTCAGTACTGAGGGAGTGCCGCACTGTCGGAGGGTCAGTACTGAGGGAGAGCCGCACGCTCGGCGGTGCCGGGACGGGGGGGGGGGGGGGGGGTCTGTCGGTTTTTGTTATTGACGAGCCGCACTCGAGTCCTCGCGCGTTCCCCCCTCTCACCTGTTTATTGGCTTCATCGAAAAATACGTTATTGACAGCGGAAACTTTCTCGAAGTGCAGCGGGGTGTCGCACAGCTCCAGGTAATATCCCTGCGGCTGCGGTGCCGCCATCGCCATCAGCGTCGCCTCAGCCGCCTGTCCAAACGCCGCTGTTTACATCCGGCTCCCCGCCGCACTGCGCGTGCGCGGTGCTGCCATGGTCTGGCCGCGCACGCGCGGTCCCATCCCCACCTCCGAGTACTGCACATGCGCGATAGCCATTGCCCGGTTGAACCGTGCGCATGCGCAGCCCTTCATGTGATGATTATGTATCAGGGGAGTACCTGAAGTTTCACTTCTCAGTTTTATATCTTTTTATTTTTACTTCCTGCAGCAGTAACACTCATAACGGTTTCCCGGGGTTGCATATTGCCTTCAAATATCATAGTCATCTTGCAGCAGAAAAGGGTTAATTTGGGATTTAGGGATCAGTGCACAATAATTTTAATAAACTTTATTATTTTAACTAATTATACAGGGGAGGCAGTTTTGCTACAGCTAATACAAAGCCCAGGTTAGATCCCTTTAGGTGCCCAGTGTACAGCACAGTTCCAGACACCCTGACTTCATGTAACCAATGCTCCAAGTGTTCGATTGACGAGAGGTGGCATTTGAGAGATGGGACCAATGTTCTAGCGAAAAGGGTAAATAGGGTGGTCAAGAGGACTTCAAACTAGAAAGTGGGAGGGGATAGAGAAGGGTAAAACTCCAAGAAGTATGACTAATCGGAAGCAATTCAGCAGATTAGCATGTGGGCGGGGGGGGCGGTGGATTCAACTTCATGGAAAATTATGGAAAAACTGAAAAGAGAGCCCAGGAGAGGATATTAAAGTCCCCAGAACACAAAATAGGACAGAGTGTTTGGAAAGGGCTAGGGATCTAACTTCATGCACATCAGATAAAGGGACAACAATGAGAAAGGGGACTGGAAATACAGGACTGAAGGTGTTGTATCTGAATGCACGCAGTATATGAAATAAGGTAAATGAGCTTGTGGTGCAGATTGAAATTGGCAGGTATGATGTGGTGGGCATCACGGAGACATGGCTGCAAGGTGATCAGGACTGGGAGCTAAATATTCAAGGATATACATCCTATCGAAAAGATAGGCAGGTTGGTAGATGGGATGGGGTTGCTTTGTTAGTAAGAAATGAAATTAAATCGATTGCAAGAAATGACGTATGTTCAGATGATGTAGAATCTGTGTGGGTAGAGTTGAGGAATCGCAAAGGTAAAAAAACCATAATAGGAGTTATGTACAGGACTCCGAACAGTAGTCAGGATGTGGGGCACAAGATACACCAGGAGATAGAAAAGGTGCATAAGAAAGGCAAAGTTACAGTGATCATTGGGGATTTCAATATGCAGGTAGACTGGGAAAATCAGGTTGGTAGTGGATCCCAAGAAGAGGAATTTGTGGAATGTCTACGAGATGGCTTTTTGGAGCAGCTTGTGGTGGAGCCCACTAGGGAACAGGCAATTCTAGATTTAGTGATGTGTAATGAAGCAGATTTGATAAGGGAGCTTAAGGTGAAGGAAACCTTAAGACGAATTGACCATAATATGATAGAATTTACTCTGCAATTTAAGAGGAAAAAGCTGGAATCAGATGTAACGGTATTACAGTTGAATAAAGGCAACTACAGAGGCATGAGGGAGGAGCTAGCCAGAATTGACTGGGAGATGAGCCTAGCAGGAAAGACAGTGGAACAGCAATGGCAGGAGTTTCTGGGAGTAATTTGGGAGACACAGCAAAAATTCATCCCTAGGAAGAAGAAGCATACTAAAGGGAGGACGAGGCAACCATGGCTGACAAAAGAAGTCAGGGACAGCATAAAAGCTAAAGAGAAAGTATACAATGCAGCGAAGAGCCGTGGGAAACCAGGGGATTGGGAAGCCTACAAAGACCAACAAAGGATAACTAAAAAAGAAATAAGGAGGGAGAAGATTAAATATGAGGGTAAACTAGCCAGTAATATAAAAGAAGATTGCAAGAGTTTTTTTTAGATATATAAAGGATAAGAGAGAGGCAAAAGTGGACATTGGGCCACTGGGAAATGACGCTGGAGAAGTAGTAGTGGGGAACAAAGAAATGGCAGAGGAACTGAATAGGTACTTTGCATCAGTCTTCACGTGGAAGACACGAGTAACCTCCCCAAAGTTCAAGAGAGTTGGGGGGAAGAGGTGAGTATGATGGCCATTACCAAGGAGAAGGTGCTAGGAAAACTGAGACGTCTGAAGGTGGATAAATCACCTGGACCAGATGGATTACACCCCAGAGTTCTGAAGGAGATAGCTGAAGAGATAGTGGAGGTGTTAGTGGTGATCTTTCAGGAATCACTGGAGTCAGGGAGGGTCCCAGAGGACTGGAAAATCGCTAATGTAACCCCACTGTTTAAGAAGGGAGTGAGGCAAAAGACGGGAAATTACAGGCCGATTAGCCTGACCTCAGTCGTTGGTAAGATTTTAAAGTCCATTATTAAGGATGAGATTTCAGAATACTTGGAAGTGCATGATAAAATAGGGCAAAGTCAGCATGGTTTCATCAAGGGGAGGTCATGCCTGACAAATCTGTTAGAATTCTTTGAGGAGGTAACGAGTAGGTTAGACAAAGGAGAGCCATTGGATGTTATCTACTTGCACTTCCAGAAGGCCTTTGACAAGGTGCAGCACAGGATGCTGCTCAGTAAGATAAGAGCTCATGGTGTTAGAGACAAGGTACTAGCATGGATAGAAGATTGGCTGTCTGGCAGGAGGCAGAGAGTGGGGATAAGGGGGTCCTTCTCAGGAAGATGGCCGGTGACTAGTGGAATTCCGCAGGGGTCGATGTTGGAACCACAACTTTTCACATTATACATTAATGATCTAGATGAAGGAACTGAGGGCATCCTGGCTAAGTTTGCAGATGATACAAAGATAGGTGGAGGGATAGGTGGTATTGAGGAGGTGGGGAGGCTGCAGAAGGATTTGGACAGGTTAGGAGAATGGGCAAAGAAGTGGCAGATGGAATACAACGTGAGGAAGTGTGAGGTCATGCACTTTGGTAGGAAGAATAGAGGCATAGACTATTTTCTAAATGGGGAGAGAATTCAGAAATCTGGAATGCAAAGGGACTTGGGAGTCCTAGTTCAGGATTCTCTTAAGGTTAACTTGCAGGTTGAGTCGGTAGTTAGGAAGGCAAATGCAATGTTGGCATTTATTTCGAGAGGACTAGAATATAAAAGCAGGGATGTGCTGCTGAGGCTTTATAAGGCTCAGGTCAGACATTTCGAATATTGTGAGCAACTTGGGGCCCCATATCTCAGGAAGGATGTTCTGGCCCTGGAGAGGGTCCAGAGGAGGTTCACGAGAATGATCCCAGGAATGAAAGGCTTAACATATGAGGAATGTTTGAGGACTCTGGGTCTATACTCAATGGAGTTTAGAAGGATGAGGGGGGATCTGATTGAAACTTACAGAATACTGAAAGGCCTGGATAGAGTGGACGTGGGGAAGATGTTTCCATTAGTAGGAGAGACTAGGACCCGAGGGCACAGCCTCAGAGTAAAGGGAAGACCTTTTAGAACAGAGATGAGGAGAAACTTCTTTAGCCAGAGAGTGGTGAATCTATGGAATTCATTGCCACAGAAGGCTGTGGAGACCAGGTCAATGAGTGTATTTAAGACTGAGATAGATAGATTCTTGATTGGTAAGGGGATCAAAGGTTACGGGGAGAAGGCAGGAGAATGGGGTTGAGAACCTTATCAGCCATGATTGAATGGCGGAGCAGACTCGATGGGCCGAATGGCCTAATTTCTGCTCTTATGTCTTATGGTCCTTTTTTTTCATTCACACTATTTGGCTATCACTGGCTGTTCCAGCATTTATTGGTCATGCCCAAGTTGCCCCTTCAGGAGGAGGTGGTGAGCTGCCTTCTTGAACCGCTGCAGTCCATGTGGTGTAGGTACACCCACAGTGCTATTAGGGAGGGAGTTCCAGGATTTTGACCCAGCGACAATGAAGGAACAGCAATATATTTCTAAGTCAGGATGGTGAGTGACTTGAACTGGATCTTCCAGGTGGTATCATTCCCATGTAACTGCTGCCCTTGTCCTTCTAAATGATAGTGGTTGTGGGTTTGGAAGGTGCTGTCTAAAGAGCCTTGTGAGTTCCTGCAGTGCATCATGTAGATAGCACACACTGCTGCGTTGGTGGTGGAGGGAGTGAATGTTTGTGGATGTAGTGACAATCAAGCAGGCTGCTTTGTCCTGGATGGTGTCAAGCTTCATGAGTGTTGTGGGAGCTGCACTCATCCAGGCAAGTGCGGAGTATTCCATCACACTCCTGACTTGTGCCTTGTAGATAGTGGACAGGTTTTAGAGAGTCAGGAGGTGAGTTACTTGTTGCAGGATTCCTCACCTCTGACCTGCTCTCGTAGCCACAGTATTTATATGGCTAGTCCAGTTCAGTTTCTCGTCAATGGTAACCCCCAGGATGTTGATAGTGGGGGAGTCCGTGATGATAATGCCATTGAACATCAAGGGGCGATTGTTGGATTCCATTTTGTTGGGGATGGTGATTGCCTGGCACTTGTGTGGCACAAATGTTACTTGCCACTTGTAGCCCAAGCCTGGATATTGTCCAGGTAATGCTGCATTTGAACATGGACTGCTTCAGTATGAGTCGCCGCAAATGATGCTGAACATTGTGATAGAAGGAAGGTCATCAATGAAGTGGCTGAAAATGGTTGGGGCTGGGACAAAACCAAAATACTGTGTAAATGAAATAAATATAAAAAAAGGTTTGAAAGACTCAGAGGATTAGGCAGCATCTGTGGGGTGTAAGGAGTTAAATAGCCCACAACTCTTTCTCCGGTACATCGATGATTGCTTCAGTGCTGCTTCATGCTCTCGTCGGGACTTGGAAAAATTTATTAATTTTACTTCTAATTTTTACCTCCATCATTTTCACATGGTCCATCACTGACACTTCCCTTCCCTTCCTTGACCTCTCTGTCTCAATTTCTGGTGATAGACTGTCCACCAATATCCATTACAAGCCTACCGACTCCCACAGCTACCTCGACTACAGCTCCTCACACCCTGCTTCCTGTAAGGACTCCATCCCATTCTCTCAGTTCCGTCGCCTCTGTCGCATCTGTTCTGATGATGCTACCTTCAAAAACAGTTCCTCTGACGTCTTCCTTCTTCCTTAACCGAGGTCTTTCCACCCAGGGTGGTGGACAGGGGCCCTCATCCGTGTCCGGCCCATCTCCCACGCATCTGCCCTCACACCTTGCTCTCTCTCCCAGAACCATGATAGAGTCCCCCTTGTCCTAACTTATCACCCCACCAGCCTCCGCATTCAAAGGATCATCCTCCGCCATTTCCGCCAACTCCAGCATGATTCCCTTCACCCCACCCCCGTCGGCATTCCATAGGGACTGTTCCCTCCGGGACACCCTGATCCACTCCTCCATCATCCCCTACACCTCAACCCCCTCCCATGGCACCTTCCCATGCAACTGCTGAATGTGCAACATCTACCCCTTTACTTCCCCCCTTCTCACCATGCTAGGGCCTTTCAAGTGAAGCAGCATTTCACTTGCACTTCCCTCAATTTCGTCTACTGCATTCTCTGCTCTACATTGGAGACACCAAACACAGACCGGGTGAACGCTTTGCAGAACACCTTCAGTCTGTCCGCAAGCATGACCCAGACCTCCCTGTCGCTTGCCATTTCAACACACCACCCTACTCCCATGCCCACATGTCCATCCTTGGCCTGCTGCAATGTTCCAGTGAAGCTCAACGCAAACTGGAGGAACAGCACCTCAGCTTCCGACTAGGCACTTTACAGCCTTCCGGACTTAACATTGAGTTCAACAACTTCAGATCATGAACTCTCTCCTCCATCCCCACCCCCTTTCCGATCCCCCTTTTTTCCAATAATTTATATATCTTTTAAATATATTTTTCTTTTCCCACCTATTTCTATTACTTTAAAATTTATTTCCATCCATTGTTTTATCTCCACCTTTTAGCCTATTTCGATCCCTTCCCCCCTCCCCACCCCCATTAGGCTATCTGTACCTTGTTGTCCTGCTTTCTACCCTTAATGTCCCCATTAGCACATCCTTTAGCTAATATCACCACCGTCAACACCCCTTTGTCCTTTTGTCTATGACATTTTTGGCAATCTCTTTTTTGCCTCCACCTATCACTGACCCTCTATCCAGCTCCACCTGTCTCCACCCCCCTCAAACAGCTTATTTTTCATCTCATTTCTATTTTTCTTTAGTTCTGATGAAGAGTCATACGGACTCGAAACGTTAACTCTGTCTTCCTCTCCACGGATGCTGTCAGGCCTGCTGAGTTTCTCCCGCTATTTTTGTTTCAGATTTCCAGCATCTGCTGTATTTTGCTTTTAACAGTTTAACTAAAGTGACCTGAAATGTTAACACTGTTTCTCTCTACAGCCTGATCTGCTGAGTTGTTCTAGCTTTATTTGTTTTTATATAAGAAATACATGAATTAGGCTTGCATGTCCTTGAATATAGAATGTTCAGGGGTAATTTGATTGAGGTTCGGAAAGGATAGCAGCATGTTCTGCTGATAGGACTACAGCGTAGGACATGTGGCATTATCTTAAAGTCTGAGAGGGAGAAGTAAGGAAGCACTTCACCATGGGTGAAAGGTGCATCAGCCAAACAGTGCCAGTCACCACACCAGGCAGTGCCAGCCACACAACTCAGGCAGCACCACACACAATACAGCAAGGTGTGATTACATTAGGAATGTGCAAAAGGTCAGAATTAGAGCACAAATATCAGCATTGTGGGGTTGGAGGAGACTACAGAGATAGGGAACGGCAAGATCATGGAGAGATTTGAAAACAAGGATGGGAATTATAAAAAATCATGCCTTTGCTTAACCTGGTCCCCAGGTAGGTTAGTGAACACGGGGGTGATGGCTGAATGGGACTTAGTTCGAGTTTAGTTCCCAAGCAGAGTTTTGCTCGATTTAAATTTGCGCATATGACCAAAATGACATGCGACTTATCATAAAAAGCTGTTTGGGAAAGGCTGTTATATTGATGCTAATTGGAAGAAATGTATTACAGAGGCAACTCTTACAGGACAGTATGAAGGCTAAATTGGCATAGACATCCTCCTGTATTCCGATGGAATGAACTAAGACGTACAATACAATTACTAATAAGACCATAAGACGGAGGAGCAGAAGTAGGCCATTCTGCCCATCGAGTCTGCTCTGCCATTCAATGAGAACATGGTTGATCTGATAATCCTCAATTCCACTTTCCTGCCTTTCCCTCATAACCCCTGATTCCTGTACTGATTAAAAATCTGTCTCAGCCTTGAATATAGTTAATGACCCAGCCTCTACAGCTCTCTGTGGTCAAGAATTCCACAGATTCCCTATCCTCTGAGAGAAGAAATTCCTCCTCATCTCTGTCTTAAAATGGGCGCCCCTTTGGTGCTAGACTCTCCCAAAAGGGGAAACAACCTCTCAGCATCTACTCTGTTAAGCACCCTGAGAATCTTATGTTTCAATAAGGTCGCCTCTCATTGTTCTACACTCCAATGAGTACAGGCCCAACCTACTCAACCTCTCCTGTAAGAAAATCACTCCATACCCAGAATCAACCTCGTGAATCTTCTCTGGACTGCCTCCAATGCCAGTATATCTTTCCTTAGATAAGGGAACCAAAACTGTTCACGGTATTCTAGGTGTGGTCCAACTAGTGCCTTGTATATTTAGTCACAATGTGACAAGCGCAGTAATATTCATTCTAGATACCACACAAAACATTCTGGATACACTCAGCTTACAGAGCATGTTTTGTTAAATGCCATTTATAAACACAAAATGAATAACTTCCCATTTGATCCCAAATATTTTAATACCTTTTAGATTCATTAGTAATCTGTTGAATACAAACAGAATTTCATTATGTATTGTTTAAACAAATTGTGAGATGAGTTACAAAATCACCTCATAATGCCACAAGAAGTTTCGAACTAATTTTTAAAAAGTGAATTAAAAGCCAAATTACTTCTTCAGATTACATTCTGCTGCCCTCAGCATTTGCAGAGGTCTCAGAGAATCTGGTTGGAAAAAGTTATAGCTCGAGTGCAGGTGTTGCACTGCAGCGGCATCTTTCACAACACATCAAAATGGTAAATAAAGGGATTACAATTTCATAAAATAACACAGCGAATGTGCGCATCACTCTCACCCCATTTCAATGTGACCATGTAAAACGTGCAACATTTTGTGGTTACGCTCCAAACGTCAAAATATGGCTTTCACTCAAAATGTAATTTAAAGTCAAGATGCATTGTTTATTTGGTTTGAAAATCTGCCAACACAAGAGAATGCAGAGCATTTCTCTGTCACAGGTGCCAAATTAACATAAATGGTGTAGACAAAGGGAACACCAGTAGCATCTTCAACATCACCACACCAGTCTAATTTCTGTCGCAAATACCAATTACTGTATACAAACCTATCGATAATCTAATTTTAAATCAAATTAAATTGCACAATCAAATTTCCATCGCTGTTCAAGCCCAGCTTGCAAAGATCAGTCTGCAAAATGTTTTAAAAGCCAGTCCTCCTTTAATCCTCTGCTGGAATTTCACATTCATGAATCATTCTCGCCCGTTTCCCTATTTGTTGGACATGGTCTTCATTGATTTTTTCCAAAGCTTCAATCTAAGATTTTTTTTTTGATAAAGGCAAACACATTTTTAGCACAGACGTTAAAATGAATGCACCCATTCATCTGATTTTAAATTTTATACTTCAAAGAATAGCATGCTGTTAGTTTTCTTAGCCAAATATTTATCAATTGATAAAAGTTGGAAGTTGCATTTTGTCTTAAAGCCAGACTCATTAAATCCATTAAAGCATCTGGCACATTACACCGATCTGTAAACACCATGCAGAGAAACAAGCTCTCAGATAATCAAAAGATTTCACACCACCACAGCAAAACAAAAATTAGCTTCATCCTTGCCTGTTCAATTATATTGTGAAGTTAGGACTGTTTTCCATAGCGAAAAGAAGGTTGAGAGGAGATTTGATAAAGATATTCAAAATCATGAGGGGGGTCTGGACAGAATAGATAGGGAGCAACTTCCCACTTGGGAAAGGGTCAAGAATGAGACGGCACGGATTGGAAGTAATTGGTAAAAGAAGCAATAAAAAGGATGAGGAAAATCTTTTATGCAGCAAGTGTTCGGGGTTTGGAATGCTCTGCCTGAGAGTGTGGGAGGAGACAGGTTCAACTGAAGCATTCAAAAGGGAATTAGACTTATCTGAAAAGGAAGAATCTGCAGGGTTAGGAGAGAGGTAGGGGAATGGCACCAGGTGAGTTGCTCATTTGGAGAGCTGGTGCAAACACGATGGGCCAAACAGCCTCCTTCTGCACCGTTACAATTGTGATATTTCCCACTTTCAGCAATATATTAGAAAATACAGTTTAAGTTGGTTTATCCGACGAAATGCTTACAAACTGAGTCCTCAAAAACAACTTGCATTTATGGAACTCCTTCAGCATAGTAACACATTTCAAGACACTTAAAAGCCACGCTTTATTCCATGAAAAGATTATACCTGAACAATGAAGTCCACTTCATTATCCGCTGTAATATCTAAACCAGAGACAGCATTGAAAAGCTCCCTTTCACCCATTGCGTCCACAACTCCCGCCTTCTGGAAGAACTGCAATAAGGAAAGCAACAAAAAGGATCATTCTACATATGCGTAACATAATAAAACCATAAGTTAAGCACACCATCAATTCAAAAGTACCAATTTCAAAATTAGAGACATGCATTTAACTGGCATTTTACAAAATGCATGGTGCTGCTCCTGGCATGCCCTCCTGCAGTCTTCATTGAACCAGGGTTGACCCCCTGGCTTGATGGTAATGGTAGAGTGGGGTATATGCTGGGCCATCAGGTTATAGATTGTGTTCGAGTACAATTCTGCTGCTGCTGATGGCCCACAGCACCTCATGGATGCCCAGTCTTGAGTTCTAGATCTGTTCGAAATCTATCCCATTTAGCACAATGGTAGTGCCACACAACACGATGGAGGGTATCCTCAACGTGAAGGCAGGACTTGTCTCCACAACGACTGTGTGATGGACACTCCTACCGACACTGTCATGGACAGATGCATCTGCGGCAGGCAGGTTGATGGGGTTGAGGTCAAGTATGTTTTTCCGTCTTGTTGGTTCTCTCACCACCTGCCCAGTAAAGCAGCTGTATCATTTAGGACTCAGCCAGCTGTGGTGCTACCGAGCCACTCTTGGTGATGCACATTGAACTCCTCCACCCAGAGCACATTCTGCACCCTTCCTCTGAGTGGTGTTCAACATGGAGGAGCACTGATTCATCAGCTGAGGGATGGCGGTACATGGTGATCAGCAGGTTTCCTTGCCCTGATGCCATGAGACTTCATGGGGTCTGGGGTCAATGTGAAGTATGCCCAGGGCAACTCCCTCCTGACTGTATACCACTGTGCCGCCACCTCTGCTGGGCCTATCCTGCCAGTGGGACAGGACATACCCAGGGATGGTGATGGCAGTGTCTGGGACACTATCTGTAAGGTATGATTCCGTGAGGGCAACTATGTCAGGCTGTTGCTTGACCAGTCGACGCCAGGTGGACCATCCTGTTTCATTTTTTTTTGTGACTTTGTAGCAATTTGTTACAACTGAGCAGCTTGCTAGGCCACTTCTGAGTCAACTACATTGCTGTGGGTCTGGAGTCACATGAAGGCCAGACCAGGTAAGGACGGCCAGATTTCCTCCCACGAAGGACACTAGCGAACCAGATGGGTTTTTACAACCATCGATAATGGCTTTGTGGTCATCATCAGACTTTTAATTCCAGATTTTTATTGAATTCAAATTCCACCATCTGCTTTCAAACCCAGTCCCCAGAGCATTACCCTGGGCCTCTGGATTACTAGCCCAGTGACAATACCACGGCACCATCGCCTCCCCAAGGAGAAGGGAAATAAGCATGAGGAAAGGCAGAATATTTTTCTCTAGAAAAGAAAAGGTTGAGCGATGACCCAATAGAGATCATCAAAATTAGGAAGGGGTTTTATTGGGCAGATGTAGAGGTGATGATTCCATTTAAAGATCAAATAGGGAATTCAGGAGAAACTTCTTTAGCCAGGGAGTGGTTAGAACTTGTTGCTACCAGGAGCGGTTGGAGTGAAGAGCATCAGTACATTTCAGGGGAAGTTTGATAACTCAGTGAGGGAGAAAGGATTAGGAGGTGGTGAGATAGGATGAAGTAAAATAAGACCACAGTGGAGCATTAACATTGGCCTGCAATGTTTGGCCAAGCAGCCTCCTTCTGGGCTGTAAATTCTACAGCAAACTGCACTCATTCACTGCTGCTAGGCTAAGCTAGTTGTCTAACCTGGATCTGTAAGAGAGAAGTAACGTAACGGATACCTGAGAAACATTCTTACAGTCCCTGAAGAGAAACTCAAGCCCATGAGGGTGAGTAGGTTCCACAGACTGACTGACATCAATCAGCCAAACCTATAAAGAAACAAAAACACAGGAAAGTTTATAATCATCTCGACCGTGTGAATCATCAACAGGGCATTTCTTTGCCATCGGAATTCCAGTTGCTGTTGTAAAACCGTTTTAATGAAAGGATCCTTTAACACTGATGTTGGGGGAAGAGGGTCACTTTAAGCACATGCTAAGACCTGCCAGCATCTCAACGGCCATTCAGGATTAAGACAAATCAAAACAATTCCATCATTCTAGATGTCAGGAGCATTTCTTCACGCAAATATGTGTAGAAACTTAACTTTCACCCCCAAAGGCTGTTTGAAGTTGGGGTCAATTGAAAATGTCAAAGCTACTCTTACTAAATTTTTCCTGGGTACAGGACCAAGGTAGATAAATGAAGCTGAAATGTAGATCAGCCATAATCTAACTGAATGGAGGTAGAACAGGCTTGAGCCGCTGAATGGCCTCCCCTCCAACATTCCTACCAGGGTATGAATGATAATTTTTGTATTAGCAGGAAGTGGATTAAAAATTAGACTAATTTAGAGTTTAAAATAATTGCTGAATCTATCTACAGCAACCTGAGAGGAAACCCATGGCCTCTACCTCGGAGAAGAGCAGCAGGCACATGGGAACACCACCACCTGCAAGTTCCCTTCCAAGTCACTCACCATCCTGACTTGGAAATATATCGCCGTTCCCTCACTGTCGCTGGGTCAAAGTCCTGTAACTCCCTCCCTAACAGCACTGTGGGTGTACCTACACCACAGGGACTGCAGCGGTTCAAGAAGGCAGCTCACCACCACCTTCTCAAGGGGCAATTAGGGATGAGCAATAAATGCAGGCCCAGCCAGTAACGCCCATAACCAGTGAAGAAAGGACTTCACACTCCATTCCAATAGCTTCAAATTCATGTCTGGTATTCCAGCTTTCGGTTTCTACTCCATCCTCACCAAAATTCTCACATTTCTTACCCCCCTCCACAAGTAAAAGTATTCTCACCTTCCCCATGTGCCACAGCATGTTGTACGCACTCAGATCAGCATGAACAAGCTTACATCCTGTGTACAGTTGCTGCATCATCTGCAAGGGAAGATTGACCATTAACAAATGGCACAAAGAAAACCTCTGCTAAGCAAATATCGAATGATAGAGAAAAGAGAAAGCTGAGTTGACGAGATTGATGGTTTGAAGATGAAAGACAGGGTAGAATAGAGAAGATGGAGACTATGGCTTGGCTGTGTGTGGGCACCCGCCCCACAGTCAGACAGACACCCTCCCACATGCCCAGAGACACCCATCCACACCCACACCCGCACCACCCTCCCCACACACAAATTTTCAAGACTTGATATATTTTCAATTCTGTTTGGATTCACCGAACAATTGACAGAGACAGTATGATTGAAAACAGCAGAACATTTTCGTATCGTTGCAAGTTGAGCATGTGTAGAGGAAGAATAACCTACATATAAGACCTGGTAGTAGGCACGTTTCATATCTTCGGAGCTGAGTTTAACATCCTTTAATTTAGGAGCTGGCACATGATCCTGGCCAATGAAGGACATCACCAGAACATGCTTCTTAAGCATAACCACCTCTGGACAGGGAATTCCAGCTTCCTGCATTCTGCGGAAAAATAAACAGACTGTGTAACTACCACACCAATAACTTGGATTATTGATATAGCACCTTTAACATAAGAAATGCCCACACGAGCATAACCATACATAATTTGATCCTGAACTACATGTACACTAATGACACCCAACTCGAGTTTCCAACGTCTCACTCGACGCCTCCGCTGTGTCTAAATTATCAGACAGTTTATCCAACATCCAGTGCTAGATGAGCAGAAATTTCCTCCAATTAAACGTTCAGAAGGCCCAAGACCTCGTCTTTGGTCCTTGCTCTCAACTCTGTTCCATAGCCCATCCCCCCACCCTGGCAATGATCTGTGTATGAGCCAGACAGTTCACAACTTCAGTGCCCTTTCTGACCTCCGAGATGAGCTTCTGACCACATATTCGCACCATCACGTTGCCTCTTTACAGTTCCATAACATCGCTCAACTCCACCCGTCTTAGTTCAGCTGCTACTGAATCCCTCATTCAGGTCCTTGTTGACTTGACTATTCCACCATACTCCTTGCTGGTCTCCAACATTCTACCCACAGTATAATGAAGTCATTCAAAACCATGCTGCCCCTGTCCTGACCCTCAGCAAACCCGTTCACACATACATCAGCTCCCGGTTAAGCAATGCCTCAGTTTTTAAAATTCTCATCCTTGTTTTCAAATCCCTTCATAGCTTTGCCCCTCCCCATCTCTCTAATCTCCTCCAGCCCCACAACCCTCAGATCTCTGCACTCCTCCAATTCCAGCCTCTTGATCATCCACTGGGGGGGGGGGGGGGAGAGGGGGTCGTGCTTTCAGCTGCCTGGGTCCTAAGTTCTGGGTCTCTCCACCTCTCTTTCCTACTAGAAGACGCTCCTTAAAAGTTAAGCAGCTGAAGGTCCAGCCGCAGATGGTGGGTGATGAAAATCAGGGATGGGTGAGTGTCAGATTTAAGAGGGACATAGAAATTATGGCGAGTTTTAATAGTGGAGGTGGTCAAAAAGATAGGGACCATGTAGGAAGGGCTGGTGAACAGAAAAAAAAGCCACTTTGTTCTTCACTCATCTTGATTCATTTGATTTGTCTACAGATGTATGGTGAAGCTTGCAATGGTATCCAAAAATCATACAATTATAATTACCCCTTGATCATCCAAAAGGATTGAGATAGTATAAAACTAGAAGGAAGGGGGTTGTACAACTGCAAAGAATATTGGAGATATGTTTGGAAATACAAAGGGTTACAAGCTGCAAAACGGAAAATCATTAAAAAAAAGCTTGTGAGGGTGCCATAAAAAGTTTCAACAGGTATATTGAGAGAGAGAGAGAGAGAGAGAGAGAGAGAGAGAGCGGCCTCAGGTAACGTGGGTTCTTAAAGACAGCCACAGGTGATAAAGGAATTGAAAGTTAAGAAAATGGCAGACTTTTTTTATTCTTTCATGAGATGCAGGTGTCGATGGCAAGGCCAGCATTTGTTGCCCATCCCTAATTGCCCTTGAACTGAGTGGCTTGCTAGGCCATTTCAGGGGGCAGTTAAGAGTCAACCACACTGCTGAGGTTCTGGAATCACACGTAGGCCAGACCAGGTAAGGATGGCAGATTTCCTTCCATAAAGGACATTAGTGAAGCAGATGATTTATGACAATGAAAGTTTCATAGTCACCATTACTGAGACTAGTTTTCAATTCCAGATTTATTAAATTTAAATTCCAGCAGCTGCCATGATGGGATTTGAACCCATGTTCCCCATGCGCAATAATTGCTTCGTAATGTTCTTCACAGAAGAGGAGGAAGAGGTTGAGGTAGCAAAGATACCAAAAATATTTTTTCAAAAACAAATCATGAAGAAGAGCTTTGGCAGGTGCAAAAAATAATTAAAATGTTTAATGGAATGTTGGCCTTCATCTGGTATTTAAAGCTCTGGTTAGACCCCAACTGTGTTCAGTTCTGGGCACCACACATCCCTCCCATGTCAGCCAGGGCTACACCAGCCAGTCCCCTACGATACCTGTGGAAGCAGTCGTCAATGCATCACACAAGCTGCAGCAATTAAGTCTATGTGATTGCAATTTCTCCTGTAATAAATTGACAGAATTCGAAACGTTCAATAAGTGTGAAACTGACATGGTACAGAACGAAAGTGCACCAAGTTTTCTAACTTCACAAACCTCAAGTCAATTTTTCAATTCAAAAGAAAGAGGCACTACCTGACCAAGTTGTGCATCTCCTTCTCTGCCCACATGCGAATGATTTTGCGAGGATTCAGATGGCTAAAGCGGTCTTTGAATCTATAATCATCTTTGATGTACTTATCACGGTTTTTGAACTCATTAAGTGTCGTTTTAAAAACTTTGATGGCACACTCTGATGGAACCATTTTGTCATCCATGCTTCAGAGAGAGAAAGAGAGAGAGAGAGAAACCACAATGATTTTCTGCCAATGTTAATTACAGTTTGGAGATGCATGTTACAGCCAGCAAGAAACACCTTGATCATTATGCTGGTGATAGAAAGAAACATCTCTGTAACAAGTCAGTTTTGAGTATTGCTAAGAAAATAGCCATGCTATCTAATCTTTTCATCGTGCACTCATCAGGATATCTCACAAGAGATTACCAATCTGTGATGGGGGAACAACAATTTATACTGCATGAGAAGAGAGTGCTGATTGGTGGAGGCATTGCCAAGAAGAATGCAGCATGGGGCAGTTAACTCAGCAGCTTTGTTCAAATTCAAACCAGGCAGATCGACGATTGATCAAGGCACTGCCCAGGGAATGACTGTTCCCGAATTTTTTGTTTAGGTGAAAAAGGTGCAAAGTGTGGGCATGTTCCTTCTGTCTGTGAAGGACAAGGCCTGAGAGAGAATCTATGTGGCGTCTAGCACATGTAATTGAGCCACACTGCGAGCCCAACTTAAAATCTTAAATTGGGTCTTTCAATTCCATAGGATTGCACGTTACATACATCAGAGAAAAGCCACTTGGCTCAACAGGACTATGCCAATGTTTAGGTTCCACACAAACCTCCTCCCACCCTATTTTATCTCACCATATCCTTCTATTCCTTTCTCCCTCATGAGTTTATCCAATTTCCCCTTAAATCCATCTCTGCTATTCACTTCCGCCCACTCCCTGTGGTGGCGAGTTCCACATTCTCACCACTCTCTGGGTAAAGGAGCTTTTCCTGAATTCCCCCCCATCGGGTTTATTACTGACAATTTTAAATTTATGGCCCCTGGTTTTACACTTCCTATTGTAAATAGAAATATCTTCTCTGCGTCCACCCTATCGAATACCTTCATCATTTAAAGATCCCAATCAGGTCACCCCTCAGTCTTCTCTTCTCGAACTCAATTTCTGCCGATAGGTAGAATTTCTGCAAGGAGGGTGGGGGAGACGGCTTATTTTTAGATGAATAGGTACCTTCCTCCTTTAGCATGGAAGATCACAGACTCTTTGCCTGTGCTGATGCAGCCACTGACGCTTTCCAATACCCCAGCATTCACCATTTTGTACAGCAGCAAACGAGTTTTCGAGTCTACAGCTTGGTCCTGAAGTGGCAAGAAAATACGCAATGGGAATTTAGATAGCAAACCAGCTCACCGTCAATCAAAAATAAAGACAGTTACATTTGTCATCAGTCAACTTTCCCCGGTGCAGATTGAAACTACGTTACCAGAGAACAGTTCTTGTTCAAAGACATGGCTTTAAATACTTTAAAACAGACTGACAGTGCCAGTAAAAGACAGTCATGCCATAGTGCAAAGTATTAATGCGCTCAAATCATACTAGACCATACAAAATATTTGTTGCTGGCTCAACAACAGGGGAAACAAGAATTCAATCACCTCTGGAAGGTAAAGATTAGCATAATATTACAAAGTATTTTTTAAAGACTGATTTATTAATCACCAACTGCTGATCTTAAGCCAATTTAAACAACTAGTCATTTCAACATTGAATCACATATGGACTGGAGTACATCAACAGTTCCATCATATTCACACTGGTTCTTTTCTCTTTTTGATAGCTTCTCCTTATTTACTCTGTTTCCAGAGGCAGGAGGATGGCTAACTGGAGGGCAAAGACTTCAGATAATTGGCAAAAGAGCCAATGGCAGATGAGGAGAAATTTTCTTCCCTTAATTCAGCGAGTTGTGGTGATCAGGAATGCGCTGCCTGAAAGGGCAGTGGAAGCAAATTCAATAATAACTCTCAAAAGGGAGCGAGATAAATACCTGAAGGGGGAAAAAATTCAGAGTTAAGGGGAAACAGGGAGAGAAATGGGACTAATTAGATAGCTGTTTCCAAGAGCTGGCACAGTCATGATAAGCTGAATGGCCTGTGAAGATGGATGTTATCTTTTTAAATATTTTTGGGAATATGGTGGTATTCTGTAAAGGGTTTGTGTGTGTGTGTGTGTGTGTGTGTGTGTGTGTGTGTGTGTGTGTGTGTGTGTGTTTGTCGTTGCGTGCGTCCATGGGTAATTAAACTGGGGGGAAGGTTAGTAAAGACAGCTTGTCTATAGAAACTGAGAGGCGAAAGGTAAAGGAGCTAAATGCATGCATTTGTAATGAGTGGCTATGGTGAAACTGCAATTACAAGTAAATAAGTTGGGTTTTGAAATTTACATCGGGTGATAGGTAACAACTTGACTTTTCAGCTGCCAAACTTCAAAGGGAGTTTCAGGACCTGTACAATTTACGAAGGTTTCATAAGTAAACAAGGGAAGGTTATTAAATTTTATCTGACCCTAAAGTAGAGGCAATAGGAAGAGATGAACCAATTTTATATTTTAGAAAAGTTGAGTTCAGAGGTGTTTAGGACAATGGTACCTAGGATGAAAGGGAAAAAAAGATATTTAAGGGAGATGTTTAGTTGAGTTGAGGTGGCTGTGCAGGGGAGATATCCTGAGACCAGCTCTGTGCTGAGAAAAAGTGTGAATTTGAAGCAGCCCATCCAGTTTGAAAAACAGAATTACCTGGAAAAACTCAGCAGGTCTGGCAGCATTGGCGGAGAAGAAAAGAGTTGACGTTTCGAGTCCTCATGATCCTTCAGCAGAACTGATCTTAGATCAACTGATCAAGATCAGTTCTGTAGAAGGGTCACGAGGACTCGAAACGTCAACTCTTTTCTTCTCCGCCGATGCTGCCAGACCTGCTGAGTTTTTCCAGATAATTCTGTTTTTGTTTTGGATTTCCAGCATCTGCAGTTTTTTGTTTTTACCATCCAGTTTCAAGCCAGAAAAGTCTTTATTTTCAGAAAGCAGTCTGTTTCTGAACTTCCTTCAGTTCCACAGCAGAGTGGAAGAAAGTGAGAAGTCATGTGATATACTTTATTAAAGTAGCAGCAGTTTATGCCTTGGGTAATATTACATAGATTTTTAGCCATAAAAATCTATAAGGGAGCTGTTACCAAGTAGTTTACTTATGTGTTTTGATCAAGTGGGTTTTTTTTGGGATTGAAAAACTATTTCAACTGTGCAATTTTAATCTTGTCTGTTTTTTGTTAATAAATCTTTTAATTTTTAAATCTTAAAAGTGTTACTGGGATTCTATGCTTCTGGGGTCAATAGTTTTGCCCTGGTTTGCAAAAAACAAAAAAAAGGATGATCAGTAAGACAAGTTTTCCTCTGGGATTTGGCTTGCTCAGCGACGAACATCAGCTGCGGTCCTAATACCACCTCCTATGCTGTTATCCCTCTGTGCTAGGTCACATTTAACACGTTAAGAAAGTGAGACATACAGAGGTGGAATGTTCTTTCTTCTCGTGAATCCTGGCACTGCGACGCTGTTCAGAATACGAGTGCTGCTTTAGTGCATTGAAAACACGGTTAGATAGTTTCAAATCCATCCCGATTCCATCGCCAACTTGGAACTCTGGAGCAAACTATAAAGAAAAACAAATTTGGGATCATTAATTTTTTTTTTATTCGCTCATGGATTGTCTCCGATAAGGTCAACAGTTATTGCTATCCTTGATTGCCTCTAAGCTTACCTAACATTATCCAGGTTATGGCTTTCAGCACAGTATCAATGGGTCTTACATTTACAGTTTAGCAAGTGGAAACTCCCCTTTATAAGAAAATAAGTATCATGACACAGCCGAAAGTGAGGGCTGAGTTGTTCAAACCCCAGAGGGAAACTTGAAACAACTGTCATAATCCATTTTTGCAATTTGTATGTTTCGAGACGCAGGCTTTGAATTCAGTAATTATAAGGCCAGCGAGTCGCACCAAGTTTTTTATATATAAAACTACATTAAGTATTTATTAATTTAACAAATTAAACATATACACGTGGCTACAAATTCCTACTATAATAACTTTTAAACAAATCCCCAAATTAATCTGACTCTCAGTTACACCCCCTTTAAAGCAACAGTAAATCTCAGATTTAAAAAGACCCCAGGCAAAGCAAATTTGACCTTACAAATTCAAAATGAGGTTCCTTGCAGACACAGTTGTATACAAGCTGGTTAGATCTTAAATGCCTCTGCCTTATACACAAACTCCTTTCTGTTTCTACCTAGCTTTTCCTTTGAATGTAAATTTCCCATTGTATTACTAGGTTTTTAACATCACATCTTCTAACAATAACCTTTTCATCCCACTAATTTTATTAGTAACATAAACACATTGCTTGGCGTCTCCCATTTCGGTGCAAGATTTTACTCCCACTCAAATACCATATTCAACAAATGCAAACGTACCCCCCTAACACCCATGTTTCTAAACTTCCCCATGTTTGTCTAATTACCATTTCAGACCGACTTCTTTCTATACAGCAAAGCACCCAGACTAGCTGGCTTTAATCCAATTAAGATGCACACACACACAAATAGACAGACTCCACTAAACTCTATTTTAAAAAAAAATTCCAATAACATTATAGATCTCTTCATGACAATAAGCAAACAGTAAATAGCATATTTATTATTTTTCACAGTACATGCTATGTACTTAATATCTATTTTGAAAGGGTAGAAACAAGCAGCTCAACAAGTATAAACAACACCACTCCTACTCCGCCCAGAACACAAGTATGTGATAGCAAGAGAGATATGAATAGAGAGAAATGTTTACATTTTCCATTCGAGCAGTGTTCCTTCTGCCACAAGTCACTTCGTCATGCTTGGTGGTAATCTCTCTGCCCTTTCCTACAAATCCACGTTTTGCATTTGTTGAAGGTTTATCTGCCAATACAAAAATTTTCAACTCCTTGATTAGAAAAATTAAAGATTCACTAGACAAAACCTTAATAAAAAACCTAAAACACTATTCTTTATCTCGAAGCCCCTTGCACCAAAATAGTAAGACATCCAACCTGTGTAGAGGGTCTTACAAACATGTCAACCACTGGCTCTTTACTGTTGATTGAAATATATTAGCAAGGAATGTCAGACAATTCCATGTCTTTTATACAGTGATGTATTATAGTAACAAGTAGTGCTAGAACTCACTCAGATCTAAGATGAAGACTATTCATACACTCCGTATGTGTCACAATGACAAGGAAGAGTCTAATAGAACAGGAGTCATTCGAGATGACAAAATACAATTAGTCCCACTCGACTCCCCCCAACCTCCACCCCATTTGTTAAAAAGTGCCTTAACTGTTAAGAATAGACCAGAGGCAGAAACACTTGGGGTTCAGGTACAATAATCCCAAAGTTCAGTCTAGCTGTTTAAAAGAGCAAGTAAATGGAATTTTAAGTTTTTTAATTGGGATATAGAGTATATAAAAGTATAAACTCATTCTGAATCCATACAAATCATCGTCTAGACCAGTTAGAAAACAGTGTTCAATTTTTAATGAGCCCTGCTTCAAGAGGTAGGTGAGTCTAGAACCAGGAGAGACAGTCTCAGAATAAGGGGCAGGCCATTTAGAGCTGAGATGAGGGGAATTTCTCCACTCAGAACGTGGTGAATGTTTGGAATTCTGTGCCCCAGAGGGTTGTGGAGACTCAGTCATTGAGCATGTTCAAAGCAGAGATTGATAGATTTCTAGATACCAATGACATCAAAGGATATGGAGATGGTGCAGGAAGATGGAGTTCAGGTAGAAGATCAGTTGTGATCTAGTTAAATAGCAGAACAGGCTCAAGGGGCTGAATGGCCTCCTCTTGCTCCTATGTGCAAGGCCAGGACAATGGTGCAGAAAAAAACTCAGGTTTCAGTTATGAGAAAAGATTGGAAAAATTGAAGCTCTTTCAAAGCAAAGGTGGTTAAAAATCTGAATGAGATGCTCCAAACATATGAGGGGTTTTGATATCCAATAGGAAAACAACTTTAACCACTGTGAGATGAGTCAGTAACTAGTGCACATAAATTTAAGATTATCAGCATGAAAACAAGGGGGAGGGAAAAAGGGTGATTTTATTTTTCTATTTTTTAATTTTTTTTAAAAAACACAGATGTTAGGAAATTGAATGTCCACGAGAAACAGCTGTAAAAATAAAAAAGACTGCATTTATATAGTGATTCTCATAACTACAAATGTCTCAAAGCACTTTACAGCCAATGACGTGTGGTCAGTGTTACATGAAATGACAGTTAATCTGCACAGTTAACTCCTGTAATTGGGGAGGCAGTGCATAGTGGTATTGCCACTGGACTGGTAATCCAGAGTAATCCTCTGGGGACCCGGGTTCAAATCCCACCACGGGATTTCAAGAAAAATCTGGAATTAAAAAGTCTAATGATGTCCATGGAACGATTGTCATAAAAACCCATCGGGTTCACTGATGTCCTTCAGGGAAGGAAATCTGCTGTCCTTACCTGGTCTGGCCTACATGTGACTCCAGACCCACAGCAATGTGGTTGACTCTGAAATACCCTCTGAAATGGCCTAGCAAGCCACTCAGTTGTGTCAAACTGCTAACAAATCTCAAAAAAGGAATGAAACCGGACAGACCACACAGCATCGACCCTGGCACCGGGAACAACAACGGCAATCTCAGCCCTGTCGACCCTGCAAAGTCCTCCTACTAACATCTGGGGGCTTGAGCCAAAATTGGGAGAGCTGTCTCACAGACTGGTCAAGCAACAGCCTGACATAGTCATCCTCACAGAATCATACCTTATAGATAATGTCCCAGACATCACCATCACCACCATCCCACCGGCAGGGCAGACCCAGCAGAGGTGGTGGCACAGTGGTGTAGAGTCAGGAAGGAGTTGCTCTGGGAGTCCTTAACATCGACTCCGAACCTCATGAAATCTCATTACATCAGGTCAAACATGGGCAAGGAAACCTCCTGCTGATTACCATGTAACGCCCTCCCTCAGCTGATGAATCAGTGCTTCCTCCATGTTGAACACCACTTGGAGGAAGCACTGAGGGTGGCAAGGGTGCAGAATGAACTCTGGGTGGGGGACTTCGATGTCCATCACCAAGAGTGGCTCGGTAGCACCGCGAGAGACCGAGCTGGCTGAGTCCTAAATGACATAGCTGGTAGACTGCGTCTGCAGCAGGTGATGAGGGAACCAACAAGAGGGAAAAAAATATTTGACCTCATCCTCACCAACCTGCCTACTGCAGATACATCTGTCCATGACAGTATCGGTAGGAGTGATCACCGCACAATCCTTGTGGAGACAAAGTCCTGCCTTCACATTGAGGATACCCTCCATCGTATTGTGTGGCACTACCACCTTGCTAATTGGGATTGATTTCAAATTGACTGAGCAACTTAAGACTGGGCATCCATGAGGCGCTGTGGGGCATCAGCAGCAGAATTGTACTCAAACACAATCTGTAACCTCATGGCCCGGTATATCTCCCACTCTACCATTACCATCAAGCCAGGGAATTAACCCTGGTTCAATGAAGAGTGCAGGAGGACATGCCAGGAGCAGCACCAGGCATACCTAAAAATGAGGTGTCAACCTGGTGAAGCTATAACACAGGGCTACTGATATGACAAGCAGCAGTGAAAGACAAAGCTAAGCAATTCCACAACCAACAGATTAGATCTAAGCTCTGCAGTCCTGTCACATCCAGTTGTGAATGGTGGACGACAAACAAACAAACAAACAACTCACTGAAGGAGGAGCCTCCACAAACATCCTCAGCACATCAGTGCAAAACGATAAGGCTGAAGCATTCGCAACAAATTCAGCCAGAAGTGCCAAGTGAATGATCTATCTCGGCCTCCTCTGGATGCCCCAGCATCAGAGTCTTCAGCCAATTCAATAAACTCCACTTGATATCAAGAAATGGCTGAAGGCAAGTAACATTCACACCACACAAATGTCAGGAAATGACCATCTCCAACAAGAGAGAATTCAACCGTCGCCACTTGACATTCAATGGCATTACCACCGCTGAATCCCCCACTATCAACATCCTGGGGGTTACCATTGACCAGAAACTGAACTGGACCCACCATATAAATACTGCTGCTACAAGAGCAGATCAGAGGCTAGGAATCCTGCGATGAGTAACTCATCTCCTGACTCCCCAAAGCCTGTCCACCATCTACAAGGCACGAGTCAGGAGTGTGATGCAATACTCTCCACTTGCCTGGATGAGTGCAGCTCCCACAACACTCAAGAAGCTGGACACCATCCAGGACAAAGCAGCCCGCTTGATTGACACCATGTCCACAAACATTCACTCCCTCCTCCACCAATGCACAGTGGCAGCAGTGTGTACCATCTACAAGAGGCACTGCAGGAATTCGCTAAGGCTCTTAGTCAGCATCTTCCAAACCCACGACCACTACATTCTAGAAGGATAAGGGCAGCAGATAGATGGGAACACCACTACCTGGTAGTGCCACTACCAAGCCACTAACCATCCTGACTTGGAAATATATTGCCATGCCTTCACTGTAGCTGGGTCAAAATCCTGGAATTCCCTTCCTGACATCACTGTGGGTGTACCTACATCACATGGACTGCAGTGGTTCAAGGAGGCAGCTCATCACCTTCTTAAGGGCAACTAGGGATGGGTAATAAATGCTGGCCTAGCCAGCGGTGTCCACATCCCGTAAATGAATGTTTAAAATTGCAACACCAACCATTACCATATCATCCCTTTACTGATGTTAATTGAAAGGGAAATATACCAAGGCAAACTCCACTGCTCTTCTCTGCAGTAGTGCCATGGAACCTTTCACATCCATCTGAGCAGTCGCATGCTAGATTTAGTGTCTCATCCGAAAGGCAGCACCTCCAACAGTGCAGCACTTCCACAGTACTCCAATGGATCGTCAGCCTAGGTTTTCGAGCTAACGCCCTGGAGTGTAACTTCAACTCAGAACCTTGAGAATCAGAGGCGAGTGTGCTACCCACTGAGCCACAACTGACACTTTAGTCAGATAAAGCTTTTAAAAGAGGAGTGGATTAATAGTTTAAAAAAAATTAAACCGACATGAGAAATGGCAAGTGAGTTGATTCGGAGAGCTAGCACAGCTGGGAATTTTTTAAAAATTCATCCTCGAGATCGCTGACAAGACCAGCATTGATTGGTCATTCCTAAAACTGAGTGGCCATTCCAGAGAATAATTAAGAGCTGACCAAGCTGATGTGGGACTGAAGACAAGTACAGGCCCAGATTGAGCAAGAACAGCAAGTTGCCTTCCCTAGAAGATTAGTGAACTTTATTTTACTATCCATGGGACGTGGGCATCACTGGCTAGGCCAGCATTTATTGCTCATCCCTAATTGTCCTCGAGGAGGTAGTGGTCAGCTGCCTTCTTGACCTAACTGGGTTTTTATAACATCCACAGTTGCTTTCTTTGAAAAGAAAAACTAAACTTAAATGCTCAAGATTTCATGGTGGGATTTGAACCCATGTCCTCAGGATTATTAGTTCAGGCCTCCGTGATGGGACAAACTGTTTCATTTGGTGCTGTAAAATATACTATTTTTTCTCGAGATGCGGGGAAAGTCAAACAATTGTGATTTCCTAAAGGAATTGTAAGCACACAAGGAATTGTAAGGATTTCTCAAGGAGTAAGGCAGGGGTGACTTCCTTAATCATTATCATGTGATGCATCATACAGGAGGTCAGGGCTAAATTAATATAGTCAGAGACATCAGATAAGCTCAGTGCTATCAAGTGAGACATTACCAGGACCATAGGGATCGTGCCGAGTATCCTGCCAATCAACTTCATCATCCGAGCTTTCACTGTCTTCAAAAGGATGAACCATTCGATAATTCTCAAAAGAAATGGAAACTGAGTGGAGGGAGATAACACAATAATACTTGTTTATTTTATATAGTTGCTTATAGAGACACCATAAGTCACCCGTCAATCACACCTTCAGACCTTGATGCTCAAGGGACTGGAATTGATTTTACATCTATTATGTGTATGCTTTACTATTGTCCACTCACTGCATTATGGTTGAGGAAATTATCCTGCTTAGTCAAGAACACTTCTGCAGTTTCAGTCATGAGTTCTGTTTGCTGCATTTTGCAGAGACTGTCTAAATAAACTTTTTTATTCATTAACTGGATTTGGGCTTCGCTGGCTGGGCCAGCATTTATTGTCCAATCCTAGATGCCCTTGAGAAGGTGGTGGTGAGCTGCCTTCTTGAACCGCTGCAGTCCATGTGGTGTAGGTAGACGCACAGTGCTGTTAGGGAGGGAGTTCCAGGATTTTGACCCACAGACAGTGAAGGAACGGCAATATATTTCCAAGTCAGGATGTTGAGGGGCTTGGAGGGGAACTTCCAGGTGGTGGCATTCCCCTGTGTCTGCTGCCCTTGTCCTTCTAGGTGGTAGAAGTCACGGGTTAAGAAGGTGCTAAGGAACCTTGGTGAGTTTCAGCATTGCATCTTGTAGATGGTACACACTGCTGGTGGAGGGAGGGAATGTTTGTGGAAGAGGTGACAATCAAGTGGGCTTGTCCTGGATGGTGTCAAGCTTCTTGAGTATTGATGGAGCTGCACTCATCCAGGCAAGGGGGGAGTATTTCATCACACTCCTGACTCGTGCCTTGTAGATGGTGGACAGGCTTTGAGGAGTCAGGAGGTGAGTTCCTCACCGCAGGATTCCCAGCCTCTGTTCATTATGAGCCCTGCTGTGATTGCATCTCACCTCCAACTCAATGGCTGACAAAAGCATCAATACTCAGTGATTTTTGTACATGTTAAATTATTTAGTATCGATTTATATTTACAGCTGTTGCCTTGTCTACACGGGTATCAATATGCTCTGTGATTTATTTCTTAAATGATTTCATATTTATGTCGCTGCATGTTTGGGGCAATTGTCTTATTTGCAGGGGCTATCTTGTTACTCTGAGTCGTGGCTGCACTGAACCATTTGCTGAACCTTGTAAAGCCAGGAATCAATCCCGGGTCAGTGTTTCAATAGAGCAAATAAACTCCAAATTAGGACATGATTTGCTTGGAAAATACAATTCAAGTTGCAATGGTGTTCAAGTTAACTTAAAACCAAGAATGAATAATATTGATTTCTGGACAGGCATAAATTTTTTGGCGGATTTTTGTGAAATACAATACAAGGTAGGCTTTGTAACTGAGCTGTGCTCCTTGATGTAGCATTGTCAGTAGAAGAATCACATTAGTATTGTTATATTATTGCTAATGAGCTGTCAAAACTGATTCCTTTTAGGTGACACAGAGCAGAGTGAAAAATAAACGTGTTGCACTGTTCCTGACTGGTTTTGAATTGTTTTAGCGAAGAGCCAGCAGAAGTAAGGTGAGCGAAATGGCTTCCCAGTTTGGTGTAAATCACAATGGCTTGAAGCACCCATGAGGCTTCTGATTGATCCTTCCCCAATTGAGCAAAAAAAAAATGCTACTGAAATTTGGACTCCAACAAGGAGATTTAAAAAATAAAAAAAAAATAGCAGTACTGCACTGATGTGCCAGCATAGGTTTTGTGCTCAGCATCTCTGGAGTGGGACTTGAACCTGCAACCAACTGACTCAAGGATGCTGCTGGTGAACCACAGCTGACAGCTAGCAGCCTTCAATAGTCTCCTATTATTATTTGAATAGTAAGAAAATAACTTCACTATAAATCCTGTCTGAATTTTGTTTGCTTGCAAGGGAGGGTGTGGGGGTTAGGTGGGAAATGTTTAATTATGATGCTCCATCCATCATGAGATATAGGCCAGGGCCTGATGGAGCCTTTTCCTGCCTGTCAATTTTGTACTTTCATATTAATTCTTAGATGAATTGAATAACTTCAAAACTCTTGCTATTCTGTGAAATAATACAACGAATCCCCAACTGATTATTGAAAATGATTTTTAGATTTTGCAAGTCAGTGATTCAGCAATTGCACCTTTCGAGCTGTTGGGTTTGAACCTTTTCTAAAGAAAAGGATGTCTTACTGCAATTATATAGAGCCTTGGTGAGACCACTCCTGGAGTAATGTGCTTTGGTCTCCTTACCTAAGCAAAGATATGTTTGCCATAGAGGGAATGCAGCGAAGGTTCACAAAATTAAGTCCTGGGATGGAGGGATTGTCCTATGAAGAAAGATTTATTCTCTGGAGTTTAGAGGACTGAGAGGTGATCTCATTCAAGCATACAAAATTCTTACAGGGCTCGACAGGGCAGATGCAGGAAGGTTGTTTCCCTTGGCTGGGAGGTCTAGGACCAGGGGGCACATTCTCAGAATAAGGGACAAACCACGTAGGACTGAGAAGAGGAGAGATTTCTTCAATTAGAGGGTGGTGAATGTTTGAAATTCTCTGCCCTCGTGGGCTGTGAAGGCTGAGTCACTGAGTATGTTTAAGACTGAGGACCTCGAGGGATACACAGATAGTGCAGGAAAATGGTGTTGAGGTAGATCAGCAATGATCTCATTGAATGGCAGAGCGGGCTGGAAGGACTGAATGGCCTACAGCTGCTCCTGTTTCTCACGTTCTTACTTTAACACCGTCACGGCCTGTTTTCACTTGGAAATAAAAACCATTTCCAACTACAAAACTAAATGGTCTCAATTTCTTTGCAGCACATTAGTATTCCATGCTGAAACTTTCTAAAACAATATTAATGCTGAGTTACAATATATCACACTCCTCTGGTGAACCAAAAAATTTGAAAGCTACTGAAGAATTCTATTGAGACGCTTAGCTGCCTTAATTGGTAGACATTATTTATTCAGTATCTGAAACACTACTTCAGGCCTGCAAGTTACACCTTCTGACAAAGTGGACAAACTGAAAATGCTAGAAATCTGAATTGTTAGAGATCTGTCATTACCTGTAAAGTCAGGCTATTTCTGCAGGTAATTCTGGTAGGGAAGGACTGCAGAGTGACAGAGTCTACAGATCACTCGGTCTGACTTGTCCATGCTAATGTATCCCACCTGCTCTCACTATTGGCATGTCACAACCACATGGAGCAGTTGAGGCGAATAGCACAGATGCATTTAAGGGGAAGATAGATAAGCACGAGGGAAAAGGATCAGAAGGGTGTATTGATGAGCAAGGCGAAATAAGGAGGCTTGCGCAGAGCACAAACATCAGCAAAGACCAGCTGGACCAATTAGCCCATTCTGTGCTAAAAATTCCATTTCAGACTCCCAGCATCCACAGTACTTTGCTTTTGTCTCAAAACTATCTACCTTCAGATAGTTTTTGTGTTGTCCTCCTTCTCACAAAGAGAAAATAGCTCAATGTATCGAACCAACAAAATTATGTCTTGAATAAGGAACTCAGGAGAAACTTCTTTATCTAGAGAATGTGGAACTCACCACCACGGGCAGTGGTTGAGGTCAACAGCATTGATATGCTTAAGGGGGAAGTGGATAAGCATGAGGGAGAAAGGAACAGAGGGATAGGTTGATAGGGTGAGATGAGGGGAGGAGGCTCATGTGGAGCATAAATACCAGCATGGACCAGTTGGGCTGAATGGTCCCCTTCTGTGCTATACATACCATGTAGTTCATTTTAAGGCTTCAGCTGATGTTTATAAAAAAAAAACAAAATGATTGATGAATTTACAATAGAAATTCACACTGGAACCTGAGAACACATTCACTCATACCTTTGCTGCCACCATTGAATTTATTTTCTTCCCGGCGAAGTTGTGCATCATATTCACGGTCAAATTGCATCTGTAGCATCTGGGCGAGCAGGAGATCACTGGAAGTTTCAGTCCCCTCTCCAATAAGAGCTGTCGTATCAATTCTGAATACAAGTGAAGGGATTATTTTTTTTTAAGTTATAGAAATTACATTGATACAGCACTTTTAACGAGGGAATTGTTCCAAGGTGCAATTCAGGAGTGTAATCAGATAAATACTGATAGTGAGCCAAAAAGGAGATCTTGGGATTTAGGACTTACAGTTGGCTAAATAAGCAGGTTTTATAAAAAGTTTTAAAACAGAGATAAGAGAGCAAGATGGCGGGGCAAACATCTTTAAGGAAGGAATGCCAGAGCCAACAGCTGAAGCCAGGCTACCAATGGTACACAAAGGTAGTGCGAGATAATCAGGAAGCCAGAATTGGAGGAGAGCAGAGATCTCGGAGGTGTGCACAGCAGGAGGAGGTTATAGAGAAAGGGAGGGGAGAATTTTAAAATCCAGGCATTGGTGGACCAGGAGTTAATGTAGGTCAGCATCCACAGGGGTGAATGGGACTTGGTAATGCTACAGGCAATAGAGTCGGGGATGAGGGTGGAAGATGGGAGGCAGGTCAAGTGAGCATTGGAATAGTAGAGTCAAGATAACAAAGGCACGGATGAGAGTTTCAGCAGGCCAGCTGACATGGGCAGAGGCAGACAATCTTAAGGAAGTGGAAATAGGTGTTCTTGGCGATGGAGAAGATTATGGGGTCAGAAGCTCGGCTCAGGGTCGTATAGGAGGCCAAAGTTGCTGACGGGATGATTCAGCCTCAGACACGGGCTTGGGAGTGGGGGCAGAATTGGTGACAAGAATCTGAAGACAATGACTTTGGTCTTCCAATATTTAGATGAAGGAAACTGCAGCTCATCCAGTATTTAATGCCAGGCAACATAGGAGCTACGGATAGATCTTAGGGGGACACCAGAGGTAACAGTGCGGCGGAAGGAAAGATTCCATTGTGGTGATTCCCTGGCTATGACTGGACAGATGGAACTGGTGTGAAGGCCATCCCATGGCACAGGAGAAACATTGGATGACGTGGTCAACCATGTCCAAAGTTGCAGAGAGGTCGAGGATAGTTTATCACAACTAGTCACATAGGATGTAGTTTGTGGCTTATTCAGTGTTGTGGAAGAAATTGTTGCCCTGAACAAAATTAAACTCATCATTTCCTCCATGTTCCGAGCCTCACACGAACATTTCAAAGAGAACTTGTCACATACCCAATGACATGAGGGAATGCTGCACTCTCTTCCTGTTGCTGCAGTTCTTTAGCAAGCTCTTCACTCATTACATCGGAAAGGGAGCAGGGAGTTACAGTGGAAGGTGGCGATCCCCAAGGACACTGAAAACAACATCAAAGCATCTCAGGGACAGAATCCTAATCAACAATCAGTGAATGACACAATAATGTTCATGTAAAAACCTTGCATCCTATTCCTCAGTGCATTCGTTCTGACCCACGGTACATAATTAAATGTCAATGCACTACACTCACTGTTATAAGTAGCACAGGCTGACTAACATCAAATAGTAAAATGGAACTTCCCTCACAATGCAAATATTCAAGGTTTCCTGATTGCTCATTTTCTGGATTTTTAATCTGCTAAAACTAGCAATTCCCCTGAGACTCACGTTAATCTTGTGAATAGAATGTTACTGATCTGGGAACATTGGCAAACACCTTGGGGCTGCTTCATTCATACAGAGAGAAAGTGAGAGCGGGGGGTGGGTGAAGGGGGAAGAGAGGGGAAATGCGGGGACGGGTGGAGGGGGAAGGGGGGGGGAACAGGCGGAGGGGGAAGAGAGGGGGGATGGACGGAGGGGGAAGAGAGGGGGGGACGGGCAGAGGGAGAAGAGGGGGGGGGTGGGCAGAGGGAGAGGGGGGGGGGGACGGGCGGAGGGGGAAGGGCGGAGGGGGAAGAGTGGGGGGGGAGATGGACGGAAGGGGGGGTTGGTTGCAGGTGGACGGGGAGGAGAGAAGGGGGTGTGGGGAAGAGACACATATTAAAATCCTGGAAAGTAGAAAGACAGTCTATACCAAGCATGCGTCAATATATGACTCCGAAACAAGGTAGCTGACTCTGAAGTGCTCAGAAAAACACTCATTTTATCAAACCTCAGGTAACAAGGGACAGGGAAAATAATCTTTGCACTGACACAGGTGAAACAGGTTAATGTATACACGAGCATTAGCAACAGGATGCATCAGCAAGAACATTTTCTCTCATGTGACCTCAGTTTAAATGAATTCCAGTTATAGGATATGGGCACGAGACAGGACTATTGCTTGCATGGAAGATAGAGAGGCATGCACCAACTGTTTGGGCCAATTGACTTGTTTTTCTGCTATAATTTCTACGTAATCCTGTCTCTAGCCGCATTTAGGATTGAGGTAGCAGCTCCAAACTGAACTCTATGTTGTTCTCCCATGTTTAGAAATGATTTTGTGCCTCAGCTTTCTCTGTTGCTCACTGGAAGTACTGAGAGAACATGGGCTTCGAGGGTATTTAGAGGGATTAGGCGTTACAGAGTTAAATGACCCTAAGCCTTTTTGCAGATCAGCTGTTCTGCAAACTCTATGGCTTTCAGACTCAGGGTGACTTACAATCACAAGGTCTCCTTCAAAATCTGACTGTTGAACGAGAGGGGTAAGATCCAGGATGAAATCCAGAGCTTTCATCACACTGGCCTCCCTGTGGGAACCTTCGCAAGATGTTTAAATATAATAAATTCTCATTTACTATTTTCCAACAATAAGCTTTGCTTGATTGCAGGTTGATATTAAGGTTGCTGGTCTATATGTTTATTATCTTTCATGTCACGACTTAGGGAAAGCATGTTAAAATATAGGATTTATTTACAATTGGAACTTCTGCAGTAGACTGGAACTGCGTTACAGAGGGTACAAAGGAGATTTACCAGGATGCTGCCAGGACTGGAAAATTGCAGCGATGAGGAGATTGGATAGGCTGGGGCTGTTCTCCTTGGAACAGAGGAGGCTGAGGAGAGATTTGATTGAGATGTACAAAATTGAGGGGGGCCTGGATAGAGTGGATGGGAAGGGCCTATTTACCTTAGCAGAGAGGTCAGTGACTAGGGGGAATAGATCTGAAGTGATTGATAGAAAGATTAGCCTGGAGATGTGGAAAGATTTTTTCACCCAGAGGGTTGTAGGGGTCTGGAATTTTCTGCCTGAAAGGGTAGTAGAGGCAGAAACCCTCAACTCATTGAAAAGGTGTCCGGATATGCACCTGAAGTCCCGAAGCCTGCAGGGCTACAGTCCAAATGCTGGAAGGCTCGCTTTTCATCCGGCGCAGACGATGGGTCAAGTGGCCTCTTCCTGTGCCGTAAACTTTCTATGATTCTTATCCAGAAGGTCATGGGTTGCATCATCATCAACCACGAAAACAGAAAGCAAGCAACCAAAAAAGTTGAGCTGAGGCTAAAAGGTAGATAAGGCAGGAGGAGAGGAGAGGTCTGTGCCAAAGCCCAGAACGTGCAGTTACTGCGACTGGATGGATTGCTGCTTGGCTCCAGCTTCTCGGGTATATCCAAAGTTTGGGTCATCAGTGTAAAAGGGTCAGGCAGAGCACCAAGCAGGTATTGAGGAGGAGGAACAGGCCACAACTACTACCCAAAGCATAATAATGGATAACATTTTTCTTTGTAAGCTGATCAAATACTGTAGTGCGTTAAGGGCTGAAATAAAATCATAAATGTAACCAAAATGGAGTCAGCTCTGAGCCACTGAACAGTTTGCAGGGATTTCAAATTTCAAAATAGGAGGTTTAAGAAAAGATGTTTGCAGTCGGAGTCACTCAAGTGCAGAGCAGCAGAACAACATATTCTTCCCCCACACCAGAATTACAAAATATCAGCTGACAGGCAGGGAGTCAGACCAGTGAGTCATACTAAGAAAATATTTGCATGACCATGTGGAAAGAGAAGTGAGAGTGGGACTAATTGGATAATTCTATCAAAGAGCCGGCACAGGCAAGATGGGCCGAACAGCCTCTATGCTGTATGATCCTATTTATTGTGGAATTGCTTTCATTAATTTGTGTCATCTTCTTTCCAGGAAGTTAACTGCCCTGGATTTCCACCTCTATCTGTCACTGCTGCCCTTATGCATTCCACTTGGATTAACCATATCCACTCCATTACATCCATATCCACATTCTCCTCTGCTCCCCTCACCTACCTTGTCAATTTCCCCTCTCCAATAACAGTCTCTGTCCACGCCTGCTCTAATGACATGATCAAAGTATTAAATCTTTCACTTCTTAGTATGACTCACTGGTCTGACTCCCTGCCTGTCAGCTGATATTTGATGTTATGCGCTAAATTCCTCTTCTCTCCAGCCAATGCCAATACTTCCTCATTAGTTTTTGTGTAGAGTATGCATGACATCGTCCTGTATGTCCACATCTCTTTGTCACTTGGTGTTGTGACAAAACTACTGACATTGAAACAGCCTGACAGATTTACAAGGGAGCTCCAAGTGCAGGACCGAGTAGATCAAGAGACACAGGACAAAACCCAATCCCTGCATTTTAAATGATGGTATAACATTAATTTCTTCTAACATCTCACCCGCAGCTACAGGAGATTGGAAAATACTCAGAGCCTCTGCTATTTCCTCCCTTAACAATCTGGGATACTTCCATCCAGGTCTGGGGATCACCCACTTTCAATGAAGCTAAACATTTGATAGTACCTCCCTCTCTCTGTTTATCCCATCCAATATTTCACATCCTCAAGGGCTGCAGGGGGATTCCCAGGGCAAGTTGCAGGGAAGTTTCCAGGTTAGGCCGGTGGGGTTGGGAACATGAGATATGGTAGATGAGGGTGGGTGGGGGTGGAAAAGGGGGTGTCCAGGGTAGACAGGAGAAAGGGGAAGGTGATGCCTGTGGTAGACGGCGGGGGGTAGGGGAGAGATGAAACGAGATGGGGGGGGGGGGTGCAGGCAAGAAGGGGTTGGGTGGGGGGGGCGAACATGACCAGATTTGGGGGAGGGGGACCGAGACGGGACAGGGGCCAAGACGAGACGGGGCGGACCACCGGGAAGAAGAGAGGGGGGGCGGGGGGGGGGTGTCAGACAGGGGCGGGGCGGGGGGGGGGGGAGTCAGACAGGGGCGGGGCGGGGGGGGGGGAGTCAGACAGGGGCGGGGCGGGGGGAGGGGAGTCAGACAGGGGCGGGGCGGGGGGAGGGGAGTCAGACAGGGGCGGGGCGGGGGGAGGGGAGTCAGACAGGGGCGGGGCGGGGGGAGGGGAGTCAGACAGGGGCGGGGCGGGGGGAGGGGAGTCAGACAGGGGCGGGGCGGGGGGAGGGGAGTCAGACAGGGGCGGGGCGGGGGGAGGGGAGTCAGACAGGGGCGGGGCGGGGGGGAGGGGAGTCAGACAGGGGCGGGGCGGGGGGAGGGGAGTCAGACAGGGGCGGGGCGGGGGGAGGGGAGTCAGACAGGGGCGGGGCGGGGGGAGGGGAGTCAGACAGGGGCGGGGCGGGGGGAGGGGAGTCAGACAGGGGCGGGGCGGGGGGAGGGGAGTCAGACAGGGGCGGGGCGGGGGGAGGGGAGTCAGACAGGGGCGGGGCGGGGGGGAGGGGAGTCAGACAGGGGCGGGGCGGGGGGAGGGGAGTCAGACAGGGGCGGGGCGGGGGGAGGGGAGTCAGACAGGGGCGGGGCGGGGGGAGGGGAGTCAGACAGGGGCGGGGCGGGGGGAGGGGAGTCAGACAGGGGCGGGGCGGGGGGAGGGGAGTCAGACAGGGGCGGGGCGGGGGGAGGGGAGTCAGACAGGGGCGGGGCGGGGGGAGGGGAGTCAGACAGGGGCGGGGCGGGGGGAGGGGAGTCAGACAGGGGCGGGGCGGGGGGAGGGGAGTCAGACAGGGGCGGGGCGGGGGGAGGGGAGTCAGACAGGGGCGGGGCGGGGGGAGGGGAGTCAGACAGGGGCGGGGCGGGGGGAGGGGAGTCAGACAGGGGCGGGGCGGGGGGAGGGGAGTCAGACAGGGGCGGGGCGGGGGGAGGGGAGTCAGACAGGGGCGGGGCGGGGGGGAGGGGAGTCAGACAGGGGCGGGGCGGGGGGAGGGGAGTCAGACAGGGGCGGGGCGGGGGGAGGGGAGTCAGACAGGGGCGGGGCGGGGGGAGGGGAGTCAGACAGGGGCGGGGCGGGGGGAGGGGAGTCAGACAGGGGCGGGGCGGGGGGAGGGGAGTCAGACAGGGGCGGGGCGGGGGAGGAGTCAGACAGGGGCGGGGGGAGGGGAGTCAGACAGGGGCGGGGCGGGGGGAGGGGAGTCAGACAGGGGCGGGGCGGGGGGAGGGGAGTCAGACAGGGGCGGGGCGGGGGGAGGGGAGTCAGACAGGGGCGGGGCGGGGGGAGGGGAGTCAGACAGGGGCGGGGCGGGGGGAGGGGAGTCAGACAGGGGCGGGGCGGGGGGGGAGGGGAGTCAGACAGGGGCGGGGCGGGGGAGGGGAGTCAGACAGGGGCGGGGCGGGGGGGAGGGGAGTCAGACAGGGGCGGGGCGGGGGGAGGGGAGTCAGACAGGGGCGGGGCGGGGGGAGGGGAGTCAGACAGGGGCGGGGTGGGGGGGAGGGGAGTCAGACAGGGGCGGGGGCGGGGCGGGGGGGAGGGGAGTCAGACAGGGGCGGGGCGGGGCAGGGCGGGGGGGAGGGGAGTCAGACAGGGGCGGGGCGGGGGGGAGGGGAGTCAGACAGGAACGGGGCGGGGGGGGAGGGGAGTCAGACAGGGGCGGGGCGGGGGGAGGGGAGTCAGACAGGGGCGGGGCCGGGGGGGAGGGGAGGGGGGTCAGACAGGGGCCGTGGGGGGGGGTGGTCAGACAGGGGCCGTGGGGGGGGTGGTCAGACAGGGGCCGTGGGGGGGGTAGTGGTCAGACAGGGGCCGTGGGGGGGGGTGGTCAGACAGGGGCCGTGGGGGGGGTGGTCAGACAGGGGCCGTGGGGGGGTTGGTCAGACAGGGGCCGTGGGGGGGGTGGTCAGACAGGGGCCGTGGGGGGGGTGGTCAGACAGGGGCCGTGGGGGGGGTGGTCAGACAGGGGCCGGGGGGGGGGGGGGGGGGGTGGTCAGACGGGGGGGGGGGGGGGGGGGGGGGGGGGGGGTGGTCAGACGGGGGGGGGGGGGGGCGGTCAGACAGGGGCCGTGGGGGGGGGGGGGGTGGTCAGACGGGGGGGGGGGGGGGGGGGGGGCGGTCAGACAGGGGCCGTGGGGGGGGGGGGGGTGGTCAGACAGGGGCCGGGGGGGGTCAGACGTTGACAGGGGCCCGGCTCGGTACCTTGCTTCTCCAGGGCTGTGATCCAGCGGCCGGGCCGGGCGGCGGCGCCACCTGCTCCATCCTCGGCTGCAGGAACCCGGGAGACGGGGCGGGTGGTGGAAAGAGACGGAGAGGCCCCGGCAGGAATCAGAAGCTGCGCCCCGACTGGAGGAGGCGCCGCCGCTGCAAATGGCGTCCGCCGGAAGCGGAAATCCACCACCTCCCGCCCCTCGGGTCAAAGGTGAAGCAGCCCCGCGCTGCGCATAGAGGACTTTCCGGTGAGGTCAGGGGGCGGGGCGAAGGGGCCGCCATTGAAGCTGGAACCTCCCCAAAGCCTCGGAGGGGGAGGGGAAAATAAAGGAAAAGGGAAAGAGTGAAGACAGAGAATAAAGAAAACATAAAGAGGTGAAGGAACAATGAGATAAGAAGCAGGATTGGGGGTTTTGGGTTAAATGGGGGTCTGTGTTGGAAACAATTTATTTCCCAATTTGTAGCTTGTGGGTGGCTCAGTATCCAGCTTGCCTCTGGCAACAGGCCTTGAATAGCCTTTAAGTAATTCAATTGGCTGCCCACTGCTTGTGGGTGGAGAGCCTGGCCTCACCAATCCCACCTCCAGGAAAATGGCCCAGGGATGGAATGGTGCTGGACCGGTGAGGCAAATTTTTTTTCTCCTCCGCACTTGCCCCTCCACCCACTACCCGGAGGTGAAAATCTCTCCCAAAGAAAGAAACCAAGAGGGAAAGGACTAGTATTTAAAACAAAAACATGCTGGAAATGCTGAGCAGGCCTGACACCATCTGTGCAGAGGGAACTAGAATCAAAGAAAGCAAGAATCGTGAAATGGTTACAGCACAAAAGGAGGCCATTCAGCCCATTGTGCCTGTGCCAGCTCTCTGCAAGAGCAGCACACCCAGTGTTGTTCAGCTGCCGTTTTCCCTGTAGCCCTGCAAATTATTGCTCTTCAGATAATAATGCAAGGATCTTTTGAAAGCCATAATTCAATCTGCTGCCACCACTTTCATTCATAAATTCCTTTCCAGAAATTAAGAAGTTTTTGAAGGGTTAGCAAAAAACACAGCAGCAACAGCTCACAGCAGCAATAACCAGATAATCTGTTCTTAGCTTGTTTTTAGATAGCATCTCTGACAATGCAGCACATCCACAATGCTCACCATCTGAAAGTGCAATACTGTCTCAGTCCTCACCCTCCAAGAGTGCGGCACCCCTCAGTACTGACCCTCTGACAGTGCGGCGCTCCCTCAGTACTGACCCTCTGCTAGTGCGGTGCTCCCTCAGTACTGACCTTCTGCCGGTGCAGTGCTCTCTTAGTACTGACCCTCTGCCAGTGTGGTGCTCCCTCAGTACTGACCCGCTGAAAGTGCGGCGATCCCTCAGTGCAGGATGCCATGGACAGGATGGGAAAATTCCGTCCAGTGAAATCTGACAGCGGTGCAGAGTTTGGTCAGATCCTATGTCAACACTATGTCGAGCACTGGGCACCATGCCTCAGGAAGAATTTATCGGTCTTGGTTGGGGGGGAATGATCCCAGCGCTAAAAAGATTAAATTATGAGGACAGTTTGCATACGTTAGGCTGTATTCCCTTGAATATAAAAGATTAAGGGATGATCTAATTGAGGTCTTTAAGATGATTAAAGAATTTAATAGGGTTGACAGAGAGAAACTATTTCCTCTGGTGGGCAGGGATCCCAGAACAAGGGGGCAGAGCCTTAAAGTTTGAGCCAGGCCACTCCGGGGTGATGTCAGGGAGCACTTCTTCACACAAAGGGGACAAAAATGTGACCCCAAAAAGATGTTGAGGCTGGGGGTAAATTGAAAATTTCAGGACTGAGATATAATTTTTTTTTAGGTATTAATGGTTAGCAAACCAAGGCAGGTAGGTTGAGCCACTGTCACACCGAATGGTGAGAACAGACACGAGGGGTTGAATAGCCTCCTCCTGCTCCTATGTCCCAGAGTTTCTGAGAGTTGCCAAGTTATTCTGACACTGATTCAGTGTAACATCAGCAAAGCCCTGGACTGAGTCATCCGTCTGACCAGCTGACCCAGTTAGTTACATGAACTGAAAACTTAAAGAAATGGTTTTAACAAAAATGTAATCAACAGGTCAGAGGCTGGGAATCCCGTGGTGAGTAACTCAACTCCTGACTCCCCAAAGGCTGTCCACTATCTACAAGGCACAAGTCAGGAGTGTGTTGGAATACACCTCAATTGCCTGGATGAGTGCAGCTCCAACAACTCAAGAAGCTTGACGCCATCCAGGACAAAGCATACCATTTGATCAGCACCCCATCCACCACCTTAACCATTCACTTCCTCTTCCACCAATGCACAGTGGCAACAGCGTGTACATCTACCAGGTGCACTGCAGCAGTTCACCAAGATTCCTTAGACAGCACTTTCCAAACCCACGACCACTACCATCTAGAAGGACAAGGGCAGCAGACACATGGGAACACCACCACCTGGAAGTTCCCCTCCAAGTCACTTACCATCCTGACTTGGAAATATATCGCCGTTCCTTCACGGTCGCTGGGTCAAAATCCTGGAATTTCCTCCCTAACAGCACTGTGGACTAACTACACCACATGGACTGCGGCGGTTCAAGAAGGCAGCTCACCACCACCTTCTCAAGGGCAATTAGGAATGGGCAATAAATGCTGGCCCAGCCAGCGAAGCCCACATCCTGTGGATGAATTTTAAAAAAAGCCTCCCAATTCACAACTGGAAAACACCAAACCAAGAGCCATCTGTTTTTTGACCTTGGCAACAGATTGCATCAATAAATGATCGACAGTGATTCCAGGAATATCAACCTCATGAACAAATATGCCAGGAACACATATTTCTGCAGTGGTGTTGACAGTTGTTTTGAAGATTTTTGCATTACAGACACAGGCTTTACTAGTGAGTATTGATGACTTTAATTGTTATTGTGACTATGGAATAGCTTTAACAGAGTTTATTCATTTCTGGTGTACAGAAACAGAGCAACATAATCACATGAGATAAATGAGGGATGTAGATTAACTGGGACTGGGTTTGCTTATTTTTTTCATACTTCATGAATAAACGTCCAATACTTTGTGTGCGTGGCTCTCTAGAAAGAAGGGATTGCATATATATAGCACCTTTCACATCCTCTGGCCATCTCTTTACAGCCAATGATGTAATTTTGAAGTATAGTCACTGTCGTAAGATAGGAATTTTCTCACAAGATCCCACAAACAGTAATATGATAATGTGATATTTTTAGTGATGTTGATTGAGCAATAAGTACTGGCCAGGAAACTGGGGATAACTCCCCTGCTCCTCCTCAAAAGAATGCCATGAGATTGGATACTCCTCGACTGATAATTTAAACCATTCTCCACTGCTATCGGGAAAGCTTTCAATCAAAACTCTGCAACATCGAATGAAACTAGCTTTCTGATTGTGTTTGGGATCTGTGAGATCACTGTGCGTTCACAATATTTTCATGAGTTTTATACATAGTGCATGTGTAGTGGCTGCATAGTCAGGATGTTGTGTGCACATAAGTATGCGCAGAGCGTTATTGCAGTGAGGATATATTGTGTACACAGTGTGGACGTAGTGAGGATGTTGTTTGTTGTGTTATTCTGGCACCCAATGCCAAAGTGAAAGAGCCTACATTCCCATTAAAGGGAGATTACATATTGGATAAGCCATGTACTGGAAACAGGGCTTAAACATTGTGGCCCTGATTATGATCCATACTCCCATACCGTAGAACCATTTCTTTAAGTGTAGCTTGTTAAAACCAGAGCAGAATTTCATACCATCCAATTAGTGTACAAATGTGTGATCAGTGAATGTGAAATCTGCACAGAGCAGGGTGGTTTTATGTTTTAGGCTATCAGGTTCACTTTGTCCAGTGAACGCTAGCCACGACCTTGATACTAACACAGTTGGTGCTTGAAACAAAATTGGCAGAGAGACCAATTAACTAAACAAGCACTGATGGTTTATTGGAACTAAGTCCAGCTCTGGACTTCCAGTTACCCAAGAAGCCCTGTGCTGTGTAGCGATTTGTCAATACAGTCACATGGTCAACCAACTACATTCTCTTCGAGGTACACAGCACTCCCCTTTACCACAGCCCTCCCCCTTTACTCGAATGTATAACTGACAAGCATCACAACATCCTAATTATTTACATGAATAACTATTCACAAATCAAGTCTCTCAGGAGGCTTCCTCAGACGTGTCAGGCATTGTAGCTCAAAGGCCTCGGCTGGTTTTTCTGAGACCCCCTTCTCAGGGGTCAACTGACCACCGGGCTCTTCGGTGGAAATGGACAAGTTTGTGTCTTCGACCCTCCCGGGTCCAACAGACCGCACCGGTACTTTCAAATCATGAGACGTTTCTCCCACGCGCGGTACAGACTCAAACGTAAATGGTGACGACATTCCTTCTTGTGGGACTGTCTCTCTTCTCTGGAGATAATCTACATGTCGTCTAATTGTTCAGCCATTTACCGACACATTATAGGAGAGAGGCCCTGTCACGGCACTCACTTAGCCTAACAGTCAAATGGGCCCATCCCCAAAGGTCTTCGCGAGAACTGTATCTCCGCCTGTGAAATTTTTTTCATGATTATGGCCATCATGTCTAGCGTTCTGAGCCTCTTGGCTTCTCTCCACCCTCTCCCCTAAATTCAGCCTGATAAGAGTTAGATGGGTGCGGAGACGTCTCTTCATTAGTAATTCAGTGGGGGCAATACTGGTAGTTGTGTGTGGCATTGTCCAGTATGTGAACAGGAACCATGACAATCTGATGCTGATGGAAACCCCGTCCAGCTTTTTCATCCCGGACTTAAAAGTTTGGAGCGCCTGCTCAGCCAAACCATTAGAGGTGGGGTGGTAGGGCGAGGTTTTGGTGTGAGTTATTTCATTGAGGGTTGTGAACATGTGGAACTCTCCACTGGTAAATGCAGCCCTGTTGTCTGACACGGGCACCTCTAGTAACCTGTGCACTGAAAAACTCTTTCACAAACAGTCTATGGTGGCAGCAGATGTGGGTGACCGGACTTTGTAGACATCCATCCACTTGAAGTGGACGCCTGTTAGTAAAAGGGACATCGTGCCCAAGAAGGGCCCCACATAGTTGATGTGAGGTGCACCCGTGGCTGGCTTGGCCATTTCCATGGGTACAATGGAGCTAAGGGGGGGGAGCTTTCGTATCTGCTGGCATTGAAGACAACTTTTGATTAGGGTTTCGATGTCCACGTCCATTCCTGGCCACCATAAGTAGCTGCGCGCGAGCATCTTCATCCTACTAATGCCAGGGTGAGCACTATGTAATTCGGTCAGTAATGGCCTTTGCCCTCTCAGGGGCACGATACCCCTTGCTCCCCAGAGCAATATGCCATCCTGTGATTAAAATAGGGTTTCATGTCATCAGACTTTGGTTCACCTGACCATCCACTCAAAGCCTGCTCTCAGATATGAGATAAAAGCGGATCTCGGCTTGTCCACTCACGGATTTGTTTGGCCTGGACAAGGGGAGGAACCCAAAAAATTTAAAACTGAGACAAGTTGCTGGGGAATTGGAGCCTTCACGTTGTTATCTGGCTGGGGGGTGGGGAGCAAGCTCAGTGCGTCAGCATGTGTGATCTGGCTTCCTGATGGGTGAATAAAAGTGTATTCGAAAACAGCCAATATCAGTGCCCACCTCTAAATGCGAGCGGATGCGATGGGGAGGTATCGCCTCATCCTCTCTAAATAATCCCAGCAGAGGCTTGTGGTTGGATATAATGTGAAAATGGCGATCGTGGAGGCATTGATGGAATTCCCGAACACCAAACACAACAGACAAGCCCTCCGCATCAGTTCGAGAATTTCGGCGCTCTGCAGCACTGAGCGTGTGAGATGTGTAACCAATGGGTCGTTCAGAGCCACCCACCATCCGGTGTGAAAGTCCAACCCCTATTCCATCAGGGGATGCGTCGCAAGTTAAAAGCAATTCTTTCTTTGGGTCAAAGGGGACCAGTGGGCCGATGATCGTAACAATTGCTTTACCTTCCGGACCGCATCCTGGTGAGGAAATTGCCAATCCCATTTATGTTTTTTTTTAAAGCAATGCGTCTAACGGAGCCAGTACGGTTGATAGATTTGGGAGAACTTGCCCATAGTTGTTTATCATGCTAAGAAGGCCTTTAGTTCTGTAGTGTTTCTCGGCACAGGTGCCTTGTCAATAGCCTTGACCATCTTTCCCACGGGGTGCAGGCCCTGCACATTGACCTTATTGCGCAAGTAAACTCCCTCTTTGGCTTGGAAAAGACATTTTTCTTGCTTCAAGTGCACCCCCCGCCCCCGCTTGTGAGAAGCGTTTCAGCACCTCCTCCGAATTAGCTAAGTGTTCTTCGTCAGTTCATCCAGCGACTAAGACATCATCCAGATAAACACGACATGGGGCAGTCACTGAAGCTGATTTTCCATGGTACGCTGGAAAATAACACACGCCGCTGAGAATCCAAACGGTAGCCAAGTAAATTGATACAATCCTCGATGTGTATTGATGGTCACAAAATTCCCTAGCGCCTTCTTCCAACTCTACCTGCTGGTAGGCGTGGCTCATGTCCAATTTTGAATAAGTGATGCCCACTGCCAATTTCGAATATAGTTTGTCAATCTTTGCTATCAGGTGTCTATCAAGTTTGGCCACTCTGTTTACAGTTAACTTATAGTCACCGCATAAGCGAACACGTTGGTCTGGCTTCAGTACGGGTGCTATGGGTGTCACCCACTTGGAAAATTGCACCTGTTATAAGATACCCAACTTTTCCAGCCGGTTTATCTCAGTCTCAACGTAGTCCTGTAGAGGATAAGGGACTGGTCTGGCTCTGATAAAATTGCATTAGGGTCTACATGGATTTTGGCTTGTAGCCCGTGAATCCTTCCTGGTTTGCCACTGAAAATGGAAGTGCACTTTTGTAACAATTCCTGTAAGTTTCTCATTCTGATTTGAAAAAAACCTTGACCCATTGCAATTTAAACTTTTTGAGCCAGTTGCAACTGATAAAACTGGGGCCCGTCCCATCTATTACTCTAAGGGGTAAATTTGCAGACTGATCCCCATACTGCTCCAGGACTTGATATATCCCTTTCACTCTCATTTTGTCGCCCATACGTGTTTTTAATTTAGTGTCCGATTCTTCCAAACTTAAAGGATGGACTCCTTCATTCAAGTGTCTGAACGTATGTTCTCCTCTGACAGACATTGATGCCCCAGTATCAACCTCCATCCTGATGGGTTGTTCGTTGACTCCAATGACTACCTGGATTGGCTCAGTTCTATACACTTTTTCAGGTTGTATAATGAATAGATGTCAGATTCTGCTTCCTCTGGTTCTTGAACGAGACAGATTTCGCGATCTCTACCTTTGTTTTTAAAATGCTGTCTCAGTCTATCCTGACGGTGCTGCATTATGTGACCATTGCAGTGGCAGAGAAAGCATTCGATGTTTCTGAACTGTCGATCGCCTGCAGGCTGCCTGGATGCATTTCTCTCCCTAATGTTGTGAGTGTTCACTGTAGTTCTGTTGTTCCTCAATGGTCTGTACATAGTGGGCGTTTCCCGCCTTTCTGTGGAGTCCGATGTTTTCACGCCTTCTGTTACCAGCCCTTCCTGCCCTACAAGATGGTCGGTGCCATTTTGTGCATCTTTTATTTCCGTCTGAGTCTCTAACAGCCTCTCCAAGGCTGTTGCCAACTCTAATGACTTACTGAAATCAGATTAGTTTCAGATAGCAATCGCTTTTGAATAGCATCGTCTCAGATTCCGCATATCAGTCAGGGTCTCTCAACATGTCATTAATTGAAGTTCTGAATTTACAATATTCCATTAGTCCCTTTAAAGCAGCTACATAGCCAGCGATTGTCTCTCCTGGAAGTCTCTATTCCTCGAATTGAATTTAAAATGCTGCATAGTGACTGAGGGCTTTGGCTTCAGGTGGTTTTTTTTTACAATGTTTACTAACTCGTCGGAAGTCTTCATATTGGGAGTGTTTGGTGACGTGAGGCTGCGGATCCCCCATCTGGATAAAAGAATCACCCTCTTCTTGTCCTCTCCCATGATGTTGTTAGCGGTAAAGAAGAAGGCCAGGCGTTCGACATAATGAGACCAGTCGGAAATGGGGTCGAATGGTTCAAGATGCCGAGACTGCAGTATACTTGATGACTAAGGAGACTGCGCTTTCAAACAGCTTCAAGGTATTGACGAAGTAACGTAGCTGGCTTGCCGCAGCTTTCTTGCTTGCTGTCAATTGATCCAGTTTATCCTTGTCGCCAGTTTTATATTTTAGGTTATCAGGTTCGCTTTGTCTGGTGAACGCGAGCTGCGCCCTTGATATTAACACATTAGCTGGTGCTTGGAACAATACAGGCAGAGAGGTCGATTAACTGAACAAACACTGGGGGTTTATTGAAACTCAGAACAGAGCACTAACACCATGTGTGCTTCTTCAATCACCTCCAGCTCTAGACTTCCAGTTACCCCAGAAGCCCCATGCTGTGTAGTGATAGGTCAATACAGTCACATAGCCAACCAACTATATTCTCTTAAAGGTACATAGCAATCCACTTTACCACAGGTAGGTTTGTGGACTACATTTAAAACAGATTACCTGGTCATTAACCACATCAATGTTTACAGGAGTTTGCTGCGTACAAATTGACTGCCATGTTTTCTATATTACGACAGCGACAACACTTCAAAGGTACATAGTTGGCTGTAAAGCACTTTGGGACACCCTGAGGTTGTGTGAGGTGCTAAAGAAATGTAAGTGTTTGTTTATTTGGCTAACTGAAGTGGGTGAGCAGGCTAAGATTATTCTCATCAATGTTGTGATTTGCATCTATGCAGCCACCAGGTCAGCAAGTCTATGGGTGGGAACAAAATGAAATTCCACCATTTTTCCTGAAGCCGCTGCACTGTGAAAGCTGTGTGTGCAATAACAAAGCTTTATCTGTCTGATGTAGGCACCCATGAGGACCGCCGTGCAGTTCCTGATCATTCTCCTCGGGACAGGGGTCACCGCTGCCTGTCCAGAAAAATGTTTTTGTTATTCAACACTTGTCGACTGCCGCCACATTGCCCTGCAGAATATTCCACCCGACGTCAGTCCTGGAACCGAGACTTTATTCTTGGACGGGAACTCCCTGGTTAGAATCCCTCGCAACGCCTTCGGAAATTTAGGGAACATGAGCTATCTTGGTTTATCAAGTAATCGGCTCCTCCTTCGAAACTACACATTTGAACCTCTGCTAAAGCTGCAGGCTTTAGACCTGTCTGCAAACCACTTGTTGCAGCTCCAGGAAACTCTATTGGAAAATCTTTCAAACCTCACCTGGTTAAACCTGGCCAGCAACAATCTTCAAAGGTTTCCTCCCATGATGTCACTTGCCAAACTGACCTACTTGGATCTGTCCAACAATGAGCTCATTGTGTTCCAAGAAACGTTCAAACACTTGCCTCAGCTGGACACAGTGTTTCTCAATAATAACCAACTAAAGGCTCTCCCAGCAACAGGTTTTGACCAATTATTTCTTCTTAAAGTTCTTGATTTGTCGAACAATGACCTAAGCTCCTTGCCTTCCCGTTTCTTCAATAAACACCGCAAGCTGACTGACCTGCGTCTTGACCACAATAAGTTGAGAAACCTCACAGCCACTTTATTTTCCCATTTGGACGACCTACAGTATCTGACCATCTCTGGAAATGCCCCGGTTAATTTTCCTCCTGAGCTCTTTAGTAACTTAACCAAACTGTTAAAGCTTGACTTGTCCAGTAATTCACTAACCTTTCTACCCAAGAATTTCCTTTCCAATTTGCAACAGTTACAGGTGTTGAAGCTCTCTGACAATTTCATTGGCAACTTGGTAGCTGACATATTCAAATGTAACCCTAAACTAGTTTACCTGCATTTGGACAGCAACAACCTCCGCACCCTTCCAGTATTTGAAGGACTGCAGCAGTTAGAAGAGTTGACTCTGTCCTTTAACCGGCTGGTTGAGTTTCCAAAAGAATTTGGTGACAACCTAGTAAAGCTGCAATGCCTCCAAGTCAATGACAACCTCATCAGGCAATGGGACAGCGAAGGGTTTCAGAACGTTTCATCTGTGATCTTGAGCAACAATCCAATCTGCTTGAACCGGGGACATGCAGCACGAGTAGAATCCACAAACATTGAGTGTACGAAGAAGCATTGTTAATCTGCTCGAAAGTCAGTTTGAAAAAAAATTCTCCGCGGAAATGATATCGGCAGATTTGCCATTCGTCGCTTAGCAATACAGAAATTCAATTTTGCTGAAAAGAGAGACAAAAGCTTTTTCAAAACTCTGAACAACAGGTTAAGCTAGCCATTTTCATGCTGCTGCTCTGCAGTGGTGACACAAGTGGTACTTTTTACTGACGGAATGCTGCCATCGGTCCAAAAAGACATTCTACCCACCACACAATTGAGCAACTTCATGTATGAATCTCAGTTCCGGTGCAATGCCAGGTACATACGCCATACACCCCAGTGATTGGCTGATTGAATCAAACTCCATGGCACCACCTTGGCCAATCAGAGCTGACTTGCCAGCCAATCACCATTCTTTTCTCCTGGAGCATAAATTGTTGTGATCATTTGAAATTTGGTATTCTTGTGTTTGTCCTGATGAGTGCAAGACGAAAAGCTTCAACAACATGGCTCTCATTTCAGCAAAATTTACCATTAGATTGAAGCAATGAGACTGTAGTCATTTACAAATACATTGCATTACTTTAATAAAAGCCATTCTTTTCATTTCGAAGTTTAGTTTTATTATGCCTAACCAGCAACAGTCAGATCCCATGGGCAAATTAAAATTGAAGTTCATGCATTCCTATCAAAGAAAAGAAAGTAGAAAAACTTGCATTGATAAAGCACTATTCACAACCCAAGATGTCTCAATGAAGTACTTTTTAAGTGCAGGCCCTGTTCTAATAAAGGAAACATAGCAGCCAATTTTCACACAGCAAGCTCCCACAAACAGTAATCATGACTAGTTTTAAATTAGGAATAAATATTGCCCAGGACACTGCAGATAAGTCCTCTGCTCTTCTTCAAATACAGCCATTGGATCCTTTACGTCCAACTGAAAGGGAAGAGCATGTCTTGGTTAAAATCAGATCCAAAAGATAGCATCTCTGACAGTGCAGCACTCCCTCAGTACCAACCCTCTGACATTCCAGCACTCCCTCAGTACTGACCCTCCAACAGTGTAACACTCCCTTGGTACCAACCCTCTGACATTTCCGCGCTCCTTCAGAACTGATCCTCCAACAGTGCAATGCTCCCTTGGTACTGACCTTCTGACAGTGGAGTCCTCCCTCAGTTCTGACCCTTCAACAGTGCAGCGTTCCCTCAGTACCGACCCTCTGACAGTGCAGCACTCCCTCAGTACTGACCCTCTGACATTCCAGTGCTCCCTCAGAACTGAGCTCCAACAGTGCAGCACTCCCTCAGAACTGACCCTCTGACAGTGCAGCAATCCCTCAGTACTGACCCTCTGACAGTGCTGCACTCCCTCAGTACTGACCCTCCGACAGTGCAGCGCTCCCTCAGTACTGACCCTCTGACAGTGCAGCACTCCCTCAGAACTGACCCTCTGACAGTGCAGCACTCCCTCAGTACTGACCCTCTGACAGTGCGGCGCTCCCTCAGTACTGACCCTCTGACAGTGCGGCAATCCCTCAGTACTGACCATAGAACTATAGAAAAGTTACAGCACAGAAGGAAGCCATTTGGCCCATCTTGTCCATGCCAGCCCGAGGACACCCAGGTGCCCTTTCTAATCCCACCTTCCTGCACCCGGCCCATAGCCCTGCAGCTTACAGCACTTTAGGTGCAGATCCAGGTACTTTTTAAAAGAGTTTAGAGTTTCTGCCTCTACCACCACCTTGGGCACCGAATTCCAGACACCCACTACCCTCTGCGTAAAAATGTTCTTCCTCATGTCACCCCCTACACCTTCTGCCACTTATCTTGAATCTATATCCCCTGGTTCTAGAATTCTCCATCAAGGGAAACAATTTTATCCTGTCCACTCTATCTATTCCCCTCATAATTTTGTACATCTCAATCAAGTCACCTCTCAGCCTTCTTTGTTCCAAGGAAAATAACCCCACCCCACCCAATCTCTCCTCGTAGCTACGCTTTTCTAACCCTGGCAACATTCTTGTAAACCTCCTCTGCACTCTCTGCAGAGCTATTATGTCCTTAAGGAGGGCCTTAAACACAGAGAGAGATGCAGAGAGGTTTAAAGAGGGAATTCCAGGCAGTGGAGGGCACAGATGCCAATGGTGGTGGGATGGAAATCGGTGATGCGCTTGAGCCCAGAATTCGCCAATAGCCATTAACCCCTTCCTGGTGTAATTATTCACTCTGGAAACAAGGGTTTGAAATCCATGAGGGGTAAATAAGGAGAAACCATTTCCATTGGCAGGAGGGTTGGTAACCAGGGAAATGGATTTAAAATAGTTGACAAAAGTACTCGGGGAAGATTGCATGTACCCAGCAAGTTATTGACTGCAGTGCGTTGACTGAAAGGGCAGCGCAAGTAGATTCAATAATAACTTTCAAAAAGGGGTTGAGAGAAGGGAGTTGGGCTCAGCTCACTCATGCTGGTGTTTATGCTTCACAGAACCTCGTGCCATCTCACTCTATCTCAACTTATGGCCACATCTCCTGGGACAGGCTTGAGGGGCTGAATGGCCTACTCCTGCTCCTATTTCTTCTGTCCTTGTATTCTTACATTGCAGCATATTTTTTTTTAGTTGTTCGTGGTATATGTCACTGGCTGGGCCAGTTATTTATTGCCCATCCCTAATACTGCTTGAGAAGGTGGTGGTGAGCTGCCTTCTTGAACTGCTGCATTTCTTTTTTACTATTTATTCAAAAAGCATTAAGAATGCGTGGTGAGCGTGTAACAGAAGCATTAAGAATGTGTGGTGACTGTGTAACAGAAGCATTAAGAATGCGTGGTGACTGTGTAACAGAAGCAGAGCTCCATCACATCTCAACCAGCAAAATTATATTGTGGCGTTTCTCAGTGAGGTCAACGTATAGACGAGTGACAGGTCACTTTACTCTGAAAAAGAGAAAGAAATTGCATTTCTATAGCACCTTTCACAATCTCGGGACATCGCAAAATGCGCAACAGCCAATGAGATACTTATAAAATGCAATCACTGTTTTTTCCCCTTCCGGTATGTATCCAGTCATCAACAGCGGGATGTGTATGTTTAAGAAAGATGCAGCAATCACTGAACTGTTGAATTAAGATTGACTTTAAAGAAGAGATCAATTTTGAAAACAAACAGAATTTGAATGCATTTGATTGCTTGCTGCAGACAGTTGTAATTAGTTGTTAACAAGTTCTGCAGAGGGGGAGCATCTTTGAGAACAGAAGTCAGAAATATTGTGCAGTGTTAGGAAGGGCCCCTCTAAGCCTTACTTGAAGATAAAGACCAGCCTGAGAAAGTTGCTGAGAAAATGACATATGCAGACCAGTGATTATTTGCACTTGTTCCCTATTTCCTGCCCTAATGAATGTTTCTGCCTTTGATCATAACCTTGAATTCTGAATTAAAGAAGTTCCCCCATGTCCAGAAGGGAGAAAGAACAAAACCCCAAAAAGTCACTAACCCACTGATTAGGTTATAATATGCCTGTTATTTTGAGACAACGACACTCAATAACAGAGGGTCTCCGCAATGCTAGCTTACAGTTCTCACATTGTCATATCATCATTCTCATCTGATTTGCACATTCCTCAGTCATACTGTTCGATCTCAGCAGCACTGGGAATTTTGACATTCAAACGGTGAATGCTGGAAATACTCTGCAGGCTTGGCAGCATCTGTGGGGAGCGAAACAGAGTTAAGGTTTTGAATCGAGTATGACTCTTATTCAGAATAGTTCTGAAGCCTGAAATGAAAGCAGAAAATGCTGGAAATAGTCAGCAGGTCAGGCAACATCTGCCAAGAGAGAAGCAGAGTTAACATTTGAATCAAATATGACCATTGTTCAGAACAGTTCTGAAGCCCTGCCTGTCTGACAATGACTGGATCAAATTATACATTGCAGACAAATTGCTTGGATGTGCCTTATCAAACACAGAGACAAATCAGAAATCTCATTCAACCCATTTGTTGTTATCCCAGCTGAGGTTACCACTGGACAAGCCTGATCCCAGAGTGGAACCCAGCTTGATAGATCCTAACTTTTAATTTGTTTGTTTAGATATGTGGAGAGGGGCGACTAAACAGAGTCACCAGAGTCAGCTAACGAACTTTTAATAAAAGCATAAAGCATTTATTAAACAAGAAAAGATGATCTATATTACAATACAATCCTCCACAACTGTACCTTTACAGATACATACAGATTTGTAAGGATAACACAAGTTACAAAAACTATCTTATACTCTAATGTTCAAAGTACACAGTCCATGTAAACTATGGCGACCTGTGGTCAGACACACCACACTCTGAAACCGAGTGACAGATGCCACCTCAAACAAATGCTATGGATCTCTCATCAACTCCCCCTCCAGACGCTTGTCCTATCATGAGACAATCAGTCTCACTGAATTCCATCTTTCACACGAGGGTTTCCAATCTCCAGGAATCTTCTCCCAAACCGACACTTTCTCTCAGACGCTTTCTGCAAGGGGTCACCTCCAGGATTTCGAACTCTCCTTCCGATGTTCCTCTCCCCTGGGTCACCACATGCATTCAAGCTGTCTTCCACACACTCCCTCTCACCAAGTCAGCCGTCAACAGTACACCACTGCTTCACATGTCCATAATAAAGTTACAGACCTTCAGTTGTCTCCTTGCACCTTAGTCATAGAGTTATACAGCACCAAAACAGGCCCTTCAGCCCATTGTGCCTGTGCCAGCTATCAAGCACTTATCTATTCTAACCCCATTTTCCAGCACTTTGCCAGTAGCCCTGTATGCTTTAGTGTTTCAAGTGCTCATCTAAATACTTCTTAAATGTTGTAACAGTTCCTGTCTCTACCATCCCCTCCGGCATCTTCTGGCCTCTCGCTATAAATCTGCTTCCTTTAAGCTTAAAGCTTTGGTAGCTACTTTCAAAACCAACTGAAGTCAAAGAGCTTCCAAATCAAAGTGCTGTTTCTAGTTTCTTCTGTGTGTGTGCCTGTGGGAGGAACCTGCCTCTCTGGACCCCTGTTTCGAGGCAAAAGCCCATTTTCTCTACTCTTGTTTGTTTAACTTAGGTGTAATTGTAGTAAAACTCTCATTAGAAATGCAGGCACCTTTTAAAGTGAAACTAAAACTCAATTTGACCTTTTCTTAATACATAGATACAGAAATACAAATCAAACTTACTTAAACTATTGCTATTTCCTATCACAAGTAAATGCCATTCATTTATTGCCCATCCCTAATTGCCTCTGAGCAGGTGGCAGTGAGCCACCTTCTTGAACCACTGCAGTCCGAGGTGTAGGTACACCCACAGTGCTGTTAGGGAGGGGGTTCCAGGATTTTGACCCAGTGATAGTGAAGTGATAAAGTTCCAAATAAGGATGGTGTGTGATCTCGAGGAGAAATTGGAAGTGATGGAAGGGCTTTCCTTCACAGCTCTTTCCCCCAAAATGTATAGTTGAACACAAGACCATATGGCCTCTGGAGTCTGCTCTGCCAGTCGTGATTGATCTCGGGCTTCATCTCCTCTTTCCTGCTGACTCCCCATATCCCTTAATTCCCTAAGACCATAAATCTGCCTATCCCAGCCTTAAATACATTCAGTAATGGAGCATTCACACCCCTCTGGGGTAGAGAATTCCAAAGATTCACAACCCTTTGAGTGAATTCATTATTTCTCATCTCAGTCCTAGATGATTGACCCCTTTATCCTGAGTCTGTGCCCCTGTGTTTTATATTCCCGACCAGCAGAAACAATCTTTCAGTGTCCTGCCTATCATGCCCCTTCGAAATGTTGGATGTTTCAATGAGATCGCCTCTCATTCTACGAAACTCCAGAGAATATAGGCTCAATTTACTCAGCCTTTCATTCCAGGGACCAATCTAGTGAACCTTTGCTGTACCACCTCCAATGCAAGTATATCCTTCCTTAAATATGGAGACCAAAACTGCACACAGTATTCCAGGTGTGGTCTCACCAAAGCCCTGCACAACTGTGGCAAGACTTCCTTATTCTGGTACTCCAATCCCCTTGCAATAAAGGCCAATGTGCCATTTGCCTTCCGAGTTGCCTGCTGTAATATGCAGGGGTCATATTACTGCACATAGTAATCCAGTAAATGCAAGTTGAAATCCCACCATGTTTCATCAATATTGTTTCGGGAAGGAAGCCTGCTGTCTTTACCCAGTACAATCTAACTGTAACTCCAACCTTACAACAACAAGATTAACCCTTAACTTCCCTTTGAAGTGGCCTGGCATGATACTTGGTCAAATGAAAACTGGTCACTAGGGATGGGCAATGAATGCCAGGCGAGGCCCATATACCAAGAATGGAAACACACTAAACTGACCCTACCACCTACCTCTCCATTCTGTTAGATTACCAATGCTTTCCAGTGATATTTTGCATTCATTCCCAAGGTTTATTCTAACTGCTGATTAGGCATAAGCAACTGCTTTGATGTCATTTCTCTTGTGCCCCTATAAATGGAAAACATACAGATCTTGTCACAGATCCCGTCAAGTTAAATCTATTCCTGCCATGCTTTGCATTTTGTTCCAATTCATCGATGTTGCTACGTCTCCTTTAATACCACTTACCTTATTTTTATACAAAATATCTGAACAGAAGAAAACGCAGTACAGCTTACTTGAGCAGTAAGAAGAAAAACTGTAAACGTCATCAATCTGAAATACGGACAGAAATTCGTGAGTTCTGATGAAGAATCTACCCCTGAAGCATTAAACCAACTTTCCTCTGTGGCTGACTACCCGCCATATATTGCAGCCTGAAGTGCTTTCATTATTACTTTCCTGGGAGTGAGGAATGTTGATGGTGGAACCCATAATCACTTAAACTGTTGAGAGATAGAAATGATGCAAAAGGAACCTATTATCAGTGTTAATTTTTGGCTAGGCATAACTCATGACTCAGTGGGTAGTACTCTTGTCCCTGAGACAGAAGGTTGTAGGTTCGAGTTCCACAGGAGAGCTTCACAGTACAAAAATCTAAGCTGACCCTCCAGTGCAGTACCAAAGGAGTGTAACACTGTCAGAGGTGTCATCTTTTGATTGAGACATTTAACTAAGGCCACGTCTACATCTTAAAATGAAGGTAAATGATCCCATGGGCACTATTTCGAAGATGAACAGGGGCATTCTCCCTCCATGTCCTGGTCAATATCTATCCCTCAATCAACATCACAGAAACAGATTATCTGGTCATCAACACGTTGCTACTTGTGGGAGCTTGCTGTGCACAAATTGCCCGTTGTGTTTCACACATTATATCAGTGGCTAAACCTCATTGACTTTAAAATATTCTGAGGTTGCTATATAAATGCAAGTTTTCTTTCTAACGCATTACACGCTAAGTATTTTGATGTTTATTCAAGTGACAGAAAATGAAGAGCACCTAAATACGATCTTAATATCAACATTCCCTCTAATTTTTCTTTACCCAGCCTGCATGTGTCACTGCACAGCACATTCTGGAAGGCTGCAAACTTATGGACCCATGCAAATTAGAGAGAACGTTGCTTAAACCCTATCACCTTCATCCCATGCATAATTATCATCCCTCTGTTTCCATATGTCAGAAATTAAGAAATTCTGTTCAGATATTCCAAGGCACAATACAAGGTAAAGTCACCAATACTCATTACAGGAGTATTTCCAATACTCCTTTATTGGAAAATATTTTTGAAATGAGCAACTTTTAACTTCCAACACCACGACTTAAATTTGTGATTTTGTCAAATTTATTCATGAGATTAATATTCCCGGAACCTTTGTCAATCAGTTATTAACACAGCCATCAGTTATTAACACAGCCAGTTTGTCTAAGAGAGATGGATTTAACTGATCAAGGTAAAAAATCAAGTCTTTGCTGGTTTGCTGATTCCAGTGGTAAATTGAGGGCGGGGAATTCGACCTCTTCATTATCTGTTTTCAAACAATTTCTTTATCAAATGACTTTTCTTCCCTTTTTTTTGTCTGTTTTCAGCTCATTAACTAACCCTGGGTCAGCAGGTCCAACAGACGAGACATTTGGTAGTACAGAACTTGAATCTTGCTGAAAAGACAGACATGTTGCAGAAGCTTTTCATCTTGTGCTCATCTGGACAAATGCAAGAATGCCAAATTTCAAACGATCACAACAATTTATATTACAGGACAAATGGGTGCTGATTGGTTGGTAAATGAACTCTGATTGGCATGATGTTACCATGGAGAAAGCAACGGGGAATTATAGGCTCCCCAACCTCATGGGTAATTCAAAAAGGTGCAAGGCTTGAACATATTCCTTTTGTTTGCAGAGAATGGTTGTCTGCAAACAGTTCTCTGTTTATGAATGTATGTTGCTTCTAGCAAGCGTGAGTCATGTTTCGATCTCAACTGATTATCTTAGATTAGTTGTTAATGTAGTTACTAGAGCGCTTAGGATTGTTCAGCAAGTGCTGCCCAATCACAATCACATCTAACAACGTTTGCTGGAAGCGGCATACATTCATACACAGGAATCTGTTCTCTGCAAACAAAAGGAATATGTACAAGCCTTTCCCTTCTTTTGAATTACCTGGAGCTTAGGGAGCCAATAGGGAGCTTTCTCCTTGGCAATGCCTCGGCCAATCAGAGTTGACTTGCCAATCTATCACCACACTTTTCTCCTGTAATAAAAATTGTTGTGGTTGTTTGAAATTTGGCATTCTTGCATTTATCCTGATGAGTACAAGATGAAAAGCTTCAGCAACATGTCTCTCTTATTAGCAAAATTCAGAAAAGCTACCTAGTCCATTTGTTCTGAATCAGTGATAGGTATGTTATAATAGCTTGGCAACCCTTCGAAACTCTGGGATATAGTAGGAGGCCATTCAGCCCCTTAATCATATTGTCATCATTCAGTGAGATCATGGCTGATCTGTATTTTAACTACATTCACCCGCATTGGTTGCATAACCCATAAACCCCCCCCCCCCCAAAAAAAACCATTAATCTCAGTTTTGATATTTCCAGTTGACCCCAGCCCAGCCTCAACAGCCTTTTGGGGGAGAGAGTTCCAGATTTCCACTCCCCTTTGTGTGAAGAAGTATTTCTTGACATTACCTCCAATTGGCCTGGCTCTCATTTTCAGATTATTTCCCCCTTATTCTAGACTGTCCCCACCTGAGGTAATACTTTCTCTCTATCGACCCTGTCAATGCATTTGATCATCTGAAGCACTTCAGTGCAATCACACCTACAACACTCAAGATAATACGTTTTTTAAATTCTTTCATGGGATGTGGGTGTCACTGGCTGGGCCAGCATCTATTGCCCATCCCTAATTGCCCCTTTGTTCAGAGGCCACTTAAGAGTTAACCACATTGCTGTGGGTCTGGAGTCACATGTCGGCCAGACCAGGTAAGGAGGATTGATGTCCTTCCCTAAAGGGCATTAGTGACCCAGATGGGTTTTTACAACAATCAGTGACAGCTTCTTAGTCACCATCACCAGGACTAGCTTTCAATTCCAGATTTATTAATTGAATTTAAATATCATTGTGGGATTTGAACCTGTGTCCCCAGAGAATTAGCCTGGGCCTCTGGATTATGAGTCCAGTGACATTATCACTGCGTCACCATCTCCCCTTCATTCAGGCACCATATCCTCATAAATTAAATCCTTTTAAGCCTTGTCATAATTCTGGTGAACATGTGCTGCATCCTATCCAAGGCCAGTATCTCCTGAGAAAGGGGTGATGCCCTGGGCTGAACATAGTTATTCCAATATGGTCTAACTAGAGCTTTATGTAACATAGATATTTATGGCACAGAGGAGGCCATTCAGCCTATTGTATCCATGCCTGCGAAAAACAGCCATCCGGCCTAATCCCACTTTCCAGCTCTTGGTCTGTAGCGTTGTGGGTTACGGAACCTCAAGTGTCTAGTATTTTTAAAACGTGATGAGGATTCCTCCCTCTCCCACAGTTTCAGGCCCCTGCCACCCTCTGGGTGAAAAACTTTCTCCACGCCTCCCCGTTCATCCTTCCGCCAATTGTTTTAAATCTCTTCTCCCCAGTTATTGCCCTCTCTTCTAATGGTAATAGGTCCTTCCAATCCACTCTATCTCGACCCCTCCTTATTTTGTACACCTCAGTTAATTAAATCTCCCCTCCGCTCCTCTGTTCCAAAGAAAGCAGCCTCAGCCTTTTTTGAACAAAGGTGTAATGTTTGCAATTCTCCAGTTCTCTGGCACCAGCCTTGACTCTAAGGAAGACTGAAAGAGCATGTCCAGTGCCTCTGCAACTTCCACTCTCACTTCCCTCAGTATCATTGAGTGCATCTCATTTGGTTCTGGTGCTTACCAACTATCAGATTAGACAGCCTATTCAATTCCTCCTCCTCATCAATTTTAAACTGTCCTATTGTCAGAATTACCTCCTCTTTCTGGTAAAGACAGATGCAAAGTATTCATTTATGACCTCAGCTATGCCCTCTGCCTTCACGTGTAAATCCCCTCTTTGGTCCCTAATCGGCCTGACTTCCTGTTTTATTCTTTCGCAGGATGTGGGCTTCGCTGGCTATGCCAGCATTTTTATTGCCTATCCCTAGTTGCCCTTGAGAAGGTGATGGTGAGCTGCCTTCTTGAGCCGCTGCAGTCCATGTGGTGTAGGTACACCCTCAGAGCTGTTAGAGAGGGTTCCAGGATTTTGACCCAGCGACAGTGAAGGAACGGTGATATATTTCCAAGTCAGGATGGTGAGTGACTTGGAGGGGAACTTCCAGGTGGTGGTGTTCCCATCTATCTGCTGCCCTTGTCCTTCTAGATGGTAGTGGTCGTGGGTTTGGAAGGTGCTGTCTAAGGATCCTTGGTGAGTTGCTGCAGTGCATCTTGTAGATGGTACACTGTTGCCACTGTTCGTTGGTGGCAGAGGGTGTGAATGTCGAAGGTAGTGCATGGGGTGCCAATCAAGCAGCTGCTTTGTCCTGGACGGTGTCAAGCTTCTTGAGTGTTGTGGGAGCTGCACTCATCCAGGCAAGTGGGGAGTATTCCATCACACTCCTGACTTGTGCCTTGTAGATGGTGGTCAGGCTTTGGAGAGTCAGGAGGTGAGTTACTCGTCACACGATTCCTAGCCTCTGACCTGCTCTTGTAGCCACAGTATTTATATGGCTAGTCCAGTTCAGTTTCTGCTCAATAGTAGCCCCCAGGATGTTGATAGTGGAGGAATCAGTGATGGTAATGCCATTGAACGTCAAGAGGCGATGGTTGGATTTTCTCTTGTTGATATTATGCAACTAACACTTGCCACTTATCAGCCCAAGCCTGAATGTTGTCCAGCTTTTGCTGCATTTGGACATGGGCTGCTTCAGTATCTGAGGAGTTGCAAATGGTGTTGAACATTGTGCAATGATCAGCGAACATCCCCACTTCTGACCTTATGATGGAAGGAAGGTCATTGATGAAGCAGCTGCAGATGGTTGGGCCTAGAACACTAAGGGACTCCTGTACTGATGTTCTGTGACTGTGATGATGTACCTCCAACAACCACAACCATATTCCTTTGTGCTCGGTATGACTCCAACCAGTGGAGAATTTTTCCCGATTCCCATTGACTCCAGTTTTGCTCGGGCTCCTTGATACCACACTCTGTCAAATGCCACATTAACATCAAGGGCAGTCACTCTCACCTCACCTCTTGAATTCAGGTCTTCTGTGCATATTTGGACTAAGGCTGAAATGAGGTCAGGACCTGAGTGGCCCAGGCAGAACCCAAACCGAGTGTCAGTGAGCAGGTTGTTTCTGAGTAGGTGTTGCTTGACAGCACTGTCGATGACCCCTTCCAACACTTTTACCACCATCTTAAGTATTTATATACCTATAGAAGACTTTGGGGTTCCCTTTATATTGGCTGCCAGTCTTTTTCATTCTCCTTCTTTGCTTCTCTTTTTTTTCACTTCCCCTCTGAACCTTCTATATTCAGTTTGGTTCTCAATTGTATTGTCTACCTGGCATTGTCATAAGCACACTTTCTCTTCTTTATCTTAATTTCTCACTCGTTTGTCATTCAGGGAGCTCAGGATTTGTTTGCCCTACCTTTCCCTTTCCCTTTCGAGAGAATATATCTTGACTGTGCCTGATCTATCTCTCCTTTGAAGGTAGCCCGTTGTCCAGTTACCATTTTTCCTGCCAACCTTTGACTCCAGTTTCTTCAACCAAGATCTGTTCTTATCCAATTGAGGTTGGCTTTCCCCCAGTTAATTATTCCTACCCTGGACAGTTCCTTGTCTTTACCTGTAGCCAGCCTAAGTCCTATGATACAATGATCACTGTCCCCTAAATGTTCTCTTACTGATACTTGATCTACCTCATTCCCAAGAACCAGGTCTAGCAGTGACTCCTTCCTTCATGGACTGGAAACATACTGCTGAATAAAATTTTCTTGAACACACTGTAGGAACTCTTGTCCCTCTCTACCTGGAAAAGCTCAGCAGGTCTGACAGCATCTGCGGAGAGGAATACAGTTGATGTTTCAAGTCCGTATGACCCTTCATCAGAACTAAGGAAATAGAGAAATGAGGTGAAATATAAGCTGGTGGAGGGGGGTGGGACAGGTAGAGCTCGATAGAGGGCCAGTGATAGGTGGAGGCCAAGAAGAGATTGCCAAAGATGTCATAGACAAAAGGACAAAGGGGTGTTGACAGTGGTGATATTATCTAAGGAATGTACCAGTGGGAACATTAAGGGTAGAAAGCAGGACAAGCTAGTGGCAGATGTCCCTAGTGGGGGTGGGGTGGGGGGAAGGGATTGAAATGGGCTTAAAGGTGGAGATAAAACAATAGATCAAAATAAATTTAAAAATAGGTGAGAAAAGAAAAATATATTTGTAAAAAAATTATAAATTATTGGAAAAAGGGGAATCAGAAAGGGGGTGAGGATGGAGAGAGTACATGATCTGAAGTTGTTGAACTCAATATTCAGTCCGGAAGGCTGTAAAGTGCCTAATCGGAAGATGAGGTGCTGTTCCTCCAGTTTGCATTGAGCTTCACTAGAACATTGCAGCAGGCCAAGGACGGACATGTGGGCTTGAGAGCAGGGTGGAGTGTTGAAATGGTAAGCGACAGGGAGGTCTGGGTCATGCTTGCGGACAGACCGGTGTTCCGCAAAGCGGTCACCCAGTCTGTGTTTGGTCTCTCCAATGTAGAGGAAACCACATTGGGAGCAACGAATACAGTAGACTAAATTGAGGGAAGTGCAAGTGAAGGAGAGTTTGGGCCCTTGGACGGTGAGGAGGGGGGAAGTAAATGGGCAGGTGTTGCACCTTCTGAGGTTGCATGGGAAGGTGCCGTGGTCCACTCCTCCATCACCCCCTACACCTCAACTCCCTCCTTAATGTCCCCATTAGCACATTCCTTAGATAATATCACCAACACCAACACCTCTTTGTCCTTTTGTCTATGACATCTTTGGCAATCTCTTCTTTGCCTTCACCTATCACTGGCCCTCGATCGAGCTCTACCTGTCCTATACCCCTCTATCAGCTTATATTTCACCATATTTCTCTATTTCCTTGATGAAGGGTCATAGGGACTCAAAACGTTAACTGTGTCCCTCTCCGCAGATGCTGTCAGACCTGCTGAGTTTTTCCAGGTATTTTTGTTTTTCTTCTAATACTCCCTTATGCGACTTAGGGTAAAATTTTATTTGCTAATGACTCTTGTGAAACACATTGGGAAGGTTTACTATACTGTAAATCAATACTGGTTCACGTGAGTTCCAGAGTTCAGAATCAGAGACCAATGAAGAATTCTTTTTGCAGAGGTTAGCTGGCTGAAGACCGATGGTGTAAGATTCGCTTTTCTGGTGTGTTGATGTCACAAGATGAAGTAGGCATGCAGAAATTGAATCAGTTCTGTAGGCGATAGTACAAAATCTTCCAGCAGAGTCAGGTAAGATGAGCCAGTTGTCCAACTTGGCCAGAGCTTGCATCTTTCTGGCCTGCCAGTTGGATGGCAAGATGTTAACTCTCCAATGAATATTAAAAGACAGCGCAAAGCAATCATGAACACAAATATTGGACTGAGTTGAATATTGTTTTCATTATTTGACTAATATATACGGTAACTATTATAAACAGATGTCCAGCCCTCAAACCCAGGAATCCTTTCACAGAATCACATAGTGCAGAAGAGGCCCTTCAGCCCGTCGAGTCTGCACCAACACGTGAGAAGCACCTGACCTACCTACCTAATCCCATTTACCAGCACTTAGAACCATAGAAAAGTTACAACACGGAAGGAGGCCATTCGGCCCATCTTGTCCATGTCAGCACAAGGACACCCAGGTGCCCTTTCTAATCCCACCTTCCTGCACCCGGCCCATAGCCCTGCAGCTTACAGCACTTTAGGTGCAGATCCAAGTACTTTCTAAAAGAGTTTAGAGTTTCTGCCTCTACCACCAACTTGGGCAGCGAATTCCAGACACCCACTACCCTCTGCGTAAAAAAAAAAGTTCTTCCTCATGTCCCCCTACACCTTCTGCCACTTATCTTGAATCTATGTCCCCTGGTTCTAGAATTCTCCATCAAGGGAAACAATTTTATCCTGTCCACTCCATTCCCCTCATAATTTTGTACACCTCAATCAAGTCACCTCTCAGCCTTCTTTGTTCCAAGGAAAATAACCCCAACCTATCCAATCTCTCCTCGTGGCTACACTTTTCTAACCCTGGCAACATTCTTGTAAACCTCCTCTGCACTCTCTCCAGAGCTATTACGTCCTTCCTGTAATGTGGTGACCAGAACTGCACACAATACTCCAGTTGTGGCCTCACCAGTGTTTTATACAATTCCAATATTATATCCTTACTTTTATATTCTATACCTCTGCCAATGAAGGAGAGCATTCCATATGCCTTCTTTACAATCTTGTCTACTTGAACTGCTGCCTTCAGGGACCTGTATGCTTGTGCGCTAAGATCTCTCACTTCATCTACCCCTCTTAGAATATTCCCATTTATTGTGTGATCCCTGTAACTGTTTGACATCCCTAAATGTATGACCTCACACTTCTCTATGTTAAAATCCATCTACCACTTTACTGCCCACTCCACCAACCCATCTATATCGTTCTGGAGATTATGGTTATCCTCTACACTATCCACTACTCGGCCAATCTTTGTATCATCTGCAAATTTTCCAATCGTGCCCCCCAATTTTACACCCATAGCCTTAAATGTTTATGATGTGCCAAGTACTTATCCAGGTACTTTTTAAAGGATGTGAAGCAACCCACCTCCTCCACCCTCCCAGGCAGTGCATTCCAGACCGTCACCACCCTCTGGGTAAACAGGTTTTTCCTCACATCCCCCCTAAACCTCCTGCCCCTCAACTTGAACTTATGCCCCCTTGTGACTGACCCTTCAACTAAGAGAAACAGCTGCTCCATATCCACACTGTCCATGCCTCTCATAATCTTGTACACCTCGATCAGGTCGCCCCTCAGTCTTCTCTGCTCCAACAAAAACAACCCAAGTCTATCCAACCTCTCTTCATAACTTAAATGTTTCATCCCAGGCAACATCCTGGTGAATCTCCTCTGCACCCCCTCCAGTGCAATCACATCCTTCCTATAATGTGGCGACCAGAACTGCACACAGTACTCCAGCTGTGGCCTCACCAAGGTTCTATACAACTCCAACATGACCTCCCTACTTTTGTAATCTATGCCTCAATTGATAAAGGCAAGTGTCCCATATGCTTTTTTCACCACCCCAATAATATGCCCCTCCGCCTTCAGAGATCTATGGACACACACGCCAAGGTCCCTTTGTTCCTCAGAATTTCAGTTTCATGGCATTCATTGAATACTTCCTTGTCAAACTATTCCTTCCAAAGTGTATCGCCTCTCACTTTTCAGAGTTAAATTCTATCTGCCACTTAACTGCCCATTTGATCATCCTGTCTATATCTTCCTGTGGCCCAAGACACTCAACCTCACTGTTAACCACCCGGCCAATCTTTGTGTCATCTGCACACTTACTAATCCTACCCCCCACATAGTCATCTCTGTCGTTTATATAAATGACAAATAATAGGCGACCCAGCAGAGATCCCTGTGGTGCGCCACTGGACACTGGCTTCCAGTCACTAAAGCAGCCTTCTGTCATCACCCTCTGTCTCATACAACTAAGACAATTTTGAATCCATCTCATCAAATTACCCTGTACCCCATGTGTATTTGCCTTCTTTATAAGTCTCCCGTGTGGGACCTTGTCAAAGGCTTTGCTGAAATCCATATAAACTGACAAGTTCTCCTGTGCTTAAAATGATGACGATTATGTTTGGTATTTGCAATGTTCTGTGTCAAATAACTTGAGACTGTGCAGGAATTACAGTAGGAATGTACTGAACGAAGGATACATCACAGGCACAATAATAAACCGTACAATGTACCACAGTGTTATCAGTACATGTTCATTATCAATGGATACCTGCTGCTCTGTTTTGCTGTTTTTAACAGGAGAATTGATGCTTCCCAATAAGTAGGTTCCTAAATTGTCCAATTGTTAGAATTTCCTTCATCAGTTCCCAGAAAGTAGAATCACTGAAACTTTTAAAAAGTGTTTTTTTTTTAAAACATGGGGAAGGATTTTTCAGATGCTGGTGTTTCCAGGGTGCTGACTAGTTAGAAGCTACACATACTCACACTCAAAGACCTGCCATCTGTAGGCAAAAGGAACAAAAGTGCAGGAGACAATAATTCCTCGGTGCATTCAGCATGCCAAAGCCACGACCCGAATCAACTTGCCAGCCAATCAGCACTCTTCTCATGTCGTAAAAATTGTTCCTCCCTTTGAAATTTGGCATTTTTGCATGTCCTGATGAGCGCAAGATGGAAAGCTTCAACAGCTCTCCTTTCATCAACACCCTAGTTCTGTACTCCCTTAACAATATCTCAGCCAAAATGCATTCCCAACAACAGCCAATCTCACCCCACTGGGGTACCGGGTCCCTCATAGAAGCAGGGAATGTCCAGGCTCCAAGCCCAGGATGTAGTGACGCTGTCTGTACATCTCTCTCACGTGTGGCTGTTTGAAACAGTGTCTCTTTGTATGAATCCTGTAATGCTTTAAAATTAAAACATACTCTGACTTCTCAAGGCAGCAAATTTGATTTTTGATTGTTTTATATCCATTTCTGTACTGATATCACACCTTTCACATCCCCAGTGCATTCCTTCGTGCTTTAAAACTAACGTTGGACACCCTGAAAACACCTGCTCTTTGAAATAGTGCCAGGCATTGACAAGACAGCTGGGTCTCGGTTTAAAGTTTCGCCCCAAAGATCGCACCTTTGACAGTGCAGCGCTCCCTCAGTACTGACCCTCCGACAGTGCGGCACTCCCTCAGTACTGACCCTCCGACAGTGCGGCACTCCCTCAGTACTGACCCTCCGACAGTGCGGCACTCCCTCAGTACCGACCCTCCGACAGTCCGGCACTCCCTCAGTACCGACCCTCCGACAGTGCGGCACTCCCTCAGTACCGACCCTCCGACAGTGCGGCACTCCCTCAGTACCGACCCAACGACATGGCGGCACTCCCTCAGTACCGACCCAACGACAGTGCGGCACTCCCTCAGTATCGACCCAACGACATGGCGGCACTCCCTCAGTACCGACCCAACGACAGTGCGGCACTCCCTCAGTACCGACCCAACGACAGTGCGGCACTCCCTCAGTACCGACCCAACGACATGGCGGCACTCCCTCAGTACCGACCCAACGACAGTGCGGCACTCCCTCAGTACCGACCCAACGACAGTGCGGCACTCCCTCAGTACCGACCCAACGACAGTGCGGCACTCCCTCAGTACCGACCCAACGACAGTGCGGCACTCCCTCAGTACCGACCCAACGACAGTGCGGCACTCCCTCAGTACCGACCCAACGACAGTGCGGCACTCCCTCAGTACCGACCCAACGACAGTGCGGCACTCCCTCAGTACCGACCCAACGACAGTGCGGCACTCCCTCAGTACCGACCCAACGACAGTGCGGCACTCCCTCAGTACCGACCCAACGACAGTGCGGCACTCCCTCAGTACCGACCCAACGACAGTGCGGCACTCCCTCAGTACCGACCCTCCGACAGTGCGGCACTCCCTCAGTACCGACCCTCCGACAGTGCGGCACTCCCTCAGTACTGACCCCTCCGACAGTGCAGCACTCCCTCGGTACCGACCCTCCGACAGTGCGGCACTCTTTTTGAGTTTTGCACTAATTATTGGCCTCGATATTGAGCTCAAATCCCTGGAGTGGGGCTTGAACCCATGACCCTCTGACTGAGAGGTGAGATTGTTACCCACTGAGACCTTAACACTCAAACTACACACAAAAAAACTCAAAAGAATGATTTTGGCTGTCAGTGGAAACAATAAGTGCAAACTTCTTCCATTTAATGGTTTGTTTCCCCAAGCACTCGGAATTGCAGAGTCTTCACCTCCAACTCCTCCATTCCCTCACGGATACGTTCAATCACTGGCTTGTCGGCCTTTGCCTCGGCCTGTTTCAGAGCCTCTTCGTAAACTTGTTTTGCTTCGCTGTAGTTACCTGTTGGCAAAGAAGGAAGTCAGTGCTGGATGAAGGTATGATGAAGGCTGAATCAGAGCCATTTAGAGCACAGAAGGAGGCCGTGCAGCCCATCACGTCCATGCTGGCTCTCTCTGGACCAATCCAGTCAGTCTCACTCCCCCATTTGGTCTCTGTAGCCCTGTAAGTTTATTTCCTTCAAGGACCCACCCAATTTCATTTTGAAACCATTGAAAACAAATCATTCATGGGATATGGACATCCAGCATTTATTGCTCATCCCTAATTACCCTTGTTCAGAGGGCATTTTTTTTTTTTAAAAAGAGTCAACCAAGGACAGCAGATTACAACAACCAACAATGGTTTCATGGTCATTATCAGACTATTAATTCCTGATTTTTATTGAATTCAAATTTCACCATCTGCGGTGATGGGATCTGAACCCAGGTCCCCAGAGCATCACCCTGGCTCTCTGACAGTCAGATTAATTAGGGGACTTTGTAGTTGTTACAGTAGTAATTTTGTGGACATTTGTATGTGCTTGCTATTTTATTACCACGGAATTCAAAGCCTACATCTTGAAACATACAAATTGCAAAAATGGATTATGACAGTTTCCCTCTGGGATTTGAACATCTCAGCCTTTACCACCGGCTGTGTCATAATAATGAACCAAGGGATATGCGGACTGGGTGGGAAAGGTGGAGTTGAGGCGGATCAGCCATGATTGTACTGAATGGTGGGTGGAGCAGGCTCGAAGGGACCGAAAAGCCTTCTCCCTCTCCTATTTCCCAGGTTATGTTCTTCAATCCCTTGCTAAACCTCTCGCTACTCTTTTAAAAATTTCCCTAAAACCACTTCTTTTGGTCACTTTAACTATTATCTCTATGTGGGTCAGTGTCAAATTTTGTTAATATTCCTGTGCAGCACCTTGGTAATGTTTTACAAGGTGCTATAGAAATGCAGGAGAATCAGAATGGCAACACTGGGAAAGATGGACACACGGATTTATTCGGAACAGGGATACACTGTGGCCTCATGGTCCTAGACTAACATTTGAGGGGCTTGAGAATTCGAATCTGACCAGGCCAAGTTGAGAAGGTGAATGAATTCAATCTGAGAATTTGTGGCCCCAGGAATAGCGATTAAGAAAACTGCCAGAAAAAGCAGCCAATAAAGTCCCTTTGGGAAGAGAACCTGCCATCTTTATTTAAGACTGAGCTAATCTTTTTATTCTCTCAAACAGAGAGTGAGCATCACTGGCTAGGCTAACATTTATTGCCCACCCCTAACTGCCCCTTAAGGTGGTGGTGAGCTGCCTTCTTGAACTGCTGCAGTCCATGTGGTGTAGGTACACCCACAGTGCTGTTATGGAGGGAGTTCCAGCATTTTGACCCAGCGACAGTGAAGGAACGGTGATATATTTCCAAGTCAGGATGGTGTGTGACTTGGAGGGGAACTTGCAGCTGGTGGTGTTCCCATCTATCTGCTGCTTTTGTCCTTCTAGATGGTAGTGGTTGTGGGTTTGGAAGGTGCTGTCAAAGGAGCCTTGAGTTTCTGCAGTGCATCTTGTAGACGGTACACACACTGCTGCTACTGTGCGTCAGTGGTGGAGGGAGTGAATGTTTAGATGGTGGACGGGCTTTGGGGAGTTAAGAGGTAGGTTACTCATCGCTCGATTCCTAGCCTCTGACCTGCTCTTGTAGCCACAGTATTTAGATGACCGGTCCAGTTTAGTTTCTGGTCAATGGTAACCCTCAGGATGTTGATAGTGGGGGATTCAGCAATGGTAATGCCATTGAATGTCAAGGAGTGATGGTTAGATTCTCTCTTGTTAGAGATGGTCATTGCCTGGCACTTGTGTGGCATGAATGTTACTTACCACTTATCAGTCCAAGCCTGAACGCTGTCCAGGTCTTGCTGAACATGGGCAGAGATTGCTTTGCGGAGTCGCGAATGGTGCTGATTATTGTGCAATCATCAGGGAACATCCCCATTTCTGACCTTATGATGGAGGGAAGGTCATTGATGAAGCATTTGAAGACAGTTGGGCCTGGGACACTATCCTGAGGAACTCCTGCAGTGATGTCCTGGAGCTGAGATAACTGACCTCCAACAACCACAACCATCTTCCTTTGTGCTCAGTATGACTCCAACCAACAGAGAGTTTTCCTCCTGATTCCCATTGACTCCAGTTTTGCTAGGGCTCCTTGATGCCACACTCGGTCAAATGTGGCCTTGATGTCAAGGGCAGTCACTCTCACCTCAACTCAGGAGTTCAACTCTTTTGTCCATGTTTGGACTAAGGCTGAAATGAGGTCAGGAGCTGAGTGGTCCTGGTGGATTCCTGTATCATGTGATTCCCCCCCGAAGTTCACAGGGTAACCAGGGAGGGGCAATAACCAAATAAACAATCCAAGTATATACAATTTTCCACCTGACCGCTCCCCCCACCCCCTGCACTGATGGGACCTGACACCCCTTCCTGCCCCAGGCCCACCCTGATGGGGTGTGACCCCCGCATCCCATTCTGACAATCTCCATCCCACCCTGTCCTCACCCTGATGGGTTGTTATCCCCTCTGTCCCACCCTGACGTCTCCCCAACCATCCTGTCCCCACGCTGACAGGATTTGACCACACCCCGCACCCCCCCCCCACCCCAATCCCAACCCTGTCGAGGTGTGATCCACCAACCCCACTCCGATGGGGGGGGGTGACCCCCACCCGCCAACACCGCCCTGACCTCACTGCCGATGGGGTGTGCCCATCCCCCCCACCCCCCTGGCCCCACTCTGAAGGGGTGTAACCCCCCCCACCCTGCTCTCGATATTTAACAGTGCCATTACCTCTGTGCATGAGAACTCTGGCCAAGTTATAGAGAATCACACATTCGTCTGGGTGGCTGGTATCTCTCGCCAGATTCGAGGCCCTTCTGACATAATCATAAGCTCGCTCGTGATGGCCTTTCATGTCCAGTACGGTGGCAAGATCATTCATCAGCACCACTGTCTGAGAGAGGGGGATGGGGTAGAGAGAGAGAGAGAGAGAGAGAGAGAGAGAGAGAGAGAGAGAGAGAGAGAGGAGAGCAGTTAGAGTAGGAAACACTTCAGAAGCTGCAGTGAGGTGTCCGTGGGCGGGTTAGTGGTCTGGTGCTGGGGGGAAATGATACATCAACATCACATCAAACTCCTGCACTCAAAAGAGGGTCAGGAATCATAGAATATTACATTACAGAAGGCCATTCGGCCCATTGAGGCCATGCCGGCTCTTCTGAAGAATAATCCATTATCCCACTCCCACCGCTTTTTCTGCCCCATATCCTGGGGATTTTGTTTCCCCTTCAAGTATTTCTCCAATTCCCTTTTGGAAGTTCCTATTGAATCTGCTTCTACCGCCCTTTCAGGCAGCGCCTTCCAGATCACAACAACTCACTATCGGAGAAAAAAGCCTGACCTCATGTTGTCTCTAGTTCTTTTGCCAATCATTTTAAATCTCTGTCCTCTTATTACCGACCATCCACCGATTTACTCCATCTCAACCCTTCCTGATTTTGAATGCCTCTATTAAATCTCCCCTTAACCTTCTCTGCTCCAAGAATAACAACGCCAACTTCTCCAGTCTCTCCATATAACTGAAGTTCATCACTAATACCATTCTGGTAAATCTCTTCCCATTATTTCCAAGGCCTTGATATCTTTCCTAAAGTGTGGGGTCAGTGTTGGACACAATTCTCCAGCTGAGGCCTAGCCATTGATTGATAAAAGTTTCCTGGTTTTTGTATCTATTCCTCTATTTAAAAAGCTCAGGATCCCAAATGCTTTGTTAATCTGTCCGGCCACTTTTGATAATTTGTCGGTAGCCTTTAAACTGATGAAAGGTCACAAACCAGAAACGTTAACTCTGCTTTTCTCCCTCCACAGACACTGCCTGACCTGCTGAGCACTTCCAGCATTTTCTCTCTCTACCCCTCCCACCGGCCCCTCCCAAGTCTCTCCCTTGCCCTATTTAGTTTGGTGGAAGTTCATTGCCACCAACCGTTCAGGGGAACCGGTGATGGACAGTAAATGCAGACTTTCTATTTCAGCTGATCGAGAAACAGAACAGATTCCCAGATAGTGGAATCGAGGCAAATTGCGAAGATGGAGGTACTGTAAGTTTATGTAAGTTTATTGTAAGTTTATGACAGACAGAAAAATTGAGAGAACAATCACTGAACGAGTCTGAAAGTATCTGACAGGTGAAAATAGAATAAATTAGAGGGGAAAAGGAAATATTTCAGAGGCTGACAGTGGGGAGCCGGGGGTGGGGGGCAAGGGGGAGGAGCCGGGGGTGGGGGGTGGGTGAGGGGGAGGAGCCAGGGGTGGGGGGGGGGGGCGAGGGGGAGGAGCCAGTGGGGGAGGAGCCGGCGGGGAGGGGAGGGTGGGGCGAGGGGCCGGGGGGGCGAGGGGGAGGAGCTGGGGGGGGGGGGGAGAGCCGGGGGGGCGGGGGGAGGAGCCGGGAACAGGCGGTGATGGGCAGGACTGTTATCGAATCGCTGCTGCAGCCTCTCTACGGTTGGGTTACCTGTGGGTGAGTCTCCCCCTGCACCTGCTGAGAGATCGCCAGTGCCTTCTCGTACAGACTCTCTGCCAACTCCAGCTGCTTCCGGCTCATCATGTAGCGAGCACACGAGTCCAGGCTCATCCCCAGTAAGAGACGGGTATTCTCCTTCTCAGCGGCTGGGAGATAAACCAGGGAAACAACAAAAACACACATTTCACAGCAAGAAAGACTTGCATTTCTATAGCATCTTTCGCAACCTCAAAACATGACTACGTGGAGATGATGTCTGTCAGGCTTCAGTATTTGTCTCCAGCAACCAGGAGAGATCCTCACTTGCTTTCTGTTTTGTGGATAACTTCACACTTATTGATATTATATCCCATCTGCCATGTTCTTGCCCATTTAACTTGCCCTGTCCAAATCCCCTTGAAGCCTCCTTGCATCCTCCTCATAACTTACATTTCCTCACTTGCTTTACTGTGGTTAAGCAGCAGAGGGCAGTCTTTGTCTTGGGGTGTGGGTGTCACTGGCTGGGCCAGCATTTATTCCCCATCCCTAATTGCCCTTGAGAAGGTGGTGGTGAGCTGCCTTCTTGAACCGCCGCAGTCCGTGTAGTGAAACCGCAGATGATGAAGGGAATGGATCACTCCGTGACCTGGAAGACACTGGGGTTTACCCACTGCTGCGTGCAGCAATGGAATTGATCCCATCACTAGACAATATTACCCGACAGGGATTCCTCAGGAACAGCTTTCTGACTCTGAACTTTCTCCTCCAGTGTCTCAATGCACCATTTGTATCCCTCGACTGCTAAACCGTGCCTGTAAAAACAGAAAAGGACATCAACACCACTCACTTAGGAGGCAGAGCCTTAAAATTAAGAGCCAGAGAGCGAGGCCAGTCAGGGTGATGTCAGGAAGCACTTCTTCACATCGAGGGGAGTGGAAATCTGGAACTCTCGGTGTTACAAAAAGCTGTTACATCGGAACTTAGGAGCAGGAGTCGGCCATACGGCCCATCGAGCCTGCTCCACCGTTCAGAAAGATCACGGCTGATCATCTACCTCCAGCCATTTTCCGCACTATCCCCATATCCCTTGATTTCATTTGTCTCCAGAAATCTAATCAGTTTCCGTCCTGAACATGCTCAATGACTCAGCTTCCACAGCCCTCCGGAGCAGAGAATTCCAAAGACTCACCACCCTCAGTGAAGAAACTCCTCCTCATCTCAATCTTAAATGGCCTGCCCCTTATTCTGAGACTGTGTCCCCTGGTTGTAGACTCACCAGCCGGGGGAAATCTCCTGCGCACATTTACCCTGTAAGAATTTTCTAAATTTCAATGCGATCTCCTCTATGATTCTTCAAAACTCTAGAGAATACAGGCCCATTTTCCCCAGTCTCTCCTCATAAAACAATGCTGCCATCCCAGGGATTAGTCGGGTGATCCTCCATGGCGCTCCCTCTGTGGCAAGTACATCCTTCCTTAGATAAGGAGAGCAAAACAGTACACAATACTCCAGGTGCAGTCTCACATAGGCTTTATACAATTGCAACAAGGAGACAAAAGTGCAAGAGGACCACCCTGTGACAGGCAGTCAGCAGCACCTAGAGGACAGTGTGAGAGGAGGACCCTGTGACAGGCAGTCAGCAGCACCTAGAGGAGAGTGTGAGAGGAGGACCCTGTGACAGGCAGTCAGTAGCACATAGAGGAGTGTGTGAGAGGAGGACCCTGTGACAGACAGTCAGCAGCACATAGAAGAGTGGGTGAGAGGAGGACCCTGGGACAGGCAGTCAGCAGCACCTAGAGTGCGAGGGGAGGACCCTGTGACAGGCAGTCAGCAGCACCTAGAGGTTCTGGTCTATCTAGACGATCTAGCATCTAGTTTATACTCAAGTAGGAGTAAGGGTTAAAATAAAAGCAAGGGTGCACATTCTATTTAGTTAAGATATGTCTGGGGAGCTCAGGCCTGTGGTGTGCACATCCTGCGCTATGTGGGAAATCCTACATGCTCCTGGCGGCCTGGGTGACCATGTGTGCAGGAGGCGCCTCTGACTGGAACAACTCGAGCTCCAGGTTTTGGTGCTTGAGCAGCAGCCGGGGGCACCACGGTGCATTCACAAGGCCGAGAGGGTCGTGGACAGCACGTTTCAGGACGTGGTCACTCTACAGCTTAAGGAGGTGCAAGCAGAGAGGGAATGGGTGACCACCAGACAGAAGAAGGGGACCAGGCAGATAGTGAGGGAATCTCCCCGAGTGCATCTCGCTCACAAACCGTTTCTCAGCCTTTTGGAAAACGGTGAGAGTGACGGTTCCTCTGTGGAGGCCAATCAGAGACAGGGCCATGGCACTGTGGGTGGTCCAGCTGCTCAGGGGGGAGGAAGAAGTCTGGAAGGGCAATAGTGGTAGGGGATTTGTTAGTGAGGGGAGCAGACAGGCACGTCTGCGGCCATAGGCCTAACTCCAGGATGGTATGTTGCCTCCTGGGTGCCAGGGTCAAGGATGTTATGGAACAGCTGCAGGACATTCTGAAGGGGGAGGGCGAACATCCAGAGGTCATGGTCCATGTTGGGACCAATGACACCGGAAAAAAGAGAAATTAGGTCCTGCAAGCAGACTTTAGGGAGTTAGGAAGGAAATTGAAAAACAGGACTTCAAAGTTAAAAAAAATCTCTGGATTACTCCCTGTGCCACACAGTAATGAGTATAGGAACAGAAAGATACAGCAAATGAATGCGTGGCTGGAGAGATGGTGCAGGAGGGAGGGTTTTGGATTCCTGGGGCATTGGGATTGTTTGCGGGGAGGTGGGACCTGTACAAGTTGGACAGGTTACATCTGAACGGGAACAGGACCAACATCCTCGCGGGGAGGTTTGCTAATGCTGTTGGGGTGGATTTAAACAAAATTGTCAGGGGGATAGGATCCTGAAAAGTAGTTCAGAAGGGAGAGAAGCTGAGATGGAATTAGAAGTTAAAACGCTAGCAAGTGAGTCTGGAAGGCAGAGGAAACATAGGCTAGATAAGAAAGAAGTGAGTTCAGCAAGGCTAAATGGAATATATTTTAATGCAAGGAGCCTGAGGAATAAGACAGGAGCCTGAGGGCACAGATAGGCAAGTGGGAGTGTGATATCATAGCTATGACTGTGACTTGGTCCCAATGCAGCAGCTCAACATTCCTGGTTATAGGGTATTCAGATGAGATAGAGAGGGGGTATAGAAGTAGAGGGGGTGGGGGGTTGCAATATTGATCAAGGAATCAATTATAGCAGTGAGGAGGGGTGATATCTTGGAAGGATCATCAAATGAAGCCATATGGGTAGAAGTAAAAAACACAAAAGGGGCAAACACGCTGTTGGGTGTACTATAGGCCCCCATTCAGGGGGAGATAGAGGATCAAATACGTAATCAAATTTCAGAGAAGTGTAAGAATAATATGGCAGTAATAGTGGGGATTTTAACTACCCAAATATTAACTGGGATAGTTTTAGTGCACAAGTTAGGGAAGCAGCAAAATTCTTAAGTTGCATCCATATCTTTTTTAACCAGTATGTAGAAAGCCCAACAAGGGAGGGGGCAGTTCTGGAAATGAGCCCAAGCAGGTGGAAGGTCCATTATGGGGGGAGCATTTTGGAGATAATGACCATAACTCAGTTAGATTTAGGATAGTTATGGAAAAGGATAAATTTGGGCCGGGAATAAAAGTTCTGAACTGGGGAAATGCTAATCTTACTAAGATGAGATATGCTTTGGCTCAAATGGGCTAGGAGCAGCTACTTGCAGATAAAACTGTGTCAGAGTAATGCGAGGCATTAAAGGAGGAAAGAGTGAGAGTACAGGGCGTATATGTTCCTGCAAAGACAAAGTGGGGGACCAAGTCCGGAGAACCCTGGATGTCAATGGACAAAGGTTAGGATTAAGAAAAAAAGAGAAACTTATAGTAGATACCGAAGGCTCAATATGGCAGAGTCCCTTGAGGAGTATAAAGAGTGCAGAGGGGAACTTAAAAGAGAATTAGGAAAGCTAAGAGAGTGCACGAGAAAGCATTGGTGGGTAGAAACCCCAAAGGGATTTTTAAAAATATATAAAGAGGAAGAGAATAACTAGGGAAAGAGTAGGGCCAGTTAGGGGCCATAGAGTTAATGTGTGTGTGGACCGGGAAAACATTGGTGCAGTCCTCAATGAATACTTTGTGACAGTCTTCACAATGGAAAAGGACGACACAGATATCGGCATCAGGGCGGAGGACTGTGAAATATTAGAGGGAATTTACACAGAGAGGAGGTACCAGTGGTTTCAGCAGCCTTAAAAGTGGATAAATCCGCAGGCCCAGATGTGATGTATCCCAGATGACGTCCAATCCCTCTACACCTCCATCTCCCACCGGGATGGTCTATTGGCTCTCCGCTTCTTCCTCAAACAGAGGCCCGAACAATCCCCATCCACCACTACTCTCCTCCGTCTGGCTGAACTTGTTCTCACACTGAACAATTTCTCCTTAAACTCCTCTCACTTCCTCCAAATAAAAGATGTGGCTATGGGTACCCGCATGGGCCCCAGTTATGCCTGTCTCTTTATGGGGTATGCAGAACATTCCTTGTTCCTGTCCTACTCCGGCCCCCTCCCACAACTCTTTCTCCGGAACATCGATGACTGCTTCAGGCTCTCGTCTGAACCTGGAAAAAATTTATTAATTTTGCGTCCAATTTCCACCCCTCTATCATTTTCACATGGTTCACCTCTGACACTTCCCTTCCTTGATCTCTCTGTCTCAATTTCTGGTAATAAAGACTGTCCACCAATATTCATTACAAGTCCACCGACTCCCACAGCTATCTTGACTACAGCACCTCACAGCCCGCTTCCTGTAAGGACTCCATCCCATTCTCAGTTCCTTCGCCTCCGTTGCATCTGTTCCGATGATGCTACCTTCAAAAACAGTTCCTCTGACATGTCCTGCTTCTTCCTTAACCGAGGTTTTCCATCCACGGTGGTTGACAGGGCCCTCAACCGTGTCCGGCCCATCTCCCGCGCATCCACCCTCACACCTTCCTCTCCCTCCCAGAACTATGATAGGGTCCCCCTTGTCCTCACTTATCACCCCACCAGCCTCCGCATTCAAAGGATCATCCTTCACCATTTCCGCCAACTCCAGCATGATGCCACCACCAAACACACTTTCTCTTCACCCCCCCCCCGGCGGCATTCCGCAGGGAGCATTCCCTCCGGGACACCCCGGTCCACTCCTCCATCACCCCCGACACCTCAACCCCCCTCCCACGGCACCTTCCCATGCAACTGCAGAAAGTGCAACACCCGCCCCTTTACTTCCCCCCTCCTCACCGTCCAAGGGACCAAACACTCCTTTCAAGTGAAGCAGCATTTCACTTGTACTTCCCTCAATTTAGTCTACTGCATTCGCTGCTCCCAATGCGGTTTCCTCTACATTGGAGAGACCAAACGTAAACTGGGCGACCGCTTTGCTAAACACCTGCGGTCTGTCCGCAAGAATGACCCAAACCTCCATGTCGCTTGCCATTTCAACACTCCACCCTGCTCTCATGCCCACATGTCTGTCCTTGGCTTGCTGCAATGTTCCAGTGAAGGTCAACGCAAACTGGAGGAACAGCACCTCATCTTCCGACTAGGCACTTTACAGCCTTCCAGACTGAATATTGAGTTCAACAACTTTAGATCATGAACTCTCTCCTCCATCCCCACCCCTTTCTGATTCCCCTTTTTCCAATAATTTATATAGATTTTTCTTTTCCCACCTTTTTCCATTATTTTTAAATGTGTTTCCATCCATTGTTTTATCTCTACCTTTTAGCCTATTTTGATCCCTTCCCCCTACATCACCCCCACTAGGTCTAACTGTACCTTGCTCATCCTGCTTTCTACCCTTAATTAGCACATTCCTTAGATAATATCACCACCTTCATCACCTCTTTGTCCTTTTGTCTGTGACATCTTTTGGTTATCTCCACCTATCACTGGCCTTCTATCCAGCTCTACCTGTCCCACCCCCTCTTAAACCAGCTTATATTTCACCTCTTTTCTATGTTTCCTTAGTTCTGATGAAGAGTCATACGGACTCGAAACGTTAACTGTGTTCCTCTCCGCAGCTGCTGCCAGACTTGCTGAGTTTTTCCAGGTATTTATGTTTTTGGTTAAGATGTATCCCAGGCTGTTGAGGGAGGCAAGGGAAGAGATATCAGGGGCCCTGGCAGTAATTTTCAAATTCTCTCTGGCCACAGGTGAGGTGCCAGAGGACTGCTAACATTGGGAATTTTTTTTTTTTAATTCTTACACAGGATGTCGTCTTCGCTGGCTGAGCCAGCATTTACTGCCCAGCCCTAGTTGCCCTTGAGAAGGTGGTGGTGAGCCACTGCTCTTGAACCGCTGCAGTCCATGTGGTGTAGGTACACCCACAGTGATGTTATGAAGGGAGTTCCAGGATTTTGACCCAGTGACAGTGAAGGAACGGTGATATATTTCCAAGTCAGGATGGTGAGTGACTTGGAGGGGAATTTCCAGGTGGTGGTGCTCCCATCTATCTGCTGCCCTTGTCCTTCTAGATGATAGTGGTCGTGGGTTTGGAAGGTGCTGCTGAAGGAACCTTGGTGAGTTGCTGCAGTGCATCTTGTAGATGGTACACACTGCTGCCACTGTTCGTTGGTGGTAGAGGGTGTGAATGTTGAAGGTTGTGCATGGGGTGCCAATGAAGCAGCTGCTTTGTCCTGGACGGTGTCAAGCTTCTTGAGTGTTGTAGGAGCTGCACTCATCCAGGCAAGTGAGGAGTATTCCATCACACTCCTGACTTGTGCCTTGTCGATGGTGGACATGCTTTGGGGAGTCAGGTGGTGAGTTACTCGTTGCTTGATTCCTAGTTTCTGACCTGCTCTTGTAGCCACAGTATTTATATGGCTAGTTCAGTTCAGTTTCTGGTCAATGGTAACCCTCAGAATGTTGATAGTGGGGCATTCAGTGATGGTAATGCCACTGAACATCAAGGGGCGATGGCTGGATTCTCTGTTTTGGAGATGGTAACTGCCTGACACTTGTGTGGTGCAAATGTTACACGCCACTTGTCAGCCCAAGCCTGGATATTGTCCAGGTCTTGCTGCATTTGGACATGGACTGCTTCAGTATCTGAGTCATCATGAATCAGGGGAATCAGGAGTCCCCAAATAGTAGTTTAGCAGTAGGGCACAGTATAAACCAGGAAATACTGGGAGCATGTCAGAAAGGCACGGCAATAATCATGGGTGATTCTACTATGCAAATAGACTGGACTAATCAAATTGGCAAGGATAGCCTTGAGGGAGAGTTCATAGAGTGTATTACAAATTGTTTCTTGGAGCAATATGTTGTGGTACTAACCAGGGAGCAGGCTATTCTGGATTTGATTTTGTGTAATGAAATGGGATTAATTAATGATCTCATGGTACAGGATCCTCTAGGGAAGAGTGATCATAGCATGATAGAATTTCAAATTCGGTTTGAGAGCGAGAAACATGAGTCCCACACTAGTGTTCTGGAGTTAAACAAAGGTCACTACATAGGTATGAGGGCAGATTTGGCCCTAGTGGACTGGGCAGGAAGGCTACAAGGTAGGATAGTTGATGAACAGTGGCAGATATTTAAGGAGATATTCAATTCCTCCCAAGCAAAATATATCCCAATGAGGAAGAAAAAGGGTAAGAGGGGGAAAAAACATCCATGGCTAAGCAAGGAAGTTAAAGAAAACTTAAAGGCAAAAACTAAGGCATACCAAATTGCAAAGGTCAGTGGCAGGCTGGAAGATTGGGAAACTTTTAAGATCAAAGGGTTACTAAAAAAATAATCAGAACAGCAAAGGTAAATTATGAAAGAAAACTAGTGCAAAACGTAAAAACTGATAGCAAAAGCTTCTACAAGTATATAAAAGGAAAGCGAGCAGCTAAAGTGGATGTTGGTCCCTTGGAGGACGAGATTGGGGAATTAATAGTGGGGAATGCAGAAAAGCAGAGACCTTTAATCAATATTTTGCCTCAGTTTTCACGAGTAACATCCCAATAGTAACAGGTAGTGCGAGGACATAGAGGAGGAATTTAGAACAATCACCATCACTAGAGAAAAAGTACTGAGCAAACTATTGGGATTAAAGATTAAAGGGTGACAAGTCCCCAGGACCTGATGGCCTACATTCCAGGGTCTTAAAGGAGGTGCCAGCAGAGATAATGGATGCATTAGAATATTCCAAAATTCCCTGGATTCCGGAAAGGTTCCAGTGGATTGGAAAAATGATAATATAAAGCCCTTATTCAAAAAGTGGGAGGCAGAAAGTAGGAAACTATAGACCAATTAGTTTAACATCTATCATTGGGATATTGTTGGAATCCATTATTAAGGAAGTAGTAATGGGGCATTTGGAAAGTTAAAATGCAATCCATCAGAGTCAGCATGGTTTTATGAAGAGTAAATTGTGTTCGACTAATTTGCTAGAGTTCTCTGAAGATGTGACAAGCAAAGTGGATAATGGGGATCCTGTAGATGTAGTATATCTGGACTTCCAGAAGGCCTTTGATAAGGTGCCGCACAAAAGATTAATACACAACATAAGATAACACGGAGTTAGGGTAATATATTAGCTTGGATAGAGGATTGGCTAACCAACAGAAAGCAAAGAGTCGGGATAAATGGGTCTTTTTCTGGATAGCAAGCTGTAACTAGTGGTGTGCCACAGAGTTCGGTCCTTGGGCCCCAACTATTTACAATCTATATTAATGACTTGGATTCAGGGATAGAAGGTACTATAGCTAAATTTGCAGATGACACCAAAATAGGTGGGAAAGTAAGTTGCAATGAAGAAATAAGAAATTTACAAATGGATATGGACAAGTTAGGTGAATTTGGCAGATGGAGTTTAATGTGGATAAGTGAGGTTATCCACTTTGGTTGGAAGAATAAAAAGGCGACTTATTATTTAAATGGAGAGAAACTTCAGAATGCGTCAGTGCAGAGGGATCTGGGTGTCCTCATGCATGAATCGCTGAAAGCTAGTATGCAGGTACAGCAGGTAATAAGGAAGGCAAATTGAATTTTGGCATTTATTACTAAAGGAATAGAGTATAAAAATAGGGAAGTGTTGTTGCAACTGTACAAGGCATTGGTGAGACCGCACCTGGAGTACTGTGCACAGTTTTGATCCCCTTATTTGAGGAAGGATGTAGTTGCATTGGAGGCGGTTCAGAGGAGGTTCACTAGATTGATTCCAGAGATGCGGGGCTTGTCTTATGAGGAGAGATTGAGCAGTTTAGGCCTATACTCGCTAGAGTTTAGAAGGATGAGAGGAGATCTAATTGAGGTATATAAGATGCTAAAGGGGATAGACAAAGTAGACGTGGAGCGGATGTTTCCCCTTGTGGGGCATTCTAGAATGAGAGGCCATAGTTTTAGGCTAAGGGGTGGTAGATTTAAATCAGAGATGAGGAGAAATTACTTTTCTCAAAGGGTCGTGAATCTGTGGAATTCACTACCTCAGAGTGCAGTGGATGCTGGGACGCTGAATAAATTTGAGGAGACAGACAGAGTTTTAATTAGTAACGGGTTGAAAGGTTATGGGGAGGGGGCGGGAAACTGGAGTTGAGGCCGAAATGAGATAAGCCATGATCGTAACGAATGGCGGGGCAGGCTCGAGGAGCTGAATTGCCTACTCCTGCTCCTAGTTCTTATGTTCTTTTAAATGGTGCTGAACATTGTGCAATCATCGGCGAACATCTCCACTTCTGACCTTATGATTGAAGGTGATTGATGAAGTAGCTGAAGATGTTTGGGCCAAGGACACTACCCTGAGGAACTCTGCAGTGATGTCCTGGAGCTGAGATGACTGACCTCCAACAACCACAACCATCTTCCTTTGTCCTAGGTAAGACTTCAACCAGCGGAGAGTTTTCCCCGATTCCCATTGACTCCAGTTTTGCTAGGGCTCCTTGATACCACACTCAGTCAAATGCTGCCTTGATGTCAAGGGCAGTCACTCTCACCTCACCTCAGGAGTTCAGCTCTTTTGTCCATGTTTGAACCAAGGCTGTAATGAGGTCAGGAGCTGAGTGGCCCTGGCAGAACCCAAACTGGGTGTCAGTGAGCAGGTTATTGCTAAGCAAGTGCCACTTGATAGCACTGTTGATGACCCCTTCCATCACTTTACTGATTATGGAGAGCAGACTGATGGGGCGCTAATTGGTTACATTGGATTTGTCCTGCTTTTTGTGTACAGGACTTACCTGGACAATTTTCCACATAGCCGGGTAGATGCCAGTGTTGTAGCTGTAGTGGAACAGCTTGGCTAGGGGTGCGGCACGTTCTGGAGCACAAATCTTCAGCATTATTGCAGGAATATTGTCAGGGCTCATAGTCTTTGCACTATCCAGTGCCTTCAACCCTTTCTTGATGTCACGCGGAGTGAATCGAATTGGCTGAAGACTGGCATCTGTGATGCTGGGGACCTCTAGAGGAGGCCGAGGTGGATCATCTACTCAGCGCTTCTGGCTGAAGATTGTAGCAAATGCTTCAGCCTTATCTTTTGCACTGATGTGCTGGGCTCCCCCATCATTGAGGATGGGGATATTTGTGGAGCCTCTTCCTCCAGCGAGTTGTTTCATTGTCCACCACCATTCATGACTGGAAGGGGCAGGAGTGCAGAGCTTCGATCTGATCCATTGGTTCTGGTATTGCTTAGCTCTGTCTATCACTTGCTGCTTATGCTGTTTGCCACGCAAGTGGTCCTGTGTTATAGTTTCACCACGTTGACACCTCATTTTTAGGTATGCCTGGTGCTGCTCCTGGTATCCCCTCCTGCACTCTTCAATGAACGAGGGTTAATCCCCTAGCTTGATGGTAATGGTAGAGCGGGGGATGTTTCGGGCCATGAGGTTACAGATTGTGTCCAAGTACAATTCTGCTGCTGCTGATGGCCCACAGCGCCTCATGGAGGCCCAGTCTTGAATTGTTAGATCTGTTCAAAATCTATCCCATTTAGCACGGTGGTAGTGCCACACAACACAATGGAGCATTTCCCCAATGTGAAGGCGGGACTTCGTCTCTACAATGACTATCGGCAGGAATAACCACCGCACACTGCCATGGACAGATGCATCTGCAGCAGGCAAGTTGGTGAGGATAAGGTTAAATGTGTTTTTCCCTCTTGTTGGTTCCCTCAGTGTAGTCAGACCTTTGCTGACCAGCACGGATTGAATGGGCCTCCTGTGCTGTAGATGTCTGAGACTATGAGACATCTTTACTCCTATACTCAAATCCCCTTGTGATGAAGGCTAATATATAATTTGTCATCCTAACTGCTTGCTGCACCTGCACATTAGTTTTTAGTGACTCATGAACAAGGACACCCAGGTCTCTTTGGACATCAACACTTCCCAACCGCTCACTACTTAAGAAATACTCTGCCTTTCATTTTTTTCTACCAAAGTGAATAACTTGACACTTATTCACATTTTATTCCATCTGCCATGTTCTTGTCCATTCACTTAGCCTGTTTAAATCCCCTTGAATCCTCCTCAGAACTAACAGTCCCACCTTAAACATCCACTCCCTCCACCACCACTGAAGCAGCAGTGTGCGCCACCTACAAGATGCACTGCAGGAATAACCAAGCCTCCTTCAACAGCACCTTCCAAACTCTCAACCTCTGCCACTTAGAAGACAAGGGGAGCAGATGATTGGGAACACTATCACCTGCAAGTTCCCTTTCATCTACCCACCTTGGTTGCATAACCTGTAATCCCCTTAACCAACAAAAATCTATCAAACTCAGTTTTGACACTTTCAATTGACTCCCCAGCCTCAACAGATTAGTGAAAACAGGTCCAGTTTCCCCAGAGTTTCAAAGAATGAGGGGGTGACCTCATTGAAACTTACAAAGTTCCTACAGGGTGTGACGGGGTAGATGTGGATAGGATGTTTCGCCTGGTTGGTGACTCTAGAACCAGGGGACACAGTCTCAGAATAAGAGGCAGGTCATTTAAGATTGAGATGTGAAGGAATTTCTTCACTCAGAGGGTGGTGAATCTTTGGAATTCTCTACCCCCAGAGGGTTGTGGAAGCTCAGACAGTGACTATGTTCAAGACAGAAATCAATAGACTCTGGAGACTAATGGCAGCAAGAGATATGAGGATAGTGTGGGAGTGTGGCATTGAGGTAGATGATCAGTCGTGCTCTATCTGAATGGTGGAGCAGGCTGAAGGGGCCAAATGGCCTACCTGTGTTCCTATGAATCAAGCGGGTTGCTTTGTCCTGGATGGTTTCAAGCTTGAGTGCTGTTGCACTCATCCAGGCAAGTGGAGAGTATTCCATCACACTCCTGACTTGTGCCTTGTAGATGGTGGACAGGCTTTGGGGAGTCAGGAGGTAAGTTACTCACTGCAAAATTCCCAGCCTCTGACCTGCTCTTGCGGCCACAGTATTTATATGGCTAGTCCAGTTCAGCTTCTGGTCAATGGTAACCCCCAGGATGTTGACAGTGGGGGATTCAGTGAAGGTAATGCCATTGAACATCAAGGGGCTATGGCTGGATTACCTCTTGTTGGAAATGGTCATTGCCTGGCACTTGTGTGGTGCGAATGTTACTTGCCAGTTATTAGCCTAAGCCTGAATGTTGTCCAGGTCTTGCTGCATTTGGACTGCTTCAGTATCTGAGGAGTCACAAATGGTGCTAACACTGTGCAATCATCAGCAAACATTCCCCACTTCTGACCTTATGATGGAAGGAAGGACATTGATAAAGCAGCCAAAGATGGTTGGGCCGAAGACACTAACCTGAGGAACTCCTGCAGTGATGTCCTGGAGTTGGGATGATTGACCTCCAACAACTACAAACATCTTCCTTTGTGCTAGGCACAACTCCAACAAGCAAAGAGTTCCCCCTCCACCCTGCCCCAATTCCCACTGACTCCAGTTTTGCTAGGGAACATTGATACCACACTCGATCAAACAGTGGCTTGATGTCAAGGGCAGTCATTTTCCAATCTCACCTCAACTGTGGATCCTGTACCCTGGGCAGAGGCCTGTGGACCCTAATTGAAGCCAATGCCCACGAACCCTGCACCCTACTGCCAAAGATTTTTTGGGGGATGGGGGGGGAAAAAGAGGATTCCAAAGGTTATGGGTGACTGGTTCACTTCTACTTCTAACATACTCACCGTTCAGTGCTTGCGTAGATGCTGCACAACTTGAGGGACATCTCAATCACTGCATTGTCATCCTGTGGGAGCAAGACAGAAGTTATACATCACATTACATTCTTTTGCCACCCATCACAATGCCTTGTCTAAAGCATTGGTGCTCTGCACAACATGGACAGCAGCAGACTGACCAATCAGGCAACGCACACAACGCTCAGAAAGCTTGACACCATCCAGGACAAAACAGCTCGATTGATCAGCACCCCATCCACCACCTTCAACACCCAATCCCTCCGCCACCGACATTGCAGCAGTGCATATCATCTACAAGATGCATTGCAGCAACTCACCAAAGCTCCTCTGACGTTCGAAACCCATGCCCACTACCATCTTGAAGGACAAGAGCAGCAGATACATGGGAACACCACCACCTGGAAGTTCCCCTCCAAGTCACACACAATCCTGACTTGGAAATATATCGCCATTCCTTCACTGTCGGTGGGTCAAAATCCTGGAACTCCCTCCCTTGCAGCACTGTGGGTGTGTGCAGCGGTTCAAGAATGTGGTTCACCACCACCTTCTCAATGGGCAATTAGGGATTAGCAATAAATGCTGGCCTTGTTAGCGATGCTCACATCCCCTGAACAAATATGTGATCTCTGGCACTGCTCAGATTCTAAGACATTTACCTGCCGAGTCCCAGATCCCAATAGCTGGCTCATTGCTGCTTTGAAGAGTTTCTCAGCCTGAGATGGAGGGAGAGACAGATGGAGAAGATAAGAACTGAGTGTTCAATTATACAAGAGAGACACAAAATTGGGTGGGCGTGGAGGAGGACAAGAGAATATGGGGGGGGAGCCGAGGAGGCAAGGAGAGGCGGGCGTAGGGTGGACGGGGACGGGGGGGGCAAGGAGAGGAGGACGTGGGAGGACTGAGGGGGCAAGGAGAGGAGGACGTGGGGGGACTGAGGGGGCAAGGAGAGGAGGACGTGGGGGGACTGAGGGGGCAAGGAGAGGAGGACGTGGGGGGACTGAGGGGGCAAGGAGAGGAGGACGGGGGGGTGACTGAGGAGGCAAGGAGAGGAGGATGTGGGGGGACTGAGGAGGCAAGGAGAGGAGGACGTGGGGGTGACTGAGGAGGCAAGGAGAGGAGGACGTGGGGGTGACTGAGGAGGCAAGGAGAGGAGGATGTGGGGGGACTGAGGAGGCAAGGAGAGGAGGACGTGGGGGGACTGAGGGGGCAAGGAGAGGAGGATGTGGGGGGACTGAGGAGGCAAGGAGAGGAGGATGTGGGGGGGGACTGAGGAGGCAAGGAGAGGAGGATGTGGGGGGACTGAGGAGGCAAGGAGAGGAGGACATGGGGGGACTGAGGGAGATGAGAGGATGACATCAGGGGGCAGAAAATTTGTTGAAAAACTGGGGTGGGGGTTAAGCTGGCCTCAGCGTTCTGCTCACTTACATTATGCAGGTCTCCTCGGAGAAACGCCAGGTTGGCCATCTACAGGAAACATCAGGGAGGGGGGAGGAGAGAAGGAGAGGGTCAGAGAAACATGGTGCACACATAACACAGAACATCATCTCCAGTGATCAAATTCCGGGACTCAGCGACACACAGAATCAAACACAATAAACACCCTGAAATTTTACAGTGAAGGGGTGGTGAGGGGCCAGAGCAGCTTCTCAGGGTATTGGGAGGGGGATGTGGAGAGGTGAGCCAATATTAACTCCCCTACTCTTCTTCAAATAGTGGCCATATTGGTTGATGTCTTTAGTGTGTAGAAATCTATCGATCTCTGTCTTGAACATACTCAATGACTGAGCCTCCACAGGGGTAGGGAATTCCACTGCTTCGCCCCTACATACCTACTGGATATTTCTGTGAGTTTGCAAATGACAGTGGATTTCAAAGAAAATTGGACATTATTAATATGACTGCCTTTCAATCACTCCATTGTTGTTTCAGGTTTTATGGTTTTTTTTTTTCACCTATGTGCCCCTGAGAGGACAGACAGAGCCTTGGTTTAATATCACACCCGAAAGGCTGGCCCTCCGGCGATGCGGTGCTCCCTAGGTACTGTGATGCGATTGTCAGGCTAGATTATGTGCTCAAGGCTCTCAGAGTTTGTCTTGAGCCCAGAGTTGAGATTAATGCCCAGGATGGTCCAGCACCCTTGTGTCCATCCATAAAACAGGAGGGAAGGAGATTGATTGATTGATTGATTGATTTGTACAGGATTTCGGCCACATACCAGCCTCGGCATGTTGGAGTAGTGCAGCTTCAAAAATTGAAGGAAACAAACCTTCACTCGGTGACAGCTCGCCTGTACTCGCAGAGATGAATGTGAGACACAAAGATCCAGCTTCCCATTTTGAGCGAGCAGACAGAGCCTACTTGGATAGTGGGACCTCGCCCCTTACCTGAACATAGGTGTAGGTGATGGCCTGGTTGTTGTGCGACTGGTGGGCAAGCTTTAGGGCCTGGTGTAATAAGTGGTCAGCATCTTCCAGCTTCCCTCTCATGGCACTGAGCTGTAGAGTCAGGGGAGATAAACAGAGCATTCATGTATTAGCATAGGCAGAGAATTGATTAGCTAACAGCAAGCAGAGAGTAGCGTAAATGGGTCTTCTTTGGATTGGAAAGCTGTAACTAGTGGAGTGCCATAGGGATAAGTGATGGGGCCTCAACTATTTATAACCTTTATCAATACCTTGGATGAAGGACCAAATGTATGGTAGCTAAACTTGCTGATGATATTAAGATAGGTAGGAAAGTAAGTTTTCAAGAGGAGGTAGAGAGTCTGCAAAGGGATATAGACAAGTTAAATGAGTGGGCAAAAATTTGGCAGATAATGTGGGAAAATGTGAACTTGTCCACTTTGGCAGGAAGAATAGAAAAGCAGTATATTTTTTAAATGGAGAGACTGCAGAACTCAGTGGTACAGAGGGATCTGGGTGTCCTGCTACATGAATCACAACAAGTGAGTATGCAGGCACAGCAAGTGATTAGGAAGGCAAAAGCAAAATACTGTGGATGCTGGAAATCTGAAACAAAAACAAAAATTGCTGGAAAAACTCAGCAGGTCTGACAGCATCTGTGGAGAAGACAACAGAGTTAACGTGACTCTTCATCAGTCCCTGAGATAAAGGGTTTATCCTATGAGGAAAGGTTGAACAGGTTGGGCATGTATCCATTGGAGTTTAGAAGAATGAGATGATCTTATTGAAACACAAGATCCTGAGGGGACTTGATGGGTAGATACCAGGAGAATGTTTCCAATTGTGGGGGAGACTAAAACCAGATGACACAGTTGAAGAATGAGGGGTTCTCTGTTTAAGGCTCAGATGAGGAGAATTTTTTTTCTGAGTTGTTAGTCTATAGAATTCTCTTCCCCAGAAAGCAGTTGAGACTGGGTCCTTGAATTTATTCAAGGCAGAGTTGATCAGATTTTTGACAGACAAGGGAGTCAAGGGTTAAGAAGGGGTTGGGGGCAGACAGGAAAGTGGAGTTAAGACCATAATCAGATCAGCCATGATCTTATTGAATGGCAGAGCAGGCTTAAAGGGCTGAGTGGCCTGCTCCGGCTCCACGAGTCCTACGTTCCACTCAAGGGCAAATAGGGATGGGCAATAAATGCTGGTCTAGCCAGCGAAGCCCACATCCCAGGAATGAATGTTTAAAAAAAGCTCCCTTCTTCCTCATTTAGACCCAAACAATGTCTGAACAGAGGCAACACAATCATCATGAAGTACAGCAACACCAGGCTAGATTTTGTGCTCAAGTCTGTGGAGTAGGTCTTGCACCCATGACGCTGCAACTCCAGGATGAGTGTACGAGGTAAGAGTCCTGCCCAGTGAGCCATGGCTGAACTCGGCACCATGTAGCTTTGCTCGGTGGCCCTCAATACCTCCATCAATGATACATGCCCATCTCAGCCTGTTCGGGGAGGGAAAGCGTTCCAGATTGGGCTGTGGGCCCACCCTCCAGGATAGTGAGAATGCAGGGCGCTGTGCTGGCAGAAAAGGCAGGGCTGGAAGGAACAACTTGGGCTGGGCTGGGGGAATGGAGGGGCTGGGGGAATGGAGGGGCTGGGGGAATGGAGGGGCTGGGTACCGCCCCCCCCCCCCCCACCGAGGAGTAATTATCTTTTGACTCGTACACCCGCGGTGATATCCCAGCTGAGGAAGCTGGTTTGAGTTGGCAGAGCGGGAATGCCAAACCTTGGCCTGTTTGATCAGCAGGACGATGTCATCCTCGGGGTCCCGCTGCTCCTTCTCATCCTGGGGGAACAGACGGGCGGCAGGCAGAAAGGCTGGAGAGACAAATCAGGAAACAGCCTGTTAGAGACGATAAATAGGGCAGGCAGAGAGGGGGATGGGTGGCCGGGGGAGAGGGGGGTGGGGGGGCAGTGAGTGGGAAAAAGGAATCGTCCAAGGTGAAGGGGAATTGAGAATTGAGGGAGGAGAGGGTGGGGCAGGAGAGATGAGGAGGAGAGCCAGAAGAATAAGAGGGGGGGGGGCGGGGGAGAGAGGCAGGGGCGGGGAGAGATGGGGGTTGAGTTGTCCCTGGTGGGGTCGTCCTGTGTGTCGGGAGGGAGGGGAGAGAGGAGGGGTCTTCCCGTATGGTGATGGTGATAGTAATAGCGGTGGGGGGGGGGGGGGGGTCATCCCTTGTGGTGGGGGGATGAGGGGAGGGATCTTCCCATGTGAGGGGGGGGGGGGTGGGGGAGATGAGGGAGGGGTCTTTCTGTGTGATGGGGGGAGGGGTCTTCCTGTGTGGGGGGGGGGGGGGGAGATGAGGGGAGGGGTCTTCCTGTGTGATGGGGGGAGGGGTCTTCCTGTGTGGGGGGGGGGGGGGGGAATGAGGGGAGGGGTCTTCCTGTGTGATGGGGGGAGGGGTCTTCCTGTGTGGGGGGGGGGGGGGGGGGAGATGAGGGGAGGGGTCTTCCCGTGTGATGGGGGGAGGGGTCTTCCTGCGTTGGGGGGGGAATGAGGGGAGGGGTCTTCCCGTGTGGTCGGGGGGAGGGGATGAGGGGTCTTCCCGTGGGGGGTGTGGTGGGGGGGAGGGGTCGTCCCGTGGGGGGAGGGGTGGGGGAGGGGGCTCCGGGGGGGGGGGGGGGGGGGTGACACTCTCCACCCACCCACCCCCCCCCCCTCCCCCTCCCCCTCTCCTTACCCAGCCCGGCCGCGCTGAGGGTCCCGGGGCCGCTCCCGGGGGGCTGGGGGCGGGGTCGGGGCGGGGACGGCTGGGCTCCCGGGACTCGCTCCGTCCTCCGGCCGCGGGTCCAGATCCTCCACCCGGGTCTCAGGCCCCGGCAACCGGCAAATCGCAGCATCACCCGGGCAACGGAGCGGAAACACGTCACCAGCCGGAAACCACCAGCACGTGATCAGGAGCAAGCCCCGCCCCCTCTCCCTGGGGGTACCTTTTAAAGGGACAGGATCCTCAGGATAAAAGCTCCCCGAATTCTTAAAGTGACAGTCACCCCGAGTTCTTAAAGGGGTGCGCTCTCCAAGTTCTTAAAAGGACAGGCACACAATTTTCTAATTGTTTCATGGGATCTGAATGTCACTGGCAAGGTCAGGATTTGTTGCTCATCCCTACAATTGCCACTAGGAGGTGGTGGTGAGCAGCTTCCTTTGAACCGCTGCGGTCCATCTGGTATGGAGAGTTCCAGGATTTTGCGAGGGAGCAGTGACCCAGATTTAGACCCAGTGACAGCGAAGGAACGGCAACACGATTCCGAGTCAGGCTGGTGTGTGGCTTCATGGGAACGGAAACCCTGGAGTCTTAAAGGGGAAGCCACCCAGGTTCTTAAAGGGACAGGGAAGGATTGATGTTTGCGGTTGCTGGAGGTTAATCACCTCAGTCCCCAGACATCGCTGCAAGATCCTTCTTTTCGGCTAGGCAACCGTAGTGGTCAATGCAACAGCAGCAGGACCGCTGATGTTTCGCCACTTTCATGATCTATACGCACCGTGTGGTTGCATGGTAGCAGTGCTGGAGTTGGAGAGCAGCCCTTGGAGGAGCAGGTAAGATCAGGGTGTTGTGGTTCAGTGTGGTTTGAGTAAAATGGTTTGGCGTCACTCTAGGACAGAACATAAGAGCATGATGACATGTCCCTGAGACATGAAAGAAATCATAAACTATATAAATCAAACTTATTTAAAACTGAACTTTGCTAAACCAAAATATGGCCACCACAAGTCACCTGATGTCTGGAATGGTAAAGTGACCACTAAGGCATTATATAGATTGCACTGGAGACATGCCCTGACATGTTGCTCAAGGAATCTCACACCCGAGAGAGTCAAGGCCCATTTCAAAAAGAAACTATTGAAAGGAAGTGGGCATCATTTGCATCTTTATAAGCTTACCTCTCTCGCAGAGTCCTACGGTCTAACAAGACGATAGCTACAGGGTCATCAATATGGATAATGACTCTTTCAAAGGCTAGTGACTGAGACATTATAATCCACAAAATGAAAGCCAGATCCAGACACCAAATAAATATCTCTTTATGACATCATTGTGGAAGAAAGAGGTCACATGACTCGACTGACCAGCAATAAGCATGGGGGATTTTAATCCACATGTAGTCTGGAAAAATCAGATAGACAAAAGTAGCCTAGAGGAAATGTTTTCAGGATTGTTTCTTGTAACAGCATGTTCTGGAGCCAACCAAACAGCAGGCTATACTAGACTTGGTATTGTGCAATGAGATAGGATCAATTGATAACCTTATAGTGAGGGCACACCTAGGTAGCAGCGATCATAATATGATTGAATTTTATATTCAGTTTGAGGAAGAGAAGAGTGGGTTTTAGTATTAGTTCTAGTACAAGGACTAGTATTTTAAACTTAAATAAAGGCAATTATGAGGATATGAAAGTAGAGCTAGCTAGAGCGAACTGGTAAATGAGGTTAAGGGATAAGTCATTGTGGCCGGCAGTAAAGCGTCATTTTACCCACTGTTGATTTATCTCCAACCTGCAAATATCCGACCATGCAGCCTGCAACAAGCCCTCCTCAAAATGAATGCGTGGCTCAAAGACTGGTGTGGGGGAAGTGGGCTCTAGTTTGTGGTGCACTGGCACCAGTACTGAGGAAAGTGGTGGCTGTACTATTGGGATGGTCTACACTTGAACTGTGCTGGGACTGATGTTCTATCGAGCCGCATAACTAGGGAAGTGGAGAGGGCTTTAAACTAAATAGTGGGGGTAAGGGATAAAATTGGGAAAATATGGTAAACAAAAGAGTAGAGACAAGGCAAGAGAGAAAGGTACTAATATGGGAAATAATAAACAGAATGTGACAGAACAGGAAGACAGTACAAGTCTAAGAGTAAATCAGCAGATAAGGCCAGACATTACAAAAATAATAAAAGGACAAAACTAAAGACTCTGTATCTAAATGCATGTAGCATTTGAAACAAAACAGATGAACTGATGGCGCAGATAGAAATGAACAAGTATGATCTAATAGCCATTACAGAGTCATGGCTGCAGGAAGACATAAATTGGGAACTGAATGTTGAAGGGGATGTGACAGGAAGCTAGGAAAAGGTGGACGGATGGATCTGTTAATTAATGATGGCATTACGCATGAGAGAGGGTTGAACTAAGTTCAGGAAATCAGGATGTAGAAACAGTTTGGGTTAAGATGAGAAACAATAAAGGCAAAAAGTCACTTATGAGGGTGGTGTGTGTGTGTGTGTGTGCGTGTGTGTGTGTGTGTGTGTGTGTGTGTGCGAATGATTTAGTTAAACTGGGGAAAGGTTAATGGAGACAACTTGTCTGGGAGAGTTGAGAGATAAAGGGGTAAAGGTGCTAAATGCATGCATTTGTAAAAACAGGCTATGGTAAAGTTGGATTTCAAGTTAATAGGTTGGGTTTGCAATTCGCATTAAAAGATAAGTAAGGACTTGACTTTTCAACTGTTAAATTTCTAAGGGAATTTAGAAGTGACAAAGGGCTTTTACAACAAGCAAAGGTTTCATAAGTAAACAAAGGAAGATTATTAAATTTTATTTGACCTGAAAGGGGAGGCATTAGGAAAACATGAAAGATTTTTATATTTTAGAAAAGTTGAGTTCAAAGAGGTGCCAAGGGCAATGGAATCTAACATGAAAGGAAAAATGGATATTTAAGGAATGATGTTTAGCTGAGTGGCTTGGCACGATGCTGAGCTCTTCTTCCACCGCCTTCGTCTCCGTGCTCACTGCTTTGGGCAGGAGTCCTCCCCTCTGTTCCACGGATCCTTTCACCTGCCTCCAGTATTCTCCCTCTGCCTGGACCCCTCTGTCTGGCCTCCTACCTGCTCTTGGATTTTTCATTGAGAACTGTCAGCGTGACACTGACCATCTCAATTTCTCTGCCCCTCTCAAGCACTCTAACCTGTCTCCTTCTGAACTTGCCGCATTCCATTCCCTCAGGTCCAACCCTGACTTTGTTATCAAACCTGCCTACGAGGGTGGTGCTGTTGTTGTCTGGCATACTGACCTCTACCTCACAGAGGCTGAGTGCCAACTCGCAGACACTTCCTCTTACCTCTCCCTGGACCATGACCACACCACTGAACATCAAGGCATTGTTTCCAGGACTGTCACTGACCTCATCTCCTCAGGAGATCTTCCCTCCAACCTCATAGTCTCCCCAACCTCGGACAGCCCGCTTCTACCTCCTTCCCAAAATCCACAAACAGGTCTGTTCCGGTAGCCCAATTATGTCAGCCTGTTCCTGCCCCATGGAACTCATTTCTTCCTATCTGGACTCCATTCTCTCTCCAATTGTCCACCCTCTTCCCACCTACATCTGCGATTCCTCTGATGCCTTACGTCATATCAACAATTTCCAGTTCCCTGGCCCCAACCGCCTCCTCTTCACCATGGACGTCCAATCCCTCTACACCTCCATCCCCCACCAGGATGGTCTGAGGGCCCTTAGCTTCTTCCTCGAACAGAGGCCTGAACAATCCCCATCCACCACTACTCTCCTCCGTCTGGCTGAACTTGTTCTCACACTGAACAAGTTCTCCTTCAACTCCTCTCACTTCCTCCAAATAAAAGGTGTGGCTATGGGTACCCGCATGGGCCCCAGCTATGCCTGTCTCTTTATGGGGTATGTGGAACATTCCTTGTTCCTGTCCTACTCCGGCCCCCTCCCACACCTCTTTTTTTGGTACATTGATGATTGTTTCAATGCTGCTTCATGTTCTCGTCTGGACCTGGAAAAATTTATTAATTTTGCTTCCCATTTCCACCCCTCCATCATTTTCACATGGTCCATCACTGATACTTCCCTTCCCTTCCTTGACCTCTCTGTCTTAACTTTTGGTGATAGACTGTCCACCAATATTCATTACAAGCTCACCGACTCCCACAGCTACCTCGACTACAGCTCCTCACACCCCGCTTCCTGTAAGGACTCCATCCCATTCTCTCAGTTCCTTCACCTCCGTCGCAAATGTTCCGATAATGCCGCTTTCCAAAACGACACTTCTGACGTGTCTTCCTTCTTCCTTAACCCAGATTTCCCACCCACTGTGGCTAACAGGGCCCTCAACTGTGTTTGACCCATCGCCCGTGCCTCTGCCCTCACAACTTCCTCTCCCTCCCAGAACCATGATAGGGTCCCCCTTATCCTCACTTTTCACCCCACCAGCCTCCGCATTCAAAGGATCATCCTCTGCCATTTCTGCCAACTCCAGCATTATGCCACCACCAAACACATCTTCCTTTCACCACCCCCCCCGGCGGCATTCCATAGGGACCATTCCCTCTGGGACACCCTGGTCCACTCCTCTATCACCCCCAACACTTCATCCCCCTCTCAAGGCATCTTCCCATGCAATCGCAGAAGGTGCAACACCTGTTCCTTTATCTCATCCCTCCTCACTATCCAAGGGCCCAAACACTCCTTTCAGGTGAAGCAGCATTTCACTTGCACCTCCTTCAGTTTGGTCTACTGCATTCGCTGCTCCCAATGCGGTCTCCTCTGCATTGGAGAGACCAAACACAGACTGGGTGACCACTTTGTGGAACACCTTCAACCTGTCCGCAAGCATGACCCAGACCTCCCTGACACTTGCCATTTCAACACACCACCCTGCTCTCATGCCCACATGTCCGTCCTTGGCCTGCTGCATTGTTCCAGTGAAGCTCAACGCAAACTGGAGGAAATCATCTTCTAATTAGGCACTTTACAGCCTTCCGGACTGAATATTGAGTTCAACAGCTTCAAACCATGAACTCCCTCCTCCACCCCACCCCCTTTTTTATCCCCTTTTTTTCAATATTCATTTTCGTTTTTATTTTTTATCCACTTATTTTTATTTATTTCATTTTTATCCCCACCTTTTATCCTATTTTCAATCTTTTTTGCCCACCACCATCCTCTCCCCCCAGCCCACCCCCACAAGGGCCATGTATCACTTGTTCATGTTGTTCATTCCAGAGTGCTTACCCTTGTGCTGCTATTACCACATTCTGCTTTCTGACCTTAATGCCACCATCAGCATCCCCTCTAGCCAGTACCACTATCATAAACCCTCCTTTGTCCTTTTGTCCATGACATCTCTGGCAACCTCTCCTTTGCCTCCACCTATTACTGACCTTCTATCCAGCTTCACCTGCTCCACCCCACTTAAACAGTATAAATTTCATCACATCTTTACTCCTCTTTAACTCTGAAGAAGAGTCATATGAACTCGAAACGTTAACCATTTTTTTTTCTCCACAGATGCTGTCAGATCTGCTGAGTTTTTCCGGCATTTTTTGTTTTTGTTTCAGATTTCCAGCATCTACAGTATTTTGTGTTTATTTTAGCTGAGTGGTGTTGGCTGTGTGGGGGAGATATCCTGGGACCAGCTCTGTGCTGAGGGAAGGTGCGAAATCTGAAGTGCAATCCAGAAACCAGGGGGAAGTCTTTGTTTCAGAAATCAGTCTTGTTTCTGAATATTTGTGGATTTCCACAGCAGAGTGAAAGACAGTGAGAAGCCATGTACCTTTACTATCAACATCCTGGGGGTTATCATTGACCAGAAGCTGAACTGGACTAGCCATGTAAATACTGTGGCTGCAAGAGCAGGTCAGAGGCTTGGAACCTTGCAACCCACCTCCTGATTCCCCAAAGCCTGTCCACCATTTACAAGGTACAAGTCAGGAGTGTGATGGAATACTCCCCACTTGCCTGGATGAGTGCAGCTCCAACAACACTCAAGAAACTTGACACCCTCCAGGACAAAGCAGCTCACTTGACTGGCACCCCATCCACAAACATTCACTCCCTCCACCACCGACACACAAGTAGCAGCAGTGTGTACCATCTACAAGATGCACTGCAGGAATTCACCAAGGCTCCTTAGACAGAACCTTCCAAACTCACGACCACTACCACCCAGAAGGACAAGGGCAGCGGATACACGGGAACACCACCACCTGGAAGTTCCCCTCCAAGCCACTCACCATCCTGACTTGAAAATATATCGCTGTTCCTTCACTGTCACTGGGTCAAAATCTTGGAACTCCCTCCCTAACAGCACTGTGGGTGTACCTACACCACATGGACTGCAGCGGTTCAAGAAGGCAGCTCACTACCACCTTCTCAAGGGAAATTAGGGATGGGTAATAAATGCTGGTCTAGATCCCAAGAATAAATTTTAAAAGGTGCTAGAATACATTAATAAGGAGGCTAAAGCAGGATACTTAGATAATGACCATTTGATCACGCAGGGCCAACATGGGTTTGTGAAAGGGAAATTGTGTTTAACTAATCTGTTAGTGTTTTTTGACTAAGTAACATTCAAGATGGATAAAGGGGAACTGGTAGATGTGGCGTATTTGTATTTCCAAAAAGCATTTGATATGGTGCCACATCAAAGGTTACTACACAAGATATGGTGTACAGAGTAACATATTAGAATGGATAAAGGATTGGTTGGCTAACAGGAGGCAGAGAGTAGGGATGAATGGGTCTTTTTCAGATTGGCAAGCTGTAGCTGGTGGAGTGCCACAGGGATCAGTGCTGGGGTCTCAACTATTTACAATCTACATCAATGACTTGGATGAAGGGGGAAAATGTATGGTTGCTAAATTGAAAGAGTAAATAAAAATAAAAAATATAATAAAATCCTCCCCAATCTTTCCTCACCAACATCCTCCTCCCCCTCATACCTCCTCCGCCTCTAGCAAACCAATCATCCAAGGACGTTTGTGAAGACAGTCAGATGCACATGTTGAAAAGTTGGAGATGCTAAAACAGGCCTGAACATGGGGCAATGAGAGAAGAAGGCACTGTTACACTGAGAGTAGCTCCAAGGTAGGAACCTGCTCCGACCAAAATAACAGAGACAGTCAACATTCCATACCTTATATGGAAGAAAACTCAAGCACAGGAGAGTGTTGTTTGTAGGAGTGGCAGTCGAGGCAATTCGTGAAGGGAAAGGGAACACATAAGGCAAGAGGCTGTGATCAGGGGCCACAATGTCCCTTCTAGATTATGTGTTCAGTAGCTGGGCAGTTATGGTCCAGCACAAATAACCCGGAGCTGGTGGGTTCAAATTCCACATGGCATCACCAATGCTGTATTATGCACCATCCTAGGGATTAGCATTGATCAGAAACTGAACTGGATTAGCCATATAAATACTGTGGCTACAAAAGCAGGTCAGAGGCTAGGAATCGTGCAGCGAGTATCTCGCCTCCTGACTCGCCAAAGTCTGTCCACCATCTACAAGGCATGAGTCAGGAGTGTGATGGGGTATTCTCCACTTGCCTGGATGAATGCAGCTCCAATAACACTCAAAAAGCTCAACACCATCTAGGACAAAGCAGCTCACTTGACTGACACCCCATTCAGCACCTTAAACATTCACTCCCTCCATCAGCAGTGAGCAGTGTGTACCATCTACAAGATGCATTGCAGCAACTTGCTAAGGCTCCTTTGACAGCACCTTTCAAATCCGCAATTTCTACCACCTAGAAGGACAAGGGCAGCAGGTGCTGGGGAACACTGCCACCTGCAAGTTCCCTTCACTTCCCATGAATGAATAAAGAGAAACCTCTAATCAGAGAAATTTTGGGGGTTTGGACAGGGGGAAAGGGGGCAATGCTGGGGATTTGGGGATTAGAGCCCAAGAGAGGAGGGAGAGGAGAGACTGGGGAATGAGGTTGGGGGTGGGGAAGAGTGGGAAATAGAGTGGGTGTGGGAACCAGTATTCCCTAGAGAACTGGGAGCAGGAACAATGTAGAGAATGCGATTGGCACTGAGAGAGGAGGAGGAGCAAGTAAAAGGGGTTGTGAAATTACTGTGGGTAAAGAGTGAGTTCTGTCGAAGGGTCATGAGGACTCGAAACGTCAACTCTTTTCTTCTCCACCGATGCTGCCAGACCTGCTGAGTTTTTCCAGGTAATTCTGTTTTTGTTTTGTTTATTATTTCCCCTAATGGGCAAGAGAAGAACAAGAGGATGGTCAATGAGGATTCTGAGTGGAAGAACCATGGGGAAATGGAAAAGGAAGGAACTCAAAATATTAGAGACTGGACTCTTTCACCACCAGTGTCTATTGAGAAATGAATAGAATATCATTTAAAAGAGAATGGGATAAATATCTGAAGAGGAGCAATATATAAGGACCAGAGAGGAAAGGGACAGAGGTAAGTCTGGCACATGGTACTGGGCAACAAGATGAGAGTTGATAAGAGAGAGGGTTGATGAGGGTAATGTGTGATGATATGGTGTACATAGACTTACAAAAGTATGTGAAAATGTGCCATATAATCAGGCTTCTCAGCAAAGTTAAGGCCTTGCAAATAAAAGGACATAAAAAGGCAGCGTGGATACAAAATTGGCTGAGTGACTGGAAACAGAGAGTAGTGGAGAATGGTGATTGCTTTTTGGACTGGAGAAAGGTATATAGTACAGTTCCCTGGAACCATAGTTTTTCTTGGTATATGTTAGTGGGTGTACATGTACATGTAGATGATGAAATTTAATGCAGAGAAGTGTGAAGTGAGAATTTTGGCAGGAACATACGAACATATGAATTGGGAGCAGCCCCAATTGGCCCCTATGGCTCTGATCTGATTATAACCTCCCACCTACCCCTGGTAACCTTTCACCCTCTTGGTTATCAAGAATCTATCTATCTGTGCCTTAAAAACTATTCAAAGACTCTGCTTCCACTGCCCTTTGAGGAAGAGAGTTCCAAAGACTCACGACCTCTCTGAAAGAAAACATTTCTCCTCACCTCTGTTTTAAATGAGCGACCCCTTGCGCAGAATCATCCCAGGTTTGCACTAAGCGCGGTAGCAGGCAGGTAAAACGGAGCTGGCCGCAATAGCGGCTTTTCACGCCGAGGCGCTAATTATGCATTCGCAGGAAACACACCGTTTCCATGGCTCCTTTGCCCATCACGCCATCACTTCACCACTTCAGCACACGGGGCACCATAATTAACGTCCAGCCGCGGGTTCACCTCTCAGGGCCACGCGCTAATTATCTCTGCTTTGGTTCACAGCCCATGACAGCTGCAAAGAAGACAGAATGGCCCCTGAAAGGCTAAAAGACTTCAGCCTCCAGGTTCAATGACCATCCCTCGTGTGCTTTTGGGTGCAGGGGAGGCTCGCTGTGCTATCCTCTACCCCCACTCTGGCCGCAGGATGGGCAGCAAGCTCACTAACTTGGTTTGGGAGGCAGTGGCAGCAGTGGTCAGCGCCAATGCCCTGCAAAAGAGGACAGCCACCCAATACTGCTACAGGATGAATGGTCTCATCCATTCTGCCAAAGTAATTCACTCTTCTCATCACTCTCAACTCAGTGAGGTTCCACAGGGATCGGTGCTGGGTCCCTTGCTGTTTGTGGTATATATAAACCATTTAGATTTGAACGTAGGAGGGTTGATCAGTAAGTTTGCGGATGACACGAAAATTGGTGGGGTGGTAAATAGTGAGGAGGGTGGCCTTAGATGACAGGAGGATTTAGACAGGCTGGTCAGATGGGCTGATCAGTGGCAAATGGAATTTAATCCGGATAAGTGCGAAGTGATGCACTGGGGCAGGACAAACAAGGCACAGGAATACATGATAACCTTGGGAAGTACCGAGGATCAGAGGGACTTTGGTGTGCATGTTCACCAGTCCCTTAAGGTAGCAGGACAGGCAGATAATGTGATTAAGAAGGCATATGTGACACCTTTATTAGCCGAGGCATAGAATATAAGAGCAGGGAGGTTATGTTGGAACTGTATAATGCCACTGTTAGGCCACAGCTAGAGTATTGCGTGCAGTTCTGGAATCCACATTATAGGAAGGATGTGATTGCACTAGAGAGAGTGCAGAGGAGATTTACCAGGATGTTGCCTGGGCTGGAGAGTTTCAGTTATGAGGAGAGATTGGATAGACTGGGGTTATTTTCCCTGGAGCAGAGGAGATTGATGGGGGGACATGATTGAGGGGTATGAAATTATGAGGGGCATAGATAGGGTAGACAGGAAGGAACTTTTCCCCTTGATGGAGGGATCAATAACCAGGGGACAAAGATTTATGGTAAGGGGCAGGAGGTTTAGAGGGGATGTGAGGAAGAATGTTTTCACCCAGAGGGTGGTGGGAATCTGGAACTCACTGCCTGAAAGGGTGGTAGAGGCAGAAACCCTCATAACATTTAAGAAGTATTTGGATGTGCACTTGCAATGCCATGGCACACAAGGCTATGGGCTTAGTGCTGGAAAATGGGATTAGAATAATTAGGTACTTGTTTGACCGGCACAGACTCGATGGGCCGAAGGGCCTTTTTCTGTGCTGTAGACCTCTATTACTCTATGAAACACTTACAAACCCATGGATTTCACACCTCAAGGGACAACTCTCATACACACCCTCACATCTCTATCTGGTTCATACCCTCCCGAGTGCGCATCCTGCTCTTGTCTTCACTCACCACACAAACATTCCCCTCAGTGCCATGTGTCCTGCTCACACTCTCTCCATCTGTTTTCATACAGGAGAAACATGCTCACATCAGCAGGGAGAGGTACCAGACGGGGGGATGGACCGGCCCACATTAGGCCCCTCACTCACTTTGAGGATTGTGCCATCACACTGATCGGCAAGGACGTGGACCCTGCCTGTGGTGACGGTGAGGTCGGCGGCGAACACCTTCGTAAGGATCCTACACCATATCAACCCTCTCTCAACCCAACTGTCAGTGCTCTCTCTCCTGCTTTTGACTCTGCCGCCATGCTCTCATTATCTCTACTTTGGTTCACAGGGAGGTCTCTCAAGTGACCGACACCCTCAGCCAGCCAATTCCTCAGCTCCATCCATGTCCTCACCTCCAGCCAAGAGGACATCTCCTCCAGTGACGAGTTGGAAATTAGCAGCCTGGAAGACCCGTCACAGCGCTTACCCACACCCTGCACCAGCGCAGAGACACACACCTTGGTGGGGCCTAGATCAGGTTCACAATCTAGTGGTGACCACACAGACACATGGGCCGCAGCAGCAGGGGACAGGTTCATGCGAGCTCCCCGGCACTCAGAGGACTGCTGGGGATCAGGCACCTCTGAGGTCCGAGTCAGATCACGAGCCTCTAGATTTGGCCTTCCAGCTCATGAGGGTCAGCAGAAGGAATGGGAACATCGTGCAGAGCTGTTGGAAGCCCTCAACAGAGTGGCACATGAGTCAGAGGAGTGCATCTGCCTGCTCTCCGATGAAGTGGTGCCCACATGTGCATGTACTAAGGTCTCCATGGGGAGGATGGCAGAGGCCATTGGAGACCCTGATCCAGCAAAACGTGGGGATGTGTGCAGACCTGCACTCCATCGCGGGAGCCATGGATGAGTTCTTGCAGTGGCAACAGGAGGGGGAAACTGGGCACCGCGACGACCCTCCAGGTGCTCCTTCCCCTCAAGGAGTCAGGCCGGGTCCCCTGGGCACCCGAAGGGAGATGGAGCGGCTGCTGGACACCCCTGGGTCATCCACTCGGGAATCCCAGAGGCTGCCCTCTCCCTCCGAGTCCCCTTTGCCTGTGACCCCCTCAATCTCACCCTTTGTCACTGCAGAGGGAGCAGCTGGCCAATGAGTGATTCTAGAGGGAGAAGTGTGTGTGTGACAGGGCCTTTCAGAGCCTCATGCAAGCACTCAGCCTCCCACACGGATCCTTCATGTTTCACACTCACCTCAATATCCTGAGCATTTTCAATGCTGCATGCTGGGGTTCTCTTCCATTTGTCCATCTGAGCTGACCTGCATCTCCACCCACCCGATGATCACACTCCCATGCAGCACCTGATCTCGCCCACCACGACTCTCATTTCACTTTCGATTTGGACAGCATGGTATGGATTCTGTTTTCCCTGTGCTCCCCTGTCTTTTCCTCTTCCCCAGCCACCTATTTCCTCTCCCCCATCACAGTTGACCCCCCCCCCCCGGCATGACCTTTAACCTCTCCTCCATAACCTACCAGCCATAACCCTTTTCCTTCGGGGACGTCCAGGGGAATGTGCACATTCCCTTCCTTCCCAAAAATCCCAATCCCATTCACATTCACCTCCCAACCTCCTCCTTCCCACCCCCAGGGTCTGTGTTTACCTCCGCGTCCTTACCAACCACCCTCGTCCCTTCTACCGCTACTGTCAAACCCTCACCCTCCCACCCTTCTGTCTCACTCTGCCCCCGGTCATTCTCACAATTCCCTCATACCACGCCCACCCTCAGTTCACTCCCCAGGAGGCACTCATGGACCCACTAGACCCTGTTGACCTGGACCTCTTCCCCTCTGGAACCCCTTCCCTCCTTGGACCCCTTCCCCTCCTGAACTCCTTATCCCGCCCCCCGGGGAACCCCCTCCCTCCCCAAAACCCCTTCCCCCTTAGTCGTCCCACCCCCTACGCCCCCCTCCCCCTTAGTCCCTCCCCATTCCTGACTCCCTCAGACACTCTTACTTCTTCATAAAAGCAAAATACTGCGGATGCTGGAAATCTGAAACAAAAACAAAAATTGCTGGAAAAACTCAGCAGGTCTGACAGCATCTGTGGAGAGAAAGACAGAGTTAACGTTTCGAGACCGTATGACTCTTCATCAGAACTAAAGAAGAATAGAAATGTGGTGAATTATAAGCTGTTAAGGGGGTGGAACAGGTAGAGCTGGATAGAGGCCAGTGATAGGTGGAGGCAAAGGAGAGATTGCCAAAGATGTCATAGACAAAAGGACAAAGAGGTGTTGACAGTGGTGATATTAGCTAAGAAATGTGCTAATGGCAACATTAAGGGTAGAAAGCAGGACAAACAAGGGACAGATAGCCCTAGTGGGGGTGGGTTGGGGGGAAGGGATCAAAATAGGCTAAAAGGTGGAGATAAAACAACGGATGGGAATAAATTTAAAAAATAATAATAGAAATAGGTGGGAAAAGAAAAATATAAATATATATAATAATTATTAGAAAAAGGGGGATTGGAAAGGGGATGGGGATGGAGGAGAGAGTTCATGATCTGAAGTTGTTGAACTCAATATTCAGTCCGGAAGGCTGTAAAGTGCCTAGTCGGAAGATGAGGTGCTGTTCCTCCAGTTTGCGTTGGGCTTCACTGGAACAATGCAGCAAGCCAAGGACAGACATGTGGGCCTGAGAGCAGGGTGGAGTGTTAAAATGGCAAGCGACAGGGAGGTCTGGGTCATGCTTGCGGACGGACCCTTACTTCTTCCGCCACCCTTAGACCTTCACCCCTCCCGACTCTTCCTCCAGCCTTACCTCTTGCTCCAGTCTCACTTCTTCCTCCAGCCTTACTCATTCTCCTTTCCTGACTCCCTCAGACACCCTCACTTCTTCCTCCAGTTTTACTTCTTTCCGTTTCCCGACTCCTTTGTCCATCCTTAATTCTTCCTCCACTCTTACTCACTCCACTCCCCACACTCCTTCCTCACCCCAGACTCCCTCCCCTCTCCTCCCCCTGGACTCCTTCCCCTCTCTGCACTCCTTTCCCCCTCCACACTCCTTCCCCCCCCCCCCCCACCCCGCCCCCGGAACTTCTTCCCTTACACCTTCCGTACCCCACCGTTATCTCCCCAGTTTCCATTTTCTCCCCCGTTATCCCCTTCTCCCCCCATACTCCCTCCTTCCCTTCCCAATATCACCCCCCCAACATCTTATCCCCCCCAACCTCACCCCCTCCACCCCTCTTCCTCTCCCAGTCGATCCCAGCCCTTCCTCTCCCATCCCCTCGACCATCATCCATTGTGAGCATCAACCACCGTTTTCCAACATCTGTGAGCTGCTTCACAGCAGAGCCACATCCATGAGAATCCACCCAGCATGCCATGGACAATCCTCCAGTGTGTGGTTGGTGTTGGGCTCCAGCATCTTCTGCTCCTTGGATGTCTGCGGTGTGCACAAGGCCCTGGCGGGTAAGTCCCGACTTCTGCACATCACAGTTGTCAAGAGGTGTTCTGCAGTGGTGTGTTTTCCTGCTGATGTGAGCGGATGATCCAGTGGTGGGGGGAATGAGTCCGGTGGGCTGGCCTTATAAAGAAATGCTGATGTATTACAATGAGGTTCTTGATGTCCGATGACCTGCCGTCGATGGGTGGAGATGATGATCGCAAACTGGTTTCATGATGTTGTGAATCTGATTTTTGGCCTTCCCGCCATATTGTCCAATCAAGCCACCGAACAGGCCCGATGCCAGCGAGCAGGGGAAAATCCAGGCCCTTATTTTTAAACAGTGACCGCTAGTTTTAGATTCTCCCACAAGAGGAAACATCCACTCCACATCCACCCTGTCAAGACCACTTAGGATCTTAAAGGTTTCAATCAAGTCGCCTCTTACTCTTCTAAACTCCAGTGGATACAAGCCTAACCTGTCCAATCTTTCCTCATGAGACAACCCACCCATTCCTGGTATTAGTCGAGTAAACCTTTCCTGAACTGCTTCCAATAAATTTACATCTTTAAGTAAGGAGACCAGTACTGTACATAATATTCCAGATAATGTCTCACCAGTGTCCTGTACAACTGAAGCATAACCTCCCTACTTTTGTAATCAATTCCCTTCACAATAAATGATTACATTCTATTAGCTTTCCTAATTACCTGCTGTACCTGCACACTAACCTTTTGTGATTCATGCACTAGGACACCCAGATCCCTCTGAATCTCAGAGCTCTGCAATCTCTCATCATTTACATAATGTTTCTTTTTTATTCTTCCTGCCAAAATGGACAATTTCACACTTGCCCACATTATGCTCCATTTGCCAGATCTTTGCCCACTCACTTAACCTAGCTATGTCCCTTCATAGCCTCCTTATGTCCTCTTCACAATTTACTTTCCTAACCATCTTTGGTGTTGTCAGTAAATTTAGCCACCATTCCTTTGGTCCCTTCATCCAAGTCGTTTGTATAAGTTGTAAAAATTTGAGGCCCCAGCACTGATCCCTGTGGCACACTCTCATCACATCCTGCCAACCAGAAAAAGACGTATTTATGCCAACTCTGTTTCCTGTTAGCTAACCAATCTTCTATCCATGCCAATACACTATGCCCCCTACACTATGAGCTTTTATTTTCTGCAATAACCTTTGATGTAGCACTTTATCAAATGCCTTCTGGAAGTCAGATATCAGGCTAACTGGCATGTTCTTTCCTGCTTTCTGTCTCCCTCCCTTTTTGAATAAAGGAGTTATATTTGCTATTTTTCAATCTAATGGAATCTTCCCTGAATCTATGGAATTTTGGAAAATTAAAACCAATGCATCAACTATCTCACTAGCCACTTCTTTCAAGACTTTAGGGTGAAGTCCATCTGGACCTGGGGATTTGTCAGCCTGCAGCCCCAACAATTTGCTCGATACCACTTCCCTGGTGATTGTAATTTTCCCAAGTTCCTCCCTCCCTTTCATTTCCCGATTTACAGCTATTTCTGGGATGTTACTTGTGTCCTCTATAATAAAGATGGAAGCAAAATACCTGTTAAATTCATCCACCATCTCCCTAATTTCCATCATCAATTCCCCAGATGCACTTTCTAGAGGACCAATGCCCACTTTGTTAACTCTTTTCTTTTGTAAATATCTGTAGAAACTCGTACTATCTGTCTTTATATCACTAGCTCGCTTTCTCTCGTACTCTAATTTTTCCCTCCTGATTAAATTTTTGGTCATTCTTTGGTGTACCTTACATTCTTTCCAATCTTATGACCTGTCACCCATCTTTGCATAATCATAAAAACAAAAAACTGCGGATGCTGGAAATCCAAAATGAAAACAGAATTACCTGAAAAAGCTCAGCAGGTCTGGCAGCATCGGCGTGTTGAAGGGTTGTGAGGACTCGAAACGTCAACTTTGCTCTTCATTTGCATAATTATTTGCTTTTCCTTTAAGTTTGATACTGTCTTTAACTTTTTTTAGATGAGTTCTCCCCTTGGAAATTTTCTTTCTCTTTGGAATGTATATATTCTGTGTCTTCTGAAATATCCCTTTAAATGTCTGCCACTGAACTTCTACTGACATATCCCTCAACCTCATTTGCCAGTTCACTCTAGCTAGCTCTGCTTTCATGCCCTCAGAATTGCTCTTATTTAAGTTTAAAATACGAGTCTTGGAGGCACTTGTCTCTCCCTCAAAATAAATGTAAAATTCAATCCTATTATGATCACTGCTACCTGGGGGTGTCTTCACTGTGAGGTTATCAATTTTATCAATCCTATCTCATTGCTCAATACCAAGTCTAGTATAGCCTGCTCTCTGGTTGGCTCCAGAAGGTGCTGTTCTAAGAAGCTGTCCTGAAAACATTCTATGAGCTCTTCATCTACACTGTCTTTGCCCATATGATTTTTCCAGACTATATGTGGATTAAGATGCCCCCTGAATATTGCTGTTCCTTTCTGGCAAGCTCCCATTATCTCTTCTTTTATATTCTGTTCTACTGTGTAGTTACTACTCCCACAAGTGTCTTCTTGCCTTTATCATTCCTCATCTCAACCCAAACCGCTTCCACATCCCGGTTTCCTGAACTTAGATCATCCCTCTCTATTGTGTTAATACCATCATTAATTAACAGATCCACCCCTCCACATTTTCCTAACTGCTTGTCCTCCCTAAATGTCACGTACCCTTCAATATTCAGGTCCCAGTCTATGTCATCCTGTAGCTATGTCTCTGTAATGGCTGTCAGATTGTACTTATTTATTTCTATTTGTGCTATCGGTTCATCTGTCTCGTTTCAAACGCTATGCATGTTTGGCTATGGAGCCTTTAATTTTGTCTTTTATTATTTTTGTAGCGTCTAGCCTTAACTGCTGATTTATTCTTATGGCAGAATTTTACACGTCACCAGCGGGCGGGCAGGACCTGATTGGGTGTGAAATTGTGCGAGATGATGTTGGGCAAGTGTCCCGACATCATGTCACACGCGTGCAATCTTCAGGTCGGCAGGTGCCCGCGGGTGTCGGAGCTGTGCCCGCCATCAATTAAAAGGCCACTTAAGGCCATTAAAAAGGCAATTGGTCCCGATTTTACATTGCCCGGACGATTTTGCACTCATCACATGGGCAAAACAGGCAGCCCACTTTTTGCAAACCCTTATCCAAGGGTGGGATAAAAAGGGTCAGCAGCATTGCCAGTGTGAGTAGTGAGGAGTTTAGATTGCTGCTGGTTGCTTATTTGAACTTAACAGATTCATCTCTTTTTTGAACTTCAGTCTTAGAATTTCTAGGCTTCATTTCAGGGCTCATTGGTGTCTCCAGGGTCCCTGGAGAATTTTGACCATGTGGACCCTTCTAGGAATCAGACAGCCTTATGTCACCCTGGTAATGGGGATTGTGGTCACCGCTGGAGGCACTTCCTCTGAGGAGGAAGAGAGGGGCAGAAGGGAGGCCGGGTGTCCCTTTGCAGTTTCCAGGGGAGCACCCTGTGGGAGGAGAGGCGTAGGCACAAGGGACGCAGGGCCAGCAGGAAGGCCAAGGTGTAAGGGGCCACAGAAGACACCGCTATCCTGCTGCCAGCGTTTACAGGCAGTGATGCAGCAACCTCAGTATGTCCAAAGTGCAATGATGAAGCAGGCTCTGCCTCTCCAGGGACACTGTTGTAAAACTAATCTGGAATTAAAAACCTGGGATTAGTAGCAGTTACCATGACGCTGTCAGATTGTCATTAAAAACCCAGCTAGGTTGCTAATATCCTGTAGAGAAGAAAACAGAAACATAGAAAGATTTAAAGTGCAGAAAGAGACCATTTGGCCCATCATGCCAGTGGCAACCAAAAAAGAGCAATCCTATCTAATGCCATGTTTCACCTCTTGGTCCATAGCTGTGTAAATTATGGCATCTCAATGTTTTTAAAGTACCTGCCATCTTTACCCAGCCTGGCCAATATGTGACTTTGGCCCCAAGCCAATATGGCTGACTTTTAACTGCCAACTAAAGTGATCTAGCAGGACACCCTGTTTTATCAAAACCATGCGGAATGAAAATAAAACTGGATGAAGCATTTGGCATAGGACCTGAACATCAAATCAGGACATGACAGTGGCAAACTCAGCTCTGTCCACCTTGCAAAGTCCTCATTACTAACATTTGGGACCATGTGCCAAAATTGGAAGAGCTGTCCCACAGACTAGTCAAGCAACAGCCTGACATAGTCATCCTCACGGAATTACAGGTAATGTCCCAGACACCATCATCACCATCCCTGGATATGTCCTGTCCCAACGGCAGGACAGATCCACCAGAGGTGGCGGCACAGTGGTATACAGTTGAGAAGGAGTTGCCCTGGGAGTCCTTAACATTGACTCCAGCCCCCATGACATCTCAAACATGGGCAAGGACATCGTCGACCTACCCATCACCTACTGCGCTCCCTCAATTGGTGTAACAGTACTCTATGACCTTATGATGGAAGGAAGGTCATTGATGAAGCAGCTGAAGATGGTTGGGCTGAGGACACTACCCTGAGGAACTCCTGCAGTGATGTCCTGGAGTTGAGATGACAGACGTCCAACAACCACAACCATTTTCCTTTGTGCTAGGTATGGCTCCAACCAGTGGAGAGTTTCCCCCATAAATCCTATTGACTTCAATGTTGCTAGGGCTCCTTGATGCTACACTTAGTCAAATGTTGCTTTGATGGACAGCTCATGGGGCAACATTATTCCCCCGTCTGGGGGTGGGGTGGGGGGTGGGGAAGTGCAGGAGGGGGCGCAGGCGGGCGGGCTTCCGACTGGTGCCCCCGATTGGGGGTGCACTGCAATTTTACGTGGGCGCGCCAGTTAAGGCCCGCCCAGCGTGATTTCCGCCAGGGAGCTATGCGCTCCCTCAATAAAGGTGAGTAAAAAAATTTCCCTGCCATGTCCCCACACGTGAGCCTGTCAAATGAGTTGGGACATGTCCATAACTTTTATTTAAACATTTAATAAAAATTTAAATACCCTCATGAAACCTCATCCCACCTGTGGATGAGGTTTCCTGTTTTTTTCTGAAGCCTGCCGGAGCTCCGGGTCTGCCTGCCAATCTTAAGGTTGGATGTGGAGGCCCATCAATCGGGTTAATTCGTTTTTTCAATGGCCTTAATAGGCCATTGACAGCTCTGCGGGCACGCAATCGAATCGGTTGTGCACCCGCTGAACTGGAAATCTAAATGATGCGGGGTGATGTCGGGATGCACGCCTGACATATCCCCGCGACTTTTTACATGTTGGCGAGTGGGCCCCACCCCCTGCTCACCGACTGGAAAAACCTGCCCATGGAACAAAAGGGACAGTAGCACCATGTATGCAAAATTGGCTGAGTGACAGGAAACAGAAAGTAGTGGTAAATGGATGTTTTTCAGGCTGGAGGAAGGTTTGTAGTGGAGTTCCCAAGGGGCAGTGTTATTCCGATGTATATTAATGATCTAGACCTCGGTGCGCAGGGCACAATTTCAAAATTTGTGGACGATATGAAACCTGGAAGCATTGTAAACTGTGAGGAGGATAGTGTCGCACTTGAAAAGGACTTAGACAAGTTGGGGGAATGGGCGGACAGGTGGCAGATGGAGTTCAATGCAGCGAAAATGTGAAATGATTCATTTTGGTAGGATGAACATGGAGAGACAGCAGAGCCCATTCCGCCAATTTCTCTATGTCCTTCTGAATAAGAGTCATAAGGACTCGAAACGTTAGCTCTGTTTCTCTCTGCACAGACGCTGCCAGACCTGCTGGGTTTTATGTTTTTTTTTTCAGATTTCCAGCATCTGCAGTTTTTTGTTTTTACTTTAGACATTATGTTGAACTCATATAAGACACTGCTTTGGCCTCAGCTTGAGTACTGCATTCTGGGTGCCGTACTTTAGGAAGGATGTGAAGGCATTGGAGAGAGAGCAGAAAAGATTGACAAAAATGGTTCCACAGATGAGGAACTTCAGTTATGAAGATAGGTTGTAGAAGTTAGATAAATGCAAAAAACTGCGGATGCTGGAAATCCAAAACAAAAATAAAAATACCTGGAGAAACTCAGCAGGTCTGACAGCATCTGCGGAGAGGAGCACAGTTAACGTGTCGAGTCCATATGACACTTCAACAGAACTAAGGAAAAATAGAAGAGAGATGAAATATAAGCTGGTTTAAGGCGGGGTGGGGGGGTGTGTGGGGGGCAGGGTGGTGCGACAAGTAGAGCTGGATAGAGGGCCAGTGAGAGGTGGAGATAACCAAAAGATGTCATAGACAAAAGGACAAAGAGGTGTTGAAGGTGGTGATATTATCTAAGGAATGTGCTAATTAAGGGTAGGAAGCAGGACAAGCAAGGTACAGATAGCCCTAGTGGGGGTGGGGTGGGGTGAAGGAATCGAAAAAGGCTAAAAGGTAGAGATAAAACAATGGATGGAAAGAAACTGTTACAAAAACAAAACAGAAATACCGGGAAAAACTCAGCAGGTCTGGCAGCATCGGCGGAGAAGAGCAGAGTTGATGTTTCGAGTCCTCATGACCCTTCAACAGAACTAAGTAAAAATAGGAAAGGGGTGAAATATAAGCTGGTTTAAGGGAGGGTGGGACAAGTAGAGCTGGATAGAGGGCCATTGATAGGTGGAGATAACCAAAAGATGTCACAGACAAAAGGACAAAGAGGTGTTGAAGGTGGTGATATTATCTAAAGGAATGTGCTAATTAAGGGTAGAAAGCAGGACGAGCAAAGTACAGATAGCCCTAATGGGGGTGGGGTAGGGTGAAGGAATCAAAAAAGGCTAAAAGGTAGAGATAAAACAATGGATGGAAATACATTTAAAATAATGGAAATAGGTGGGAAAAGAAAAATCTATATAAATTATTGGGAAAAAACAAAAAGGAGGGGGAAGAAATGGAAAGGGGGTGGGGATGGAGGAGAGAGTTCATGAGCTAAAATTGTTGAACTCAATATTCAGTCCGGAAGGCTGTAAAGTGCCTAGTCGGAAGATGAGGTGCTGTTCCTCTAGTTTGTGTTAAGCTTCACTGGAACAATGCAGCAGGCCAAGGACAGACATGTGGACATGAGAGCGGGGTGGAGTGTTGAAATGGCAAGCGACAGGGAGGTCTGGGTCATGCTTGTGGACAGACCGAAGGTGTTCTGCAAAGCGGTCACCCAGTCTGCGTTTTGTCTCTCCAATGTAGAGGAGACCACATTGAGAGCAACAAATGCAGTAGACTAAGTTGAGGGAAGTGCAAGTGAAATGCTGCTTCACTTGAAAGGAGTGTTTGGGCCCTTGGACGGTGAGGAGAGGGGAAGTGAAGGGGCAGGTGTTACATCTTCTGCGGTTGCATGGGAAGGTGCCGTGGGAGGGCGTTAAGGAGTAGGGGGTGATGGAGGAGTGGACCAGGGTGTCACGGAGGGAACAATCCCTATGGAATGCTGCCGGGGGGGGGTGAAGGGAAGATGTGATTGGTGGTGGCATCATGCTGGAGTTGGCGAAAATGGCGGAGGATGATCCTTTGAATGAGGAGGCTGGTGGGGTGATAAGTGAGGACAAGGGGGACCCTATCATGTTTCTGGGAGGGAGAGGAATTTGTGAGGGCGGATTCGCGGGAGATGGGCCAGACATGGTTGAGGGCCCTGTCAACTACCGTAGGTGGAAAACCTCGGTTAAGGAAGAAGGTGGACATGTCAGAGGAACTGTTTTTGAAAGTGGCATCATCAGAACAGATGTGACGGAGGGGAAGGAACTGAGAGAATGGAATGGAGTCCTTACAGGAAGCGGGGTGTGAGGAGCTGTAGTCGAGGTAGCTGTGGGAGTCGGTAGGCTTGTAATAGATATTGGTGAACAGTCTATCACCAGAAATTGAGACAGAGAGGTCAAAGAAGGGAAGGGAAGTGTCAGAGATGGACCATGTGAAAATGATGGAGGGGTGGAGATTAGGAGAAAAATTAATACATTTTTCCAGGTCCCAACGAGAGCTTGAAGCAGCACCGAAGTAATCATCGATGTACCGGAGAAAGAGTTGTGGGAGGGGGCCGGATTAGGACTGGAACAAGGAATGTTCCACATACCCCATAAAGAGACAGGCATAGCTGGGGCCCATGCGGGTACCCATAGCCACGCCTTTTATTTGGAGGAAGTAAGAGGAGTTTAAGGAGAAATTGTTCAGTGAGAGAACAAGTTCAGCCAGACGGAGGAGAGTAGTGGTGGATGGGGATTGTTCGGGCCTCTGTTCGAGGAAGAAGTGGAGAGCCACCAGACCATCCCGGTGGGGGATGGAGGTGTAGAGGGATTGGACGTCCATGGTGAAGAGGAGGTGGTTGGGGCCAGGGAACTGGAAATTGTTGATATGATGAAGGGTGTCAGAGGAATCACGGATGTAGGTGGGAAGGGACTGGACAAGGGGAGAGAGAAGGGAGTCAAGACAGCGAGAAATGAGTTCCATGGGGCAGGAACAGGCTGCCACAATCAGTCTGCCGGGACAGTCCTGTTTGTGGATTTTGGGTAGGAGGTAGAAGCGGGCCGTCCGAGGTTGGGCGACTATCAGGTTGGAAGCTGTGGGAGGAAGATCCCCAGAGGAGATGAGGTCAGTAACAATCCTGGAAACAATGGCTTGATGTTCAGTGGTGGGGTCATGGTCCAGGGAGAGGTAGGAGGAAGTGTCTGCGAGTTGACGCTCAGCCTCTGCGAGGTAGAGGTCAGTGCGCCAGACAACAACAGCACCACCCTTGTCAGCGGGTTTGATGACAATGTTAGGGTTGGACCTGAGAGAACGGAGTGCAGTAAGTTCAGAGAGAGACAGGTTAGAATGAGTGAGAGGAACAGAGAAATTGAGATGACTAATGTCAATGAAAAGAAACTGTTCCCACTCGTGAAAGGATCAAGAACGAGAGGACGCAGATTTAAAATAATTGGCAAAGGAAGCAAGAACGATATAAGAAAATACTTTTTCACACAGCAAGTGGTTAAGGTCTGAAATACTGACTGGGAGTGTGGTGGAGGCAGGTTCAGTCAAGGCATTCAAAAGGGAATTAGACTGTTATCTGAAAAGGAAGAATGTGCAGGGTTACCGGGGGAAGCTGCTTCCAGAACGGCACTAAGTGAATTATTCAATCAGAGAGCCGAAGGGCTGAATGGCCTCCTTGTGCACTGTAACAATTCTTTGATTGTGTTGTCAAGGGCAGTCACTCTCACCTCTTCTCTTGAATTCAGCTCCTTTGTCCATATTTGAACAAAGGCTGTAATGAGGTCCGGAGCTGACTGTATGTGCGATTGTGTGCAGTGCAATAGGAAACGCTTGTGCAATAGGAAACGCTTGTGCAAACTGCCTCCTTCATCCAATTCCAATTCCAGTTCAGGAACTGCATTTTTTTGAATTCATTGATGGGATGTGGGCATCACTGGTTAGGCCAGCTTTTACTGTCCATTCCTAACTGCCCTTCAGCATTAGCCTGGGCCTCTGGAATACTAGTCCAGTGACATTACAATGATGTCACTGCCTCCCCTTGGTGCCTGAAGAATGGTAACCCAACCTGACCCAGGAACATATACATAAGAACATCAGAAACAGGAGTAGGAGTGGGCCATTCAGCCCATCGAGCCTGCTCTACCATCCAATAAGATCATGGCTGATCTGTTCTGAGCTTAATTCCACTTTCCTGTCTCTCTCCTGTGTTGTAGTTAATGTTGTAAATCCAAACACCCCAAAGACTCAGGTACAGGAGTCACCTTGCAGGGAGAGTCATCTTGGCTGTCCAAAGTGAACTCTACTGCTGCAAACAAATCGCCAGCATAAATATGTCACATAGCTTTGTGGTTACACATCACATGATTTTAGTTACAATAAATTCAAACTTCTGATGCTCAAGATACAATTTCAACAATCTCTTTATTACATCTGCTTTTTTTTTTCAGCCTGTGTACCAAGATCAACACCTACTGTGGTTTTCATAATGACATCTGTTTCCTCATCTACACTAGTAGCAAGGTTACATGGAGACAGTTAGCCCCACTAATCAATTTATACATCAGTGGTCGACTGGCGTCTTTAGCTGTAGGTTCTTATTTCTTGTTACTACACTAATCGCTGTAGCCACGTTGTTACGTGATCCTGCTTTGCTTGCAGCACACTCCCTTATTCTGGCTGAGGCGCACATCTGCTGTTTTGTTGAACCATCCTAATTCTCATGTGTTATGCCAGGTTTCTTTTTTCATCTTAACCCCTACACTTGTAACACATTAGGTTCACTGATGTCCTTCAGGGAGGGAAATCTGCCGTCCTTACCTGGTCTGGCCTACATGTGACTCCAGACCCACAGCAACGTGGTTGACTCTTAAATGCCCTCTGAACAAGAGCAAATAGGGATGGGCAATAAATGCTGGCCTAGCCAGCGACACCCACATCCCATGAACAAATAAAAAAAAACCCTTGACTACCTTGTAGATCAAAAATCTGTCTAACTCAGCCTTGAATGTATTCAAAGGCCCAGCCTCCACTGCTCTCTGGGGAAGAGAATTCCACAGACTAATGACCCTCTGAGAGAAGAAATTCCTCCTCATCTCCGTCTTCAATGGGAGACGCCTTATTTTGAAACGGATTCCAGAATCTAGAATCCCGGTTCTAGATTCGCCCACCAAGAAGATTCACGTTCAGGGAGAAGGATATAGAGTGGAGGTAAATTGGGGAAATGACTCATCATCACAGACTCACGTAGTTAAACTGATCTTGAAGCAAACATTAATATTAAAAACAAATAAGGTGGGAACCTGAGGGTGGTGGGGGTGGGGGAGACACAAGAGAGGGAAACAAAAATAGGAAAGAAAGACAGAGAAGTAGAAAGCAAAAGTGGGAGGCAGAGGAAACAAGGGCTAGCAGCAAATAGGGCCACAGTATGAAAATGTGTAAAAATGTTAAAAAGACAAGTCCAAAGGCACTGTACCTGATTGCACGGAACATTCGCAATAAGGTAGACGAATTAATAGCACAAATACATGTAACTGGGTAAGATACGATTGTGATTATGAAGATATGGCTGCAGGGTGACCAAGGCTGGGAACTGAATATCCAAAGGTATTCGATATTTAGGATGGGCAGGCAGAAAGGAAAAGGAGATGGGGCGGTGTTATTAGTTAAGGGCCAGGATTTCCTGGTTAGCCATCAGGGGGCGGGGCCCGCTCGCCAATGCGTAAAATGACGTCGGGCAGAACTCCTGACACCACCCCGCCTAATTTCCATTTTCAGGTCAGTGGGGGTTCAGCAGAATCAACTGTGCGCCCGCAGACCTGTCAATGGCCTATTGAGGTCATTGACAAAGTAATTAAAGTAATTAATGGACCTCAAACTTGAACTCAAGTTCTGTCGAAGGGTCATGAGGACTCGAAACGTCAACCCTTTTCTTCTCCGCCGATGCTGCCAGACCTGCTGAGTTTTTCCAGGTAATTCTGTTTTTGTTTTGGATTTCCAGCATCTGCAGTTTTTTTGTTTTTATCTCTGTGTTTCATTGACTGCCACTGCTCTTCAAGAAATGCCTACCTCCTTGAAGAAGTTCTGTTCTTTTCTGCGACAAGATTTCCGTACCTCTCTTTTGCCTTGCTCACCTTCATTGCTTTCCATTTCCCTCCTGGTGTTTGACAAGGTGTTTAATAAAACCCGCTTTCACAGCCATATCTCCTTTCTCAGTGACTGTCTCCGTCTCCGACTTATCCCACATGGATTTCAACTGAAATTCCACCCCTCATGTTTCGAACCCACCCAGGATTACAGGTATCTCTGGGACATAAAACGTTTCTCGGACTGCTGTTCCCGTCGCATCCTGAGATCCACACTCAGTGCCATGTGCCGCCATAAGAACACACTCGACCTCTCCCTCCAGCAGCACCGCCGCACCCTTTTTCAAAGCTGCGTGTGCCCCCAGTTTCATTTTATCCTTCGGCTCATCCGACGCCTCAACAAGAAACTTTTTCTCTTTCTCTCAAGTGCTAAGGAACGCAAGCTCCAACAACTCATCGACACCAACACCCATCCAGGACCCTCCACCCCTGCCTGTCCCTCCGACCCCACCCTTTCTTCCAATCCCAACCCCAGCCGTGTATTCACTATACCCCCTGACCTTCCCCTCTCCGATGCTGAACGTTCAGGGCTCAGCAAAGGACTTAGTTTCATACCCTTACGCCCTCATCTCAATGAATTTCGGGCTCGGCATGATGCTGAACTCTTCTTCCGCCGCCTTCGTCTCCGTGCTCACTTTTTTGGGCAGGAGTCCTCTCCCCATTCAACGGATCCTTTCACCCACCTCCAATATTCTCCCTCCACCTGGACCCCTCCCTCTGGATTCTTACCTTCTCTTGATCCTTTCATTGAGAACTGTCGGCGCGACATTAGTCGTCTCAATTTCTCTGCTCCTCTCACCCATTCTAATCTCTCTCTCTCTGAACTCACTGCACTCTCAGGTCCAACCCTGATATTGTCATCAAACCCGCTGACAAGGGTGGTGCTGTTGTCGTCTGGCGCACTGACCTCTACCTCACGGAGGCTGAGCGTCAACTTGCAGACACTTCCTCCTACCTCTCCCTGGACCATGACCCCACCACTGAACATCAAGCCATTGTTTCCAGGACTGTCACTGACCTCATCTCCTCTGGGGATCTTCCTCCCACAGCTTCCAACCTGATAGTCGCCCAACCTCGGACGGCCCGCTTCTATCTCCTACCCAAAATCCACAAACAGAACTGCCCCGGTAGACCGATCGTCTCAGCTTGCTCCTGCCTCACAGAACTCATTTCTCGTTATCTTGACTCCCTTCTCTCTCCCCTTGTCCAGTCCCTTCCCACCTACATCCGTGATTCCTCTGACACCTTACGTCACATCAACAATTTCCAGTTCCCTGGCCCCAACCGCTTCCTCTTCACCATGGACGTCCAATCCCTCTACACCTCCATCCCCCACCGGGATGGTCTGAGGGCCCTTAGCTTCTTCCTCGAACAGAGGCCCGAACAATCCCCATCCACCACTACTCTCCTCCGTCTGGCTGAACTTGTTCTCACACTGAACAATTTCTCCTTCAACTCCTCTCACTTCCTCCAAATAAAAGGTGTAGCTATGGGTACCCGCATGGGCCCCAGCTATGCCTGTCTCTTTATGGGGTATGTGGAACATTCCTTGTTCCAGTCCTACTCCGGCCCCCTTCCACAACTCTTTCTCTGGTACATCGATGATTACTTTGGTGCTGCTTCATGATCTCGGCGGGGCTTGGAAAAATTTATTAATTTTGCTTCCAATCTCCACCCCTCCATCATTTTCACGCGGTCCATCTCTGACACTTCCCTTCCCTTCCTTGACCTCTCTGTCTCAATCTCTGGTGATAGACTGTCCACCAATATCCATTACAAGCCTACCGACTCCCACAGCTATCTCGACTACAGCTCCTCACACCCCGCTTCCTGTAAGGACTCCATCCCATTCTCTCAGTTCCTTCGCCTCCGTCGCATCTGTTCTGATGATGCTACCTTCAAAAACAGTTCCTCTGACATGTCCTCCTTCTTCCTTAACCGAGGTTTTCCACCCACGGTTGTTGACAGGGCCCTCAACCGTGTCCGGCCCATCTCCCGCGCATCCGCCCTCACGCCTTCTCCTCCCTCCCAGAAACATGATAGGGTCCCCCTTGTCCTCACTTATCACCCCACCAGCCTCCGCATTCAAAGGATCATCCTCCGCCATTTCCGCCAACTCCAGCATGATGCCACCACCAAACACATCTTCCCTTCACCCCCCCTAAGGGCATTCCGTAGGGATCGCTCCCTCTGGGACACCCTGGTCCACTCCTCCATCACCCCCTGCTCCTCAACCCCCTCCTATGGCACCACCCCATGCCCACGCAATAGATGCAACACCTGCCCCTTCACTTCCTCTCTCCTCACTGTCCAAGGGCCTAAACACTCTTTTCAAGTGAAGCAGCATTTCACTTGCACCTCCCCCAACTTAGTCTACTGCATTCGTTGCTCCCAATGTGGTCTCCTCTACATTGGAGAGACCAAACGTAAACTGGGCGACCGCTTTGCAGAACACCTGCGGTCTGTCCGCAAGAATGACCCAAACCTCCCTGTCGCTTGCCATTTTAACACTCCACCCTGCTCTCTTGCCCACATGTCTGTCCTTGGCTTGCTGCATTGTTCCAGTGAAGCCCAACGCAAACTGGAGGAACAACACCTCATCTTCCGACTAGGCACTTTACAGCCTTCCGGACTGAATATTGAATTCAACAACTTTAGGTCTTGAGCTCCCCCCTCCATCCCCACCCCCTTTCTGTTTCCCCATTCCTTTTGTTTTTTTCCAATAAATTATATAGATTTTCTTTTCCTACCTATTTCCATTATTTTTAAATATTTTAAATCTTTTATGCTCCCCCCACCCCCACTAGAGCTATACCTTGAGTGCCCTACCATCCATTCTTAATTAGCACATTCGTTTAGATAATATCACCAACTTTAACACCTATGTGTTCTTTTGTCCTGTTGTTTATGACATCTTTTGATGATCTGCTTCTATCACTGCTTTTGCCTATAACCACACCACCCCCCTCCACTTCTCTCTCTCTCTCTCTCCGCCCCCCCCCCCCCACCCAACACCTTAAACCAGCTTATATTTCAACTCTTCCTTGGACTCGAACTCAAGTTCTGTCGAAGGGTCATGAGGACTCGAAACGTCAACTCTTTTCTTCTCCGCTGATGCTGCCAGACCTGCTGAGTTTTTCCAGGTAATTCTGTTGTTGTTTTGGATTTCCAGCATCCGCAGTTTTTTTGTTTTTAATTAAAGGACCTGCCTGTCCAACCTTAAGGTCAGCGGGCAGGCCGGGAGCCTTGGCGGGCATTGGAAAAAGCATGAAACCTCATCCACGGGCGGGATGAGGTTTCATGTAGATTTTAAAAAATTTAATTGAAGTGTATTTAAAAGTGATGGACATGTCCCAATTCATGTGACAGTGTCACATGAGGGGACATGTCAGGGATTTTTTTTTTCTCTGTTTTTAACGTTTTTTAATGTGGAGCCGATCTCCCTGAGGCAGCACAAGCCTCAGGGAGATGAATGTGCTCTTTCATGCGCATGCGCAAAGGAGCACACTCTCGGTTCAGGGAATTCACCCCCCCCCCCCCCCCCCCCCCCCCCCCCACACACACACACACACACACACACAGGGAGCACATAGCGCTTCCTTGACGCTGGGCAGTCCTTAACTGGCCCGCCCATGTAAAATGGCAGCGCCCCCCCAATTGGGAGTGCCAATCGGAGGCACACCCGCTCCTGAACTTCCCCCCTGACGGGGGGAAAGTTCTGCCCATTGGCTTAGAAAAACTAGATGACGAGTCAGTCAGGGTGGAGCCAAGAAGCAACAAGGGGTGGAAAACATTAGTGGGAGCTGTCAATCGGCTTCCAAGGAGTCGTGGTAAGGTAGGGGACGGCATTAAACAGGAACTTAGAGATGCATGTAACAACATGTAACTGCAGTGACTAGTGGGGTGCCGCAGGGATCAGTGCTTGGGCCCCAGCTATTCACAATATATATCAATGATTTGAATGTAATAGTTCCAAAATAAAAACGAAAAATGCTGGAAAAACTCAGAAGAGTCAAACCTGTTTCCCTCTCCACAGATGCTATCAGGCTTGTTGTGTTTTTCCAGCATTTTCTGTTTTTATTTCAGATTTCCAGCATCTGCAGTAGTTTGCTTTTATCTTAGTGTATTATTTCCAAGTTTGCTGATGACATGAAACTAGTTGGGAATATGAGTGATGAGGAGGATGTTACGAGGCTTCAAGGTGATTTAAACCAGTTGAGTGAGTGGGCAAATACGTGGCAGATGCAGTATAATATGGATCAATGTGAAGTTATCCACTTTGGTAGGAAAAACAGAATGGCAGAGTATTATTTAAATGGTGATAGGTTGGGAAATGTTGATGTACAAAGGGACCTGGGTGTCCTTGTACACCAATCACTGAAAGCAAGCATGCAAGTGCAACAAGCAGTTAAGAGGGCAAATGATATGTTGGCCTTCATTGCAAGAGGACTTGAGCACAAGAGCAAGGATGTCTTACTGCAGCTGTACAGGGCCTTGATGAGGCCACACCTTGAGTATTGTGTGCAGTTTTGCTCTCTTTACCTAAGAAAGGATATACTTGCCATAGAGGGAGTGCAGTGAAGGTTCACCAGACTGATTCCTGGGATGCAGGATTGTCGTATGAGGAGAGATTAGGTTGACTAGGCCTGTATTCACTGGAGGTTAGAGGAATGAGAGGGGATCTCACTGAAATGTATAAAATTCTGACATGGCTGGACTGACTGGATGCAGGGATGATGTTTCTTCTGGCTGGGGGAGTCTAGAACAAGGGGTCACAGTCTCAGGATATGGAGTAGGCCATTTAGGACTGAGATAAGGAGAAACTTCTTCACTCAGAGGGTGGTGAACCTATAGAATTCTCTACCACAGAGGCTGTGGAGGCCAAGTCACTGAATGTATCTGAGAAGGAAATCGATAGATTTCTGGACTTTAAGGGTGTCAAGGAGTGTGGGGAGAGAACAGGAATATGGCGTTGAGGTAGAGGATCAACCATGATCAACCACTATATTGAATAGTGGAGCAGGCTCGAAGGGCCGACTGACCTACTGCTGCTCCTATTTTCTATGTTTCTACATTTCTATAATTGAATGATTTTTTAAAACTTCATTTATGTGATGTGGGTGTCGCTGGCTAGATCAGCATTTATTGCCAATCTCTAATTACCCTTGAAGGTGGTGGTGAGCTGCCTTCTTGAACTGCTGCAGTGCATGTGGTGTAGGTACACCCACAGTGCAGTTAGGAAGGGAGTTCCAGGATTTTGACCAATGACAGTGAAGGAACGGTGATATATTTCCAAGTCAGGATGGTGAGTGTCTTGGAGGGGAACTTCCAAGTGGTGGTGTTCCCATGTGTCTGCAGCCCTTATCCTCCTAGGTGGTAGTGGTTGTGGGTTTGGAAGGTGCTGTCTAAGGAGCCTTGGTGAGTTCCTGCTGTGCATCTTGTAAATGGTACACACTGCTGCCACTGTGCATCGATGGTGGAGGGAGTGAATGTTTGTGGATGGGGTGTCAATCCAGCAGGTTGCTTTGTCCTGGATGGTATCAATCTTCTTGAGTGTTGTGGGAGCTGCACTCATCCAAGCAAGTGGAGAGTATTCCATCACACTCCTGACTTGTGCCTTGTAGATGGTGGAAAGGCTTTGGGGAGTCAGGGGGTGAGTTACCCATTGCAGGATTCCTGACCTCCAACCTGCTTTTGTTGCCACAGTGTTTATATGGCTCGTCCAGTTCAGTTTCTGGTCAATGGTGACCCCCAAGATGTTCAAAGAAATTCAAGTTGCAAAATTGTGCCAATAAATGAATGATATTCTCTGCTCTGCTCTCCCCTGAGCCCCAATTGGTTGTTCTTGGCTCCTCCCTTGAGCCTCAATTGATTGTTCTTGGTTCGTCCCCTAAGCCTCAGAGTTTGACTGTCCTATGATGGGATAGGGAGGAGTCCAGGACCAATAAAGGCAGCAGGGAGGCAGAGTGACCACATTATCATTTCTCTCTTTTTTGAGGTATAGAAATTGCATTCTGTGAGAGACAGTAGGTGGTATTTGGCCAATAAGGTGTGGTGTGTATGGAAAGGATTGGATTCTATTTAAAGTGGCTGTAATAAGTTCTATTGTAATTGTTGAAATTGTGGTATTTGTTTGGTATGTTTCTAAAGGTGTTAATTTTGTTAAACTGTGTTGAGAAATCTCTTTAGAAGGGCAAGTTCTGGCAGGTGGAGTGAAGACTGGCATTAATTTGATCAGTAATTAATCTGAAATGTGTTGCGTGCTAAGTGCCTGTGCCCTTGCTTCTATATTAATGCTTTTATTTCCTTCTCTCTCTGTCATCTGCAGATTTTAAACCATGGCTGATGATGAGATTGCAGCTCTGGTGGTCGACAATGGATCTGGGATGTGTAAGGCTGGCTTTGCAGGCGATGATGCTCCCAGGGCTGTGTTTCCCTCGATTGTTGGACGGCCCCGTCACCAGGTGAGTTCTTCAACCAGCTGGATGCTTGTCTTTCAATCCTCACGTATTGCTTGGGGGTTAAATCCCTCTCGTAACTAGAATATAATTTTCTAGACTCCTGTTTTGATCAGAATGTGGTCTTGTTTCCTTGCTGAATGCTGTTATTACTGGGGAGTGGCATCCAGTGTGTGGTAATTACAGGAATTATAACTAATCCCTATTTTCTATAGACGCTGATTTAAATGTGAGGAACTGAAATGTGAGCTGTTTTTTTTTGTGTCCTGGCCACATACTACAGTTTAAAATGTAGGATGTGTCAGGCTATACCTGGGCATTCCTTCCCAAGTCTGTTATTTGCTGTACTTGAGAAACGGGTTTGACTGTTTCTCCCCCTCCCCCCTGCCTCGAATTCCTCGTGTGAATCTTCATGTTTCCTCATCACCACCTGGTCTGACTTAACCCTGAAATCAGCAGATTGATTTGCATGTCAAATGAGGAACAGGAGGAGGCTATTCAACCATGACCCAGGCCTTTGTTCAATCCAGTAATCTACCATTCAGTTTTGAAATTCCTAGTTTGATTTTTGATCTTGGTAGCTTTTTTGGGGATATACTTCAAAGCCTGTCCACTGCCTACAAGGCACAAGTCAGGAGTGTGATGGAATACAGAGATAAAAACAAAAACCTGCGGATGCTGGAAATCCAAAACAAAAACAGAATTACCTGAAAAAACACAGGTCTGGCAGCATCGGTGGAGAAGAAAAGAGTTGATGTTTCGAGTCTTCATGACCCTTCCACAGAACTTGAAGGGTCATGAGGACCCGAAACGTCAACTCTTTTCTTCTCCGCCGATGCTGCCAGACCTGCTGAGTTTTTCCAGGTAATTCTGTTTTTGTTGTGTGATGGAATACACTCCACTTGCCTGGATGAGTGCAGCTCTAACAACATTTGAAGCTCAATACCATCCAGGACAAAGCAGCCTGCTTGACCGGCACCCCTTCCATAAATATTCACTCCCTCCACCGTTGATAAACAATAACAGTAGTGTGTATCACCTATAAGATGCACTACAGGAATTCACCAAGGCTCCTTCAACAGCACCTTCCAAACCCATGACCGCTACCACCTAGAAGGACAAGGGCAGCATGGGAACACCACCACCTGGAAGCTCCCCTCCAAGTCACGCACCATCCTGACTTGGAAATATATCGCTGTTCCTTCACTGTCGCTAGGTCAAAATTTTGGAACACTCTTCCTAACAGCACTGTGGGTGTACCTACACCACATGGACTGTAGTGGTTCAAGAAGGCAGCTCGCTACCACCTTCAGGGCAACTAGGGATGGGCAATAAATGCTGGCCCAGCCAGCAAAGCCCACATCCCATGAATGAATAACAGAAATTTAGATTTGCCTCTTGTCAGATGTGCTTCCTGATATCAATCCTCAAAAGTCTAGCTCTATCTTTTTAACTTGGCCCCTTGTTATAGGCTTTCCTCTGCCAAAGAAATAATTTCTTGGGATTTCATAAGGTAGATGATCTCTAATTCTAAGAATCCATATGGTTGTTTTGTCATTTAACTCTTTGTATAATTTCTGGTGAGTTGGTTACACCCCCCTTGTATTTGCAGTATGGCGCCCAGACCTCTTCAGCCAATATTTGTACCTGGGATCTGAGCATTGCTGGCTAGGCCAGCATTTGTTGCCCATCCTAATTGCTCTTAAGGCTGCCTTGAACCGCTGCAGTCTGGTGTAGGTACACCCACAATGCTGTAGGGAGGGAGTTCCAGGATTTTGAACCAGTGACAGTGATGTAGCCCCAAGTCAATATGGTGTGTGACTTGGAAAGAAAGTTGCAGGTGATGTTCCCATTTGTCTGCTTACCTTGTCCTTCTAGGTGGTAGCAGATGAGGGTTTGGAAGCGGTTGTAAAAGCAGCCTTAGTGAATTCCTGCAGAGCATCTTGTAGATGGTACACACTGCAGCTACTGTGCATGTGGTGGTGGTGGAGGGAGAGAGTGTTGAAGGTGGTGGATGGGGTGCCAATCAAGTGGGGCTGTTTTGTCGTGGCTGTCAAGCTTGTGTGATGTTGGAGCTGCACTCATCCAGACAAGTGGAGAATGTTTGATCCAACCCCATAAAGCCTGTCCAGGAGTGTGGAGGTGAGTTACTTGCCAGAGAATTTACAAGCTATTGTAGCCATTATCTACTATATGGCTGGTCCAGTTTCTGGTCAACAATGGTAATCTTCAGGATGTTGATAGGAAATAGTGAAGTTTTAGGTAAGTTATGTTTATATTTGTAGGTGTTAGGAATGAGTTTTAGTTAAGTTTTAAGTTTGATTTTGTATTTCTGTATCTGTGTTAAAGGTCAATTTGAGTTTTAGTTTCCCTGTAAAAGGTGCTCAATTTCTAATTAGCTATGGTAAACAAGCAAAGGTAGAATAATTGGACTGTTGCCCAGCAACAGGGGCCCAGAGAGGCAGGTCCCTTCCACAGATACACACAAGGCAGGTTGTTTTGGAAGCTGCTGGGAGTTCAGCTGGTTTTGATGGCCACTGTCAGAGGAGCAGCTGAGAAGGGACAGATGGCCAGCTCCAAGCTCAAGTTGGTTGAAAGCAACTGCAGGAGTGGACACTAGGAGAGGAGCTGCAGATTTCCCAAAAGAACAGGGTCTCAAGGCCAAAGGATTGAGACAGAAACGAGAGTCCCAAGTAGACACACTTGTCAAAGGAAGGACAGGAACCCGGAAAACGTTCTGTTAAGAGTGAGGGGCAGGTATGCTCCAAGCTTCAGATTTAGAGACAAGCTGCAGAAAGCAGATTTGAAGCAAGAACAGCTTGCAAGAGGCCAGAAGGTCCAAACAGACAACTGTAGGTCTGTAACTCTTTGCTATGAGCATGTGAAGCAGTAGTACCATTGACTGCTGAGTTGGTGAGTGTACATGGAAGACAGCATGAATGCATGTGGTGACCCAGGGAAGAGGAACATCAGAAGGGGAGTTCAACCCCTTGCAGTAGGTGTCGGAGAAAATATCTTGGAGAAGGTTCCAAGGACTTTTTCAAGAGTGAAGATTGGAAACCCTTCTGTGAAGGACAGAGCTCAGTGAGACTGGTTGGCTGAGTGACAAGTGTCTGGGGGTGGGTTTGGTTGAGGAGAGATCCATAGCATCTGGTTGAAGTTGCATCTGTCCCTTGGTTTCAGTGTGGTGTCTGACCACAGGTTGCCTATTGATTTACATGGACTGTGTACTTATTATGAACATTAGAGTGAGTTTTTCTAATTTGTTTTCCTTGCAAATCTGTATACATCTGTAAAGGTATAGTTGTGGGTGAAGGAGTATTTTAATTTTTTTCTTACTATTTTGTTCTTTTTTTAAAAGTTCATTGGCTGACTTCAGAGAATATGTTTGGTAGCTGCTACTCCCATGCACCTGAACAAAAAAGGTTAAGATCTATCAAGCTGGGATCCAGCTTGTCCAGGGGTAACCTCAACTGGGGATCGTAACAGTTCATGAACTGATGCAGTACAATAGATGGGGTATGACCAAGTCTTGTATGCAACTGAAGCATCACTTACGAATTCCAACTCTTATCTCCAGACCAACCCTCTGTCACCATTTTTGATCTCCCTAATGTCACAAATCCATTTCCTCATCCACAGTTCCTAGCCTCTATACTCTGCTTTTTAAGATCAGTAATGATGCAATTTTCTAGGTTTGGAATAAACTCAGTTGCATACAACACAAGGAATGTCAAGTGTATTCCTAGTGTAGATGGGTCACTGCCATTCTCCAAGATGGAAATGTCCCAATGGATAGACCTCTTGATCTGAGCATGATCAACTGTTGGTACAAGATGATCACAGCATATAATGGCACTTTATTTCAAATGCTCTTACACTTTAAGTGCTGGATATCAATGAGAAGAGGAGGTCCCTGATGGTGTTTAGTGTGTCAATCTTCACCTGGGCTTGTGAATTAATCCTTTGTTTTTCCCCATTCTAGGGAGTGATGGTTGGAATGGGTCAGAAAGATAGTTATGTTGGTGATGAAGCCCAGAGCAAGAGAGGCATTCTGACCCTGAAGTACCCAATTGAGCATGGGATTGTGACCAACTGGGATGACATGGAGAAGATCTGGCACCACACCTTCTACAATGAACTGAGAGTGGCCCCAGAGGAGCATCCTGTTCTCCTCACAGAGGCACCTCTCAACCCCAAAGCCAACCGGGAGAAGATGACCCAGATCATGTTTGAGACCTTCAACACACCAGCCATGTATGTTGCCATTCAAGCTGTGCTGTCCTTGTACGCCTCTGGCCGTACAACTGGCATTGTACTAGATTCTGGTGATGGTGTATCCCACACTGTGCCAATCTATGAAGGGTATGCCTTGCCCCATGCCATCCTGAGATTGGACCTGGCTGGCCGAGACCTCACTGACTACATGATGAAGATCCTGACTGAACGTGGGTACTCCTTCACAACCACGGCCGAGAGGGAGATCGTACGTGACGTCAAGGAGAAACTTGCCTACGTGGGCCTAGATTTTGAATCTGAGATGCAGACGGCCAGCTCGTCTTCAGCCTTGGAGAAAAGTTACGAGCTCCCTGATGGCCAAGTCATCACCATTGGTAATGAGCGTTTCAGGTGCCCAGAAGCCCTTTTCCAACCGTCCTTCCTTGGGATGGAATCTTATGGGATCCATGAGACTTGTTTCAACAGCATCATGAAATGTGATGTAGATATCAGGAAGGATCTGTATGCCAATACAGTCTTGTCTGGTGGAACCACCATGTTCCCAGGTATTGCTGATCGGATGCAGAAGGAAATCACAGCCTTGGCTCCGAGCACAATGAAGATAAAGATCATTGCTCCACCTGAGAGGAAGTATTCCGTGTGGATTGGAGGCTCCATCTTGGCTTCTCTCTCCACCTTCCAGCAAATGTGGATCAGTAAGCAGGAGTACGATGAGTCTGGGCCCTCCATAGTCCATCGCAAGTGTTTCTAACTTGCTGTAGGTTTCTGTCCTTGCCCAGGACTTGTCCACTTGTAATCAAACAATCAACCTCTGCTTTTCACACAAGATCCTCTGCCCTTTAGCCATTGATTGCTACAGCCTGGCTCCTTTTCAACCCCTACCAGCTCTAGTTTTCAACTAACTTGAATAAGTACCTTTTAAATTGGGTAATGGAGAATATATCATTGTTTCATGAAAATGGTACAATTGCCTGAGGGGCAGGATTTTAATGGGGCATCACTCTTATTTTGGGTCATGAGGAACAGGCAGATTTTTCTCCAAGGCCTCTATGCTATTGCTGAAGGTTTGCTTTGTAATGAATTTTTGTCTTTTTAAATTGTAAAATATAAACATCCTGAAATTAAATGGCTGTCAATGATTCCCTTTTGCCTCATTTTAACATTTAGCTTTTATCTTTCTAATGCCAAGGTAATTGCTCAGTAATATCAGACCAGTCACCTGTCTCCTTGGACTGAGGATTTTCAACAGGATTAATGACAAACATGAGTTTCAAATTCTTAAGAGCCACCTCCTGCAGGGATGGTGAAAGTGACCCTTCTCCAAATGTTATCCTAACTAGCTACAGTGAATGCTCTACATTGTGCGCTCTAGCAAGTAGCCATAAAATATCACTCTTAAAATTCATCCTGTAGTGGATGTAATGGGACTGAGGTAGGGGGGGAAAGAAGTTTAGCAATCATCATGATGGAACAGGTTTCAGGGTCTTTACAGCTTGCTTACCTGATTCTAAGGTTGTGGGTTCAAGTACCAATCCAGGACTCGAGTACAAAAATCTAAGCTGAGGTTCTGCACGATCTCACTTTTTTCGATGTGACATTGAGCCAAAGCCCCTGTTGTCAAGTGGATGTAAAAGGACCCATGGTGTTATCCCTAGGAGTCTCCTACAACACAGAAGGGGGCCATTCAGACCACTGAGTTCATATGGGCTCCTGATGGAGCAATGCAGTCAGTCACGTTCTACTACTTAATCCCTGTAAGTTTATTATTCTCATGTGCCTAACCAATTTCCTTTCAAAATCATTTGCCTCTGCTTCCACCACTTTTAGACAGTGAGTTCCAGATCACCATTCTTTCTCACATTCCCCTGCATCCCTTGCCCAAAACCTTACAACTTGAATCCCTTATTTCTTGTACCATCAGGTAATAGGAACAACTTTTCTCTTGTCCACCTTTTTTATATCCAAGTAAATATTTACCCTTCATAGATCATAAACATCATTATAATAATGACCAGGAGGAGCTTGTTGTCACATTTCTGATATTACAACAATAATTGTTTCCATTGGATGATAGCAATTGGGATGGGTGTAAAAGGTGCTATATAAAGACAAATCCCTTTCTTCAATCCTACTCCTAAGGGATGTTGGCCCATCAACCCTCCCCTACCCCACTCCTTGAAACCCGAGAAATATACAAACACATTGATACTTCAGTGCCATTAACCATATGCTACCAATGAATAATTCAATTCACTTTAGCTGTAATAGAAATTTGTTTTGGGTACACTGCTTAAGGAAAAAATACAAAAAATTACCTTGTCAGATACCTAACTTTAGTTGAAATATGTATTTAATTTTAAAATTCATTTGTGGGATGTGGGTGTTGCAGGCTAGGCCAGCGTTTATTGCTTATCCCTATGTGCCCTTGAGAAATTATACCAAAATAGTTAAGCACTCAGCCCTGAGTACATATCCTCATCCATACATCAAACTCCTTTTAGAAGTCCTTTATAGAGAAGGGGCAAACTGAGTTCAGGAACCCATTAAATATTAACAGTATCCCTCTCAGCAGATGCTGTCAAAACCTGCTGAGTTTTTTCAAGGTATTTTTGTTTTTTGTTATAGATTTCCAGCATCTGCAGTATTTTGCTTTTATCAGGAACCCATTTGTCCTGCATTTGAGGGATTATAGCCTTTCCCCTGAATGTAACCACCGGTAAGACTGAGACATGAGGGTTATTCTTATTGTTCATGACTCTCAAGATTCTGAGAGCAGATTTTGTCAAGAAAAATCTGCTTGTCAAATGCCCTTCCTGCCTGGTTCAATAATCTCTGTACCCTTAAAGAATAACAGTACCAGGTGAGCCACCAAAAAGGTTAGCTCTCAACTTTTACCAAACAAACTTTTATGGGGAAATATCAGTGGAAGAAAATATTGGTCACTGCTGATTCACCATCCACAATGAAGAATATAGTTTGGTTTCATGTTAGAACCAATAACATAGGGAGAAAGAGGATTGAGATTCTGCAGTTAGTATAAGGAGCTAGGGAGGAATGTAAAGCAGGTTGTTGAAGTGAGTAATCTCCAGAATGTTCCCAGGGCTATGTCATGTGAGAATAGATTTGAGGATATTGCATATTTAGGGACATGGTACAGGAGGGAGGGCTTTAATTCCTGGGACATTGGGAGACGTTCTATGGCATAGAAACCAGGAGTAGGCCATTCGGCCCTTCGAGCCTGCTCCGCCATTCATTATGATCACAGTTGATCATCCAACTCAATAGTCTGCTCCCACTTTCTCCCTATATCCTTTAATCCCTTTTGCCCCCAAGAGCTATATCTAACTCCTCCTTGAAAACATACAATGTTTTGGTCTCAACCCTTTCTGTGGTAGCGAATTCCACAGGCTCACCACTCTCTGGGTGAAGAAATTTCTCCTCCTCTCAGTCCTAAATGGTCTACCCCGTATCCTCAGGCTGTGACCCCTGGTTCTGGACTCCCCCACCATCGGGAACATCCTTCCTACATCTACCCTGTCTAGTCCTGTTAGAATTTTATAGGTTTCTATGATTTTTTTCCCTCCCCCCCCCCCCCCCACCATTCTTCTGAACTCCGGGAAATATAATCCTAATCGACTCAATCTCTCCTCATATGTCAGTCCCGCCATCCCAGGAATCAGTCTGGTAAACCTTCGCTGCCCTCCCTCTGTAGCAAGAACATCCTTCCTCAGATAAGGAGACCAAAACTGCACACAATGTTCCAGGTGTGGTCTCACCAAGTCCCTGTATAATCGCAGCAAGACATCCTGCTCCTGTACACGAATCCTCTGGCTATGAAGGGTCATATCATTTGCCTTCTTTACTGCCTGCTGCACCTGTATGCTTACCTTCAGCGACTGGTGTACAAGGACACCCAGGTATTGTTGCACATTCCCCTCTCTCAACTTATAGCCATTCAGATAATCTGCCTTCCTGTTTTTGCTACCAAAATGGAGAATCTCACATTTATCCACATTATACTGCATCTGCCATGCATTTGCCCACTCACTCAGCTTGTCCAAATCACACTGAAGCATCTCTGCATCCTCCTCACAGCTCACCCTCCTACCCAGCGTAGACCTGTTCAAAATGGACAGCTTGTACCTGAAGCGGCAAGACCAACATCCCTGAAGCAGATTAATTGGTGCTGTTGGGGAGGGTTTAAACTAATTCAGCAAGAGGTTGGGCACACCAATGTGTATTTAAGTTGAAACAAAGTGCACAGAGGACTGGGAGGGATGGTTAGAAATAATATAGACTCGGATGTCACCATAGAAAATAGAGGGGTCGAGGTTAGATTTGGAATGAACGTCTGTGTAATGATAATGCAGGCGTAAATAGCCAGATAGGAATATGATGTCATGATGACAGAGATCTGGCTCCAGAAAAGGAGGATTTGATATGAAATATCACAACTAAAAAGGTGTCTAGGCCCACTTCAGGCAGAGATATTCGAGAGAAAGATGAAATTCAAAAGACTGAATCTCCTGTGGTTGCAGAGACAATGGGAAACAAAGCAGCAGGTTAGAGTTTTGGGGGGTGGATTCAACTTCATGGAAAATTATGAAAAAACTGAAAAGAAAGGAGAGCCCAGGAGAGGCTATTAAAGTCTCCAGAACACAAAATAGGACAGAGTGTTTGGAAAGGGCTAGGAATCTAACTTCAAGCACATCAGATAAAGGGACAACAATGAGAAAGGGGACGGGAAATATAGGACTGAAGGTGTTGTATCTGAATGCACGCAGTATACAAAATAAGGTAAATGAGCTTGTGGCGCAGATTGAAATTGGCAGGTATGATGTGGTGGGCATTACGGAGACATGGCTGCAAGGGGATCAGGACTAGGAGCTAAATATCCAAGGATATGCAACCTATTGAAAAGATAGGCAGGTTGGCAGAGGGGGTAGGGTTGCTTTGTTAGTAAGGAATGAAATTAAATCGATAGCAAGAAATGATGTAGGGTCAGATGATGTAGAATCTGTGTGAGTAGAGTTGAGGAATCGCAAAGGTGAAAAAACCGTAATGGGAGTTATGTACAGGCCTCCGAACAGTAGTCAGGATGTGGGGCACAGGATACACCAGGAGATAAGTACACCAGTAAGAAAGGCAAGGTTACAGTGATCATGGGGGATTTCAATATGCAGGTAGACTAGGAAAATCAGGTTGGTAGTGGATCCCAAGAACAGGAATTTGTGGAATGTCTACGAGATGGCTTTTTGGAGCAGCTTGTGGTGGAGCCCACTAGGGAACAGGCAATTCTAGATTTAGTGATGTGTAATGAGGCAGATTTGATAACGGAGCTTAAGGTGAAGGAAACCTTAGGACGAAGTGACCATAACATGATAGAATTTACCCTGCAATTTGAGAGGAAAAAGCTGGAATCAGATGTAACGGTATTACAGTTGAATAAAGGCAACTACAGTGGCATGAGGGAGGAGCTAGCCAGAATTGACTGGGAGATGAGCCTAGCAGGAAAGACAGTGGAACAGCAACAGCAGGAGTTTCTGGGAGTAATTTGGGAGACACAGCAAAAATTCATCCCTAGGAAGAACAAGCATACTAAAGGGAGGACGAGGCAACCATGGGTGACAAGGGAAGTCAGGGACAGCATAAAAGCTAAAGAGAAAGCATACAATGCGGCGAAGAGCAGTGGAAACCAGGGGATTGGGAAGCCTACAAAGCCCAACAGAGGACAACTAAAAAAGAAATAAGGAGGGAGAAGATTAAATATGAGGGTAAACTAGCCAGTAATATCAAAGAAGATTGCAAGAGTTTTTTTTAGAGATATAAAGGGTAAGAGAGAGGCAAAAGTAGACACTGGGCCGCTGGAAAATGACGCTGGGGAAGTAGTAGTGGGGAACAAAGAAATGGCGGAGGAACTGAATAGGTACTTTGCATCAATCTTCACGTGGAAGACACGAGTAACCTCCCCAAAGTTCAAGAGACTTTGGCAGAGGTGAGTATGGTGGCCATTATCAAGGAGAAGGTGCTAGGAAAACTGAAAGGTCTGAAGGTGGATAAATCACCTCAACCAGATGGATTACACCCCAGAGTTCTGAAGGAGATAGCTGAAGAGATAGTGGAGGTGTTAGTGATGATCTTTCAGGAATCACTGGAGTCAGGGAGGGTCCCAGAGGACTGGAAAATCGCTAATGTAACCCCCTGTTTAAGAAGGGAGTGAGGCAAAAGACGGGAAATTACAGGCCGATTAGCCTGACCTCAGTCGTTGGTAAGATTTTAGAGTCCATTATTCAGTATGAGATTTCAGAATACTTGGAAGTGCATGGTAAAATCGTGCAAAGTCAGCATGGTTTCATCAAGGGGAGGTCATGCCTGACAAATCTGTTGGAATTCTTTGAGTAGGTAACGAGTAGGTTAGACAAAGGAAAGCCAATGGATGTTATCTACTTGGACTTCAAAAAGGCCTTTGACAAGGTGCTGCACAGGAGGCTGCTCAGTAAGATAAGAGCCCATGATGTTAGAGGCAAGGTACTAGCATGGATAGAAGATTGGCTGTCTGGCAGGAGGCAGAGAGTGGGGATAAGGGGGTCCTTCTCAGGATCGTGGCCGGTGACTAGTGGAGTTCCGCAGGGGTCAGTGTTGGGACCACAACTTTTTACTTTATACATTAATGATCTAGATGAAGGAACTGAGGACATTCTGGCTAAATTTGCAGATGATACAAGATAGGTGAAGGGACAGGTAGTATTGAAGAGGCGGGGAGGCTGCAGAAGGATTTGGACAGGTTAGGAGAATGGGCAAAGAAGTGGCAGATGGAATACAACGTGGGGAAGTGTGAGGTCATGCACTTTGGTGGGAAGAATAGACTATTTTCTAAATGGGGAGAGAATTCAGAAATCTGGAGTGCAAAGGGACTTGGGAGTCCTAGTCCAGGATTCTCTTAAGGTTAACTTGCAGGTTGAGTCGGTAGTTAGGAAGGCAAATGCAATGTTGGCATTTATTTCGAGAGGACTAGAATATAAAAGCAGGGATGTGCTGCTGAGGCTTTGTAAGGCTCTGGTCAGACCACATTTAGAATATTGTGAGCAATTTTGGGCCCCATATCTCAGGAAGGGTGTTCTGGCCCTGGAGAGGGTCCAGAGGAGGTTCACGAGAACGATCCCAGGAATGTAAGGCTTAACATATGAGGAACATTTGAGGACTCTGGGTCTATACTTGATGGAGTTTAGAAGGATGAGGGGGGATCTGATTGAAACTTACAGAATACTGAAAGGCCTGGATAGAGTGGATGTGGGGAAGATGTTTCCATTAGTAGGAGAGACCAGGACCCGAGGACACAGCCTCAGGGTAAAGGGAAGACCTTTTAGAACAGAGATGAGGAGAAACTTCTTGAGCCAGAGAGTGGTGAATCTATGGAATTCATTGCCACAAAAGGCTTTGGAGGCCAGGCCATTGAGTGTATTTAAGACCAAGATAGATAGGTTCTTGATTGGTAAGGGGAGAAGGCGGGAGAATGGGGTTGAGAAACTTATCAGCCATGATTGAATGGCAGAGCAGAATCGATGGGCCGAATGGCCTAATTTCTGCTCCTATGTCTTATGGTCTTACAATGGAGACTGATTACCACACCTCGGCATAAACCATCTCCTGTTGAGTTATATCTCAATGTAGAAATGATCTGAGTTGAAAGAAAACAGACTCTGGGCAAAAGACATGTTTGCTTTTTTTTCCTTCCAGGAATGGACAATGAAACAGGTTAAAAAGCTAGCTGCAGACCTGATCTTGTGTGTTCTAGTTCTGGTGTGCCAGCGTGTGCTGGTGAGAGTCACAGCAGAAGATTGACTCAGCATCCCTTTGCAGCTTGAAGGCAAAGGCTCTTTCTCTTTGTGTTGTTGGAAGCAAGTCAGCAAAGCCTCAGTCAAAAAGGAAACAGGACAGCTTCTTCAGCCAACCTGCAGAACCAAGCCTCTCCAAATCACATGCTAAATGTCAAAGTCACCCCTACCGGAATCATTCAAGTTAACGGCCGCAACATTTTGCCATCTACGCCTCACAGACAAGTCAAAGACTGATTCGTAGATTTTTTAAAAACTTTTATTTGGACTCGACTTCTCACTTCTGATCTGTGTGTATGTGTGTTGAGTTTTTATTATTTTTTTTCTTGGGTTTTTAGTAACTAATAAACTTACTCTTTCTTTGATTCAAGAAAGCCTGATTAAATCGGCTCCTTCTGAAATATAAATATATTTGGACTGGGAAAAGGTATTCATGGGTGGAGGTGGAGAGATCCCTTTTGAATTAAACCTTCTTGTGACCAACTCATTCCTCTTCACACGGGAGCAGAACAAAACTGGGGTCCCATTCAGGAAGCTAACAAGTTGGAGGACTTAACCCGGGACTGGTCATAACGATATTCACAACTGAAACTGAAGCTATCTATGTGATGGGTTCAAAAAATTAATTTAATATGATACAGAACTAGTTTAAAGAGGGTTAGAGCTCTACTTGCCAGGAAAGAGAGCCATCAACAACTAAAGTGGTAAGAGACAACAAAAACTAAAAGCATAAAGAAACACAAAAAGTAGCACCAATCCTGACAAATAGAAAAGCAAAACAGCAAATGCTGATAAAACAGTGAGAACCACAAATCAGCACATGAAAAGAAACTTTGGCAATATCACAATGAATACAATTTTTTAAAATTAGATTAGCGAAAAGGTAGTCAGGAGCAATAGGGGTCCATTAAACTGATGAGTGATATTGTCAATGAAAATAAGGACAGAATAATTATTTTGTCAGTATTTACTGTAGAGCAAGAGGTTAGCATGCCAGGCCTCCCAAGGAAACTAATATTGAGTCAAGGACACATCAAAATTAATGTTTGCAAAAAAACAATGGCACGAAAAAGAGACAAATCCCCAGCACAGTGCAGAGCTCCCTCAATACTGCCCATCAAACTGTGCAGCACTTCCTCAGTACTAACCACTGGACAGTGCAGTACTCACTCGTTACTGACTTAGCGACTGTGCAGCCCTCTCTCAGTACTGACTGTTAGAAAGTGCAGCACTCCCTCAGTACTGACACTCCGACAGTGCACTACTCCCTCAGTACTGACCCTCCGACAGTGCAGAGCTCCCTCATTACTGACCCTTCCTCAGTACAGCACTCCCTCGGTACTGACCCTCCAACAGTTCAGTACTCACTCAGTAACGACCCCCTGACGCTGTAGCATTCCTCAGTATTGACCCTCCAACAATGCATAGCTCCCCAGTATTGCCTCCTGACAGTGCAGGTCTCCCTTAATACTGCCCCTTAAACTGTGCAGCACACCCTCAGTACTGATCCTCTGACAGTGCAGCACTTCCTCAGTACTGACCCTCTGATAGAACAACACTCCCTCAGTACTGACCCTCTGACAGTGCAGCGCTCCCTCAGTACTGACCCTCTGACAGTGCAACACTCCCTCAGTACTGACCCTCTGACAGTGCAGCACCCCCTCAGTACTGACCCTCTGACAGTGCAGCACTCCCTCAGTACTGACCCTCTGACAGTGCAGCACCCCCTCAGTACTGACCCTCTGACAGTGCAGCACTCCCTCAGTACTGACCCTCTGACAGTGCAGCACTCCCTCAGTACTGACCCTCCGACAGTGCGGCACTCCCTCAGTACTGACCCTCTGACAGTGCGGCACTCCCTCAGCATTGTCCTGATGTGCTAGCTTTCAATCATGTTCTGGAGTAAAACTTCAAAATACAATCTTCTGACTCAGAGGCAGAGTCTACTGGTTGTTCTCAGTTCCTCCTCCTGTGTCTTAGTGGTTGTTTGCCTAATAATGAGATTGGGAGGGGCCCAGTACCAATAAAGGCTGCAGGGAGAGAGAGTATAGATCTCATTGCTCCCTTGTACCAGGATTCACGATAGCACACTGTGAGAGACGGTAGGTGCTGTGTGGCAAAAAAAGTGTGGTTGGGGGAAAGGATCAGTTTTTGTTGAGAGTGATTGTCATAATTCTAGTCTAACTTTGAGGTATGTGATTCTGAAGTTTGTGCTGGGTTGCTTTTTATTCCAGAAAAGAAGTTCCAGAAGACAAAGTGGAGCTTGGTTTTAATTTAATGATTAATGTCTTAAAATGTGTTGTGTGCTTTGGGCTTGTGCTCTTGTCTATATAAATGCTTTTATTTCCTTATCTTTTTCAGTCATCTGCAGATTTTAAACCATGGCTGATGATGATGTTGCAGCTCTGGTGGTCGACAATGGATCTGGGATGTGTAAGGCTGGCTTTGCAGGCGATGATGCTCCCAGGGCTGTGTTTCCCTCCATCGTGGGACGGCCCCGTCACCAGGTGAGCTCTTCAACCCAGTTAGGAAGGTCTTTCAATCCTGTTCTTGTTGGACAGGGTGTGGGTCCTGATCCTTTAGGTGGGGCGGGGGGGGGTGTTAGTCGGTCTTAGACTTCAATATTTTCTTGTTTCATCTTCCTCTTTTTTGTTGAACAATTTGTGGTTTGTGATGTTTTTCCTTCCGGGGCTATGATTTAACTCTTGCTGGTTCCTGCTCTTATGGTATAGGTGTGGCTATCAGTGTGGGGCTGTTCAGTAAGAAGTTCTATTTGACCCTTATCCCAAGTTCCTATGGAGTCATAAAGGGTTTGACTGGATCAAGTGGGGACTTTTTCCCATAGCTGAAGGGTTGTTAAGAGGGTGTGGGGGTTAGTTGATTTGATAGGAGGCTGTTGTTAGAATTTGGAATTTATTGCTGGATTGGTAATTAGGTAAAAGCTTAAAAGGAAACAGATTGTAAGGATATGGAGTGGGACTAACTGGAGTGACTTGATGTGGTATAGTACTCTGATTTTAAGCAGATATGAATTTGAGGAAGTGAAAGCTGAGCTGTTGTCTTATGTGGTCAGGACAGAGTTAAGCTGAGTGTGGGATGGGTCAGGCTATACCTGGGCATTCCTTTCCCAGTCTCCTCTCTTGAGTATGGTTAAGTGCAGGGGTTTGCTCCTCCCCTTAGAATTCCTCATCTGATTCTGTTCATCTCCCAATCTCTGGTCTGCTTTAACCCTGTAATCAGCATATGGATCTACATGTTAAGAGCAGGAGGAAGCTATTCTGCCCCTTTAGCCTCTTCTGCCATTGAGTTAGATCATGGTTGATTTTGTACCTTAACCCAATTGACTTTTTTCTATTTGGTTTGATATTTTTGGGCAACAAAATCTGATGCTTCCCTGAAATCCTCACCACCGCAATACCACTTTTTTTTTTTTTTTGAAGAAATCCTATCTGACATTGCCCCTGAACAGCCTGTCTTTAAGGTTTTGCCTCCTGTTCTGGACTGCTTCCCCTGCCACCCCACCCAAAGGCCCCAAATGAGGAAATAGCTTCTCCTGTATTTATTCTAGTCAATCCATCTTAACTTCAGGGTTGCAGCCTGTCCTCACCATTCAGTCCTTACTGAATCTCTGCTGCAATAGCTCCAAGACCCCCAAAGCCAATCTCAAGAATTTCCAGGTTTGTTGTTCTTTGACCTTGCAGATCTGATCAAACCAATGATACAATTTGCGTTTCTAAGTTTGGAATATACTCATTGCATCCAGTCCAAGGAATGTCTCGTGTGATTTGTCAGTGTAGTTGGAGTAATGTTTGCTAAAACATTCTTGGAGGATGGCCCAGTAGGTAACAGTCTTGAGTCAAAAGGCTGTGATTTTTAATCTCATTCCAGAGACACTAGTCTAAGCCAATACTAGTGTTCTCTCTTTGGGATGGGATGTTGGAAAGAGTTTGTGCTCTTGAGTGGATGTTTTGACATCCCACAGCATTATCTGGGCATCCAGATACATTTCAGTAGTTTTTATCTTGAGTAAAGCCATACATAGCAACCAATTAGTGCACAGTATCATCCCAAAAACAGGTGATGTGAGTGAGTAATTTCATTAATGGGTCAATAGATGGGGCAATTTTAAACCAATGGCCCAACCTCAAGACTAGGTGGGAAACATGATTGGGGGAGAGAACACTAATTGAGTTCAGACTTTCTCAGTAAGTTTGGAAATGCTACCTGAGGATGGTGGAAGCAGATCCAATAATGTTTGAACAGACATTCAGAAACTGGATAATACTTGAGGAAATGTTGGAGTTCTATAGGGAAGGGGGAATGCAAAAAATGATAGCTTTTAAGGAGCCAGCACAATGGGCTATATAGCCACCTGTGCTGTAAGATTCTATTGGACTTTTATTGGCAGAAGGATGGAGAAACAGACTAGCAGAGTGAACTTTGAAGTGTTTGGGTAGGAGAACAGGAGATGATTACCAGCTTGGTTTTAGCAACAGGCTGCCCAAGTAATGGGAAAGAGCAGCAACCGAGATGTAAATAAGGAAAGTGTGAAAACCCAGTAAGTCAGCTGTTCCAGTGGACTGGGTGTTTGGTGGAAGGAGAGGAAAGTTTGCAAGATAACTGCAGGTCAACACAATATTCATCAAAATTAAAAGGCAAAATACTGCAGATGCTGGAAATCTGAAACAAAAACAAAGTGCTGGAAAAACTCAGCAGGTCTGACAGCATCTGTGGAGAGAGACAGAATGTTTTGAGTCTGTATGACTCAGATCATTGCAAGACCCTTCCAGCAGTAATGGTACTGAGGGATTCTGTCCTTGATCTTGTTGTATTATAAGCAGATCTGTCTTGATCTAATTGAATCCATTCCAATTAATCATTGTTCAATTTGTACTGAGCTATTTCTTGCTCCAACTCGTGCTTCAGACATCAATGGAATGAGATAAAAATAGACACTAGAATGCAGTTGTGAAAGATGGGCACATAAATACACATTTTTGATCTCCGGATGACCCAAACCACATTACAACATTGGGAATGTAGTCACTGCTATATAAGATTCCATGTTTTCTACATTGTGATTAGCAGATGAGGCACCTCACTATTACTGACTTTAGCCCTCATCTAAGCATGCTCACTTGTTAGTACAAGATCACATCACATTGCAACCTGTCTTTAGAAGCTCAGTCAGAATAGAAAATCCCTGATAGCATTTGTTTGTTTTTGACTGGCCTTGTGAATTAATCCTTTGTTTTTCCCCAATCTAGGGAGTGATGGTTGGAATGGGTCAGAAAGATAGTTATGTTGGTGATGAAGCCCAGAGCAAGAGAGGCATTCTGACCCTGAAGTACCCAATTGAGCATGGGATTGTGACCAACTGGGATGACATGGAGAAGATCTGGCACCACACCTTCTACAATGAACTGAGAGTGGCCCCAGAGGAGCATCCTGTTCTCCTCACAGAGGCACCTCTCAACCCCAAAGCCAACCGGGAGAAGATGACCCAGATCATGTTTGAGACATTCAACACACCAGCCATGTATGTTGCCATTCAAGCTGTGCTGTCCTTGTACGCCTCTGGCCGTACAACTGGCATTGTACTAGATTCTGGTGATGGTGTATCCCACACTGTGCCAATCTATGAAGGGTATGCCTTGCCCCATGCCATCCTGAGATTGGACCTGGCTGGCCGAGACCTCACTGACTACATGATGAAGATCCTGACTGAACGTGGGTACTCCTTCACAACCACGGCCGAGAGGGAGATCGTACGTGACGTCAAGGAGAAACTTGCCTACGTGGCCCTAGATTTTGAATCTGAGATGCAGACGGCCAGCTCGTCTTCAGCCTTGGAGAAAAGTTATGAGCTCCCTGATGGCCAAGTCATTACCATTGGTAATGAGCGTTTCAGGTGCCCAGAAGCCCTTTTCCAACCGTCCTTCCTTGGGATGGAATCTTGTGGGATCCATGAGACTTGTTACAACAGCATCATGAAATGTGATGTAGATATCAGGAAGGATCTGTATGCCAATACAGTCTTGTCTGGTGGAACCACCATGTTCCCAGGTATTGCTGATCGGATGCAGAAGGAAATCACAGCCTTGGCTCCGAGCACAATGAAGATAAAGATCATTGCTCCTCCTGAGAGGAAGTATTCCGTGTGGATCGGAGGCTCCATCTTGGCTTCTCTCTCCACCTTCCAGCAAATGTGGATCAGTAAGCAGGAGTACGATGAGTCTGGGCCCTCCATAGTCCATCGCAAGTGTTTCTAACTTGCTGTAGGTTTCTGTCCTTGCCCAGGACTTGTCCACCTACAATGTCACTTGCAGCTTCTGCTCTTACATAGATCCTCAGTTTTGCTTTTGCCCAGCCTGATCTAATACATGTCTTCCCACCCCTTTCTTACCAAATTTCAGTCAAATCTGCTTTCCATTAAATTGGATAAGGTCACATAGTGTGATATGAAATGGTGCAATTACCCAGGCTTTGGTTTTGAATTTCCATCACCCCCTGATGGACCATGCAGGTTTATTCTAACATTCCTTCTGAACAGATTCAGTGCCATAGCTGAAAGTTTCATTTGTGATGTAGTCTTGTATTTTGATTTCAAACAAATTGAAATAAAGATGATTTATGAAATTAAGTTCCCCTCTTTTTGTTTTCTTTCCTCTCCTGATTTGAACCTAGGATTTAGTTTTTCAATTGGTAAAGAGCCATCCCAGCAGGGGTAGTGATGGTGACAACATTGGAGCTTCCAGTAGATAAATGGGATAACCTAATGAGGTTTAGACCTCCCCTGAAGGTCTAGCATGTAGGCTAACCATAGTCAGTATTTAATGTGGTGGCCTAGAAAAGTGGTGTTGAGAGAGAAGATCAGCTATGATCTTATTGAATGATGGAGCAGGCTTAAGGATTTTATGGGCTACCCCTGCTTCTATTCCTTGCCTTGGAGAAAACATTCAAGGATGACTTCCAAGGCTTTGATTTGTTTGCTTTTGGAAGTGGGATTGGTTATACATGGCTATAAAGCTGCAAGTCAATGAATAGCCAACTATGATTACTCATGGATTAACAATCCATGAGAAATTAGTGTAGAATAGATGACAATCTGAATAAAAGCTAGTTATGATATACTGGAAAAGATGGCCATAACTGATAGCCATTTCTCACTTGAGTATATCAACCATGTAGGAACTGTATTTGGGCTCAAGGGCATTTAGTCAGTAGATGGATGGGGGCAGTTAGCTTGGATGGCTAGGAGAATAATGCTGATAGCTGGTACAATGATTGAACCCATGCTAAGGTAGTTCTAGGAACCTACCTCCCCTCATTGCCCCATAATGATATCATGGGTCAAGCTTGTTAACCCTTGGCGAACTGCAGGAGCACCCTGTAGTGGCCATTCAAGCAGCTGTCAAGCCACTCTGACTTGGATCTTTTTCACCTCTAGGAAGTTGCAAAAGTGGATGGCAGCAACATGCATCCTTCCTCTATTATAATATAATGGTGCATTAGGAAATAGAATTTGAGTAAGTTATTGGTACTTGTGGAAGGATGCTCATGCTATAGAGGGAGTGAAGGTCTATCAGACTGATTCCTGATATGGTGGGACTGACATATGAGGAGAGATTGAGTTGATTAGGATTATATTCGCTGGTGTTCAGGAGAATGAGGGGGGTCTCATAGAAACCTATAAAATTCTAACAGGACTATACAGGGTAGATGCAGGAAAGATGTTCCTGATGGTGGGGGAGTCCAGAACCAGGGGTCACAGCCTGAGGATATGGGGTAGACTATTTAGGACTGAGATGAGGAGAAATATCTTCAGCTAGAGAGTGGCGAGCCTGTGGAATTTTCTACCACAAAGTAGTTGAGGCCAAAACATTGTATGTTTTTAGGAAGGAGTTTGATCCCTTTCTCCCCAGGAGCTATATCTAAGGATATGGGGGAAAGTGGGAGCAGGCTATTGAGTTGGATGATCAACCATGATCATAATGAATAGTGGAGCAGGCTCGAAGGGCCAAATGGCCTACTCCTATTTTCTATGTTGCCATGACCCCCAAATGCCTCTGTACTGCAGCTTTCTGTGGTCTTTCTCCATTTAAGTAATATTTAGCTCCTCTATTCGTGCCAAAGTACATAATCTTACATTTTCCCACATTATATTCCATCCGCCAAGTTTTTAAACTACTCAACATTTCACAGGTCCTGGATGCTGACCCTACGAAGGCACATTACATACAGCCCACTCAACCTGCAAAGTCCTGTTTGTTAATATGTGGATTTGTGCCAAAATTGCAGGCTAGAAAAAAAAACAGCTGAAAATAGACATACTAACTGTCTGTAGGGTATGATTCAATGTCCCAGACTCCTCCAACACACCCTTGGGCATGTTGTGTCTCGCTGCCACTCCTGTTATTGACACAGGAGGGACTGCCCCTAGATGTACTCACTATTGACCGTTAATCCCATGAGGCTTCATGGCATCAGCTCAGACATGAGTAAGGAAACCACTTGCTGATAACTACCTGCCACCCTCTGTCAGCTGATGAATCAGTACTCCATATTCAACATCACACATGAACACAAAATTAGGGATGAGTAGGTTACTCAGTCCTTTGAGGCTGCTCTGCCATTCCATAAGATCATGGCTGATCTGATTGTAACTTCAGCGCCACTTAACCCTACCTATCACCCACTTGCTTATCAAGAATGTATCTAACGCTGCCTTAAAAATATTCAAATACACTGCTTCCTCCACCTTTTGAGGAAGAGTTTCAACGACTCGCTACCCTCGGAGAAAAGATTTCTTCTCTGTCTTAAGTGGGCGACCCTTTATTTTTAAATAGTAACCCTTAGTTCTAGGTTCTCCCACGAGAGGAAACAACTTTTCCACATCCACCCTGTCAAGACCACTCACTGTTTCATGTCACCTCTTACTCTTCTAAACTCCAGTGGATAAGGCCTAGCCTATCCAATCTTTCTTCATAAGACATCCCACCCATTCCTGGTATTAGTCTCGTTAACCTTCCCTGAACTGCTTCCAATGCATTTATATCCTTCCTTAAAGAAAGAAACAAATACTGTATACAATACTCCAGTTGTGGTCTCACCAACGCCTTGTATAACTGATACATAACCTCTCCACTTTTGTGTTCAATTCCCCTCACAATAAACAGTCACATTCTATTTGCTTTCCTAATTACTTGCTGTACCTGCATACTAACTTTTTGCAATTGATGCACCAGATTGCGTTGCATCTGAGCCCTGCAATTCCTCACCATTGAGATCATTTGCTTCTTTTTTGACTCTTCCTGACAAAATGGACAATTTCACATTTTCCCACATTGCACTCAATTTGCCAGATCTTTGCCCACTCACTTAACCTATTTATGTCCCTTTGTAGCCTCCTTATGTCCTCTTCACAACCTATTTTCCTGAGTATGTTTGTGTCATCAGCAAATTTACCAACCATACCTTCAGTCCCTTCATCAAAATCATTGATATAAATTGTAAAAAGTTGAGGCCCCAGCACTGATCCCTCTGGCACTCCACTCATCACATCCTGCCAACCAGAAAAAGACCCATTCGTGCCTACTCTGTTTCCTGTCAGCTAGCCAATCTTCTATCCTTGCCAATATGTTACCCCCAACACCATGAGCTTTCATTTTCCGCAATACCCTTTGATGTGGCACCTTATCAAATGCCTCTGGAAATCTAAGTACAGTTCCCCTTTATCCACAATATATATCACTTCAAAGAACTCCAATAAATTGGTTAAACATGATTTTCCTTTCACAAATCCATGCTGACTCTTTCTGATTACCTTGAAATTTTCTAGGTGCCTTGTCATAACATCTTTAATAATCATTTCTAACATTTTCCTTATGATGTTAAGCTAATTGGCCTGGAGTTTCCTGCTTTCCGTCTCCACACCTTTTCGAATAAAGGATTACGTTTACTATTTTCCAATCTAATGGAACATTCCCCAAATCTAGGGAATTTTGGAAAATTAAAACCAACTATCTCACTAGCTACTTCTTTTAAGTCCCTAGGATGAAGTCCATCAGGACCAGGAGATTTGTCAGCCCACACCTCCAACAATTTACTCAGTACCACTCCTCTGGTTTTTTTTAAATTATTCATTCATGGGATGTGGGTGTTGCTGGCTGGGCCAGTATTTATTGCCCATCCCCAATTGCCCTTGTTCAGAGGGCATTTGAGAGTCAACCACATTGCTGTGGGTCTGGAGTCACGTGTAGGCCAGACCAGGTAAGGATGGCAGATTTCCTTCCCTAAAGGACATTAGTGACCCAGATGGGTTTTTACAACAATCGGCAATGGCTTCATGGTCATCATCAGACTTTTAATTCTAGGTTTTTTTTTAATTGAATTCGAATTCCACCATCTGCCGTGGTGGGATTTGAACCTGGGTCACCAGAGCATTACCCTGGCTCTCTGGATTACTAGTCCAGTGGCAATATCACTATGCCAGCATTTTCATGAGTTCCTCCCACCCTCCCACCTCCTAATTTACAGCTATTTCTGGGATGTTACTTGTATCCTCTGTAGTGAAGAATGATGAAAAATACCTGTTCAATTCATCTGCCATTTCCTTACTTTCCATTATTTATTCCCCAGACTCACTTTCAACGTTCAGTTGGTTAATTCTTTTCCAATTTAAAAAAAAAATTCTTACTATCTGTTTTTATATTTCAGCTAGCTTTCCCTCGTTTTCCCTGCTTATTAATCTTGTACTCATTCTTTGCTGTTTTTTATATTCTGTCCAATCTTCTGACCTGCCACTCATCCTTGTGCAATTTTACGCTTTTTCCTTAAGTTTGATACTTAAATTGAAGCACTGAGGATAGCAAGACACAGAATGTGTTCAGTGGGGGATTTCAATGTCCATCGCCAAGAATGACTGGGTATCACCGCTACTGACCGAGCTGGCCAAGTCATGTAGGACATATTTGCCAGACTGGGCCTGCAGCAGATGGTGAAAGAACCAACACAATAGGAAAAGCTTACTTGACCTCGTCCTCACCAATCTACCAGTTGTAGTTGCATCCATCTATGGCAGTTTTGGTCGGACTGATCAACGCACAATCCTTGTGGAGACAAAAGTCCCATCTTCACACTGAGGGTATCTTCATTGGTTTGTGTCAATAATTTGCCCTCGATTCCATGAACTTAGATTTCAACCAACAGTCTCGAATGAGGGACTTTATCAAATGCCTTATTGAACTCTGCACATCCCTGTCAATAATTAGCATATTGATGCAAAATACAAGGCTGAAGTGTTCATAACATCTGCAGCCAGAAGTGCCAATTGGATGACAGATCTCAGCCTCCTCCTGAAGTCCCCACCATCAAGTATGCCATTCTTCTTCTCCTTCTCCTCCATTCTCCTCCTCATTTCTCCTTCCTCCTTATCCCACCTCCCCTCTTCCTCATCCTCATCCATCCTCCTCCCTCCTCCTCTCTCTCCTCTTTATTCCTCCTCCACCCTCCTCCTCCTTCTTTCTTTCCTCCTCATCCTCCCACCTTCCTTCTCCTCCTTCCTCCTCCCTTCTTCCTCCTCCTTCCTTTTCCCTTCTTCCTCCCACTCCCACCTTCCACCTCCCCTGGCTCCTCCTCCCTCTTTCCTTCTCTGCTCCCCTTCCTTCCTGCTCCTTCCTCCCTCTCCCATTTTCCTTGGGGTCACCATAATGCTGGTTGATCACCCTTCTCCCTCTCCTCCTGTCAGCCCCCCATTCCTCTTCCAATCCCACTGTGTTTAAGTCTCTCGCCACCGCTTCCTTCCATCTGCTCTTAAGCTTTCCTCTTCTCTTTCTTCCTGCCAGTCCCGTCTCCATCACTCGCCTCACCACATAACCTATCTCTCTCTCTGCTACAGATGACCAGACTATTTCAATCACTGCTGCTTTTTTCAATGCTCTCACAATCTTCACTGGCTCCCTGATGTGCTGGTTCCTGATTTTGTCCTTTCTCATTACTTCACACATCCACCTCAGTATCCACATCTCATTAGTATCCAGCCATTGTTCCTCTCTTGACATTGCCCAAGTTTCTGTACTATATAACACTATATAACAGCTCTCACAACTGTCTGGAAGATTCTTCCTTTCAGTTTCAGCAACACTTTTCTATCACATATGCCAGTCTTCAGTTAATTCCCTCCATGTGATACCAAGAAATGGCTGAGGACACTGGATACTGCAAAGTTCATTCACCACAATAGCCTTCCGGCTGAAGACCTGTATTCCAGAAAGAGCCACCCCTTTATCAATTCTGTTCCAGTACAGCTCCAACACTGGCATCTAATCAACAAAGTGGAAAGTTATCCATGTATGTCCTGTTTACAAAAAGCAGGACAATTCAATCCAGTCAATTAACTGTCACCCCCCACCCCCGACTCCAACCCCCACCAGTCCACTTTCAACCATAAGCAAAGTGATTGAAAGTGTTGTCGACAGTGTTATCAAGCAGCAATTGCTCAGCAATAAACTGCCCACTGGTGCTCAGTTTGGGTTCTGCCAGGACCATGTGGCTCCAGAATTTGTTCCAGCCTTGGTCCAAACATGGACAAAAGAGCTGTATTCCAGAGGTGAGGTGAGAGTGACTGCCTTTGACATCAGGGCCTCATTTGACCGAGCGTGGCATCAAGGAGCCCAAGCAAAACTGGAGTCAATGGGAATCAGGGAGAAAACTCTCAGCTGGTTGGAGCCATACCTAGCACAAAGGAAGATGGTCGTGGTTGTTGGAGGTCAGTCATCTCAGCTCCAGGACATCACTGCAGGAGTTCCTCAGAATAGTGTCCTAGGCCCAACCATCTTCAGCTGCTTCATCAATGACCTTCCATCTAACACTAGGCCTGAGGTGGGGATGTTCACAGATGATTCCACAATGTTCAGTCTCATTTTCAACTTCTCACACTGAAGCAGTCCGTGTCCACATGCAGCTACACAGGTGCCAGGAAATAACCATCTCCAAAAAGAGAAAATCTAACCATCGTTCTTTGATGTTCAATGGCATTACCATCACTGAATCCCCCACTATCAATATCCTGGGGTTACCATTGACAAGAAACTGAACTGGACTAGCCATATAAACACTGTGGCTACAAGAGCAGGTCAGAGGCTCGGAATTCTGTGACAAGTAATTCACCTCCTGATTCCTCAAAGCCTGACCACCATCTACAAGGTACAATTCAGAAGTGTGATGGAATACTCCCCACTTGCCTGGATGAGCGCAGCTCCCACAACACTCAAGAAGCTGACACCTTCCAAGACAAAGCAGCCCACTTGATTGGCACCACATCTACCACCTTCAACATCCACTCCCTCCACCAGTGACCCACAGTAGCAGCAGTGTGTACCATCTACAAGATGCACTGCAGCAACTCGCCAAGGCTCTTTCAACAGCACCTTCCAAACCTGAGACTTCTACCACCTAGAAGGACAAGGATGGCAGGTGCATGGGAACACCACCATCTGCAATTTCCCCTCCAAGCCACACACCATCCTGACTTGGAAATATATCGTCATTCCTTCATTGTTGCTGGGTCAAAATCTTGGAACTCCCTCCCTAACAGCACTGTGGGTGTACCTGCACCACATGGACTGCAGTGGTTCAAGAAGGTTGCTCAGCACCACCTTCTCAAGAGCAAATTAATCCAGGACTTGACGTCAGACAAGCAGTAGTATGAGCTAGGGAGAGTAGGGAGGATGAGAAAGGTGCTGAAGAGGTGGAGTTTGGTGTTGTCAGTGGGCATGTGGAACCTGACACTGTATTTTGGGATGATGACACTGAGGGACAGCATACAGATGAGAAATAGGAGGGGGCCAAGGATAGATGTTTAATGGACACCAGATGCATTAGTGTGAGGGCAGAGCAGAGGCCATTGCAGTGGATTCTCTGGCTATGACTGGTCAGATAGAAATGGAAGTAAACATTTTCTGGATGATGGCAAGGCATGGAGGAGGATGATGTGTCAGCTGTCTAAAAGTTTTCAGGCAGGTTGAGAAGCACAAGGTGAGATAGTTTACCGTGGCCACTGTCACATCGAATGTCACAGTCATAGAGTTATTATGGCACAGAAGGAGGCCATTCGGCCCATTGTGTCCATGCCGGCTCCCAGTGGAGCAATCCAATTAGTCCCATTTCCCCACTCTGTTCCTGTAGCTCTGTAAGTTAATTTTTTCTCAAGTGTCCATCTAATTTCCTTAGGAAATAATCATCTCCACTTGCACCACCCTCATGGGCGGTGAGTTCCAGCTCATTACCACTCGCTGGGTAAAAAAGTCCTTCCTCACATTCTCCCCTGCATCTCTTACTCAAAACCTTAAATCTGTGCTCCCCCAAGTCCTTGCATCATCAGTCAACGGGAACAACTTTTCTTTGGCCACCTTATCTAAATCTGTCATAATCTTGTCCCCCTCTACCAAATCTCCACTCAATCTCCTTTGCTCCAAGGTGAACAACCCCAGCTTCTCCAATCTAACCTTGTAGCTAAAAACCCCTCATCCCTGGAACCATTCTGGTAAATCTCCTCTGCACCCTCTCAAAAATCCTCACATCCTTCCTAAAGTATGGTGACCAGAACTGGATGCAATACTTTAGTTGGGGCCTAACCAGAGCTTTATAAACGTTCAGCATAATTTCCCCGCTTTTGTACTCAATGCTTCTATTTATGAAGCCCAAGAGACCCATATGCTTTTCTAACCATTCTCTCAAAGATCGATGCACATGAACCCCCAGGTCCTTCTGTTCCTGCACACTATTTAGAACTGTGTCATTAATTCTATATTGCTCCCTATATTGTTTTGTAGGTAGTGGTAGTTGCAGGAGGACTCCTTGACCTTGTTTGATCTGACACCATGAGACTTGAGGAGATCTAGAGGCAATGTGAGCATTTCCATAGTTGCTTCCATTCAACTAAGTTACAGAGACACCCATCGTCTCCCTCTCTCTCCACATCACCCCTACCACCCTCATCCGCACTACCCCACCTCGAGGGTCCCTGCTACTAGGAATGTTTGCTGATAGATATGACTGACTACAAATACAGCAACATCAACAACAAACTGTATTTATATTGTGCCTTTAACATAATAAAATTTTCAGAGCCAGTGCAGCCATGAGGCAAACTAGGTAGTAGTTTCGCCTAGTAGCATGGCAAAATTTGTGGGGTGGGGAGGCAGCGGCTGAAAAACTGAATGGACTATTCATGAAACTACATAAGTAAACAAACAGGCTTCAGCAGTGGAAATGAAACGTCTGGATCTACTGATACACATTCACATATCCAGGGGAGGTGATGGCGTAGCGATATCGTCATTAGATGAGTAATCCAGAGACCCAGGGTAATAACCTGCGGACCTGGGTTCAAATCCTATCCTTTTCCATGGTGGGATTTGATCTGTGGTGGGATTCGACCCCAGACTAACAATTAAAAATCTGGATTGTCATTGAAACCTATCTTAAGGGATGCAAATCTTCCGTGCTTACCTTACCTGGTCTGGCCAAACACCAGGCCTAGTTGTGCCAAACTAGGAAAAAGTCACTAAAAAGGAATGAAACCAGACCTGGCATCGACCTAGGCACTGGAAAGGACAATGGCTAACCCAGCCCTGACAACCCTGCAAAGTCCTCCTCAGTAATATCTGGCGGCTGTCTCACAGATTAGTCAAGCAACAGTCTGATATGGTCATACTCATGGAATCATACTTTACAGATCATGTCCCAGACACCCCCATCAGAATCCCTGGTATGTCCGGTGGTGGCACAGTGATATACAGTTGGGAGGCAGTTCATAGGTTCAAAGATGTTTACAGCACAGAAGGGAGCCATTCAGCCCATTGTATCTGTACTGGTCAGCAAAGGTCTGGAGGCTATGGCAATGCAAGTGAATTTCTAAATACTTCTTAAATGTTAGGAGAGTTTCTGACTCAGCCACCCTTTCAGGCAGTGAGTTCCAGACTCCCACCACCCTCTGGGTGAAAAACTTTCTCCTCAACTCCCCTCTTAGCCTTCTACCTCTTACCTTAAATATATGCCCCCTGGTTATTGACCCCTCCACTAATGGAAAAAGTACCTTCCTATCCATCCCATCTATGCCTCTCAATCTTATACACCTCTATCAGGTCCCCTCTCAACCTTTGATGCTCCAAGGAAAACAGCCCCAGCCTATCCAATCTTTCCTCATAGCTCAGACCCTCCAGCCCAGACAGCATCCTGATAAATCTCCTCTGCACCCTCTCCAGTGCAATCACATCCTTCCTATAATGTGGTGACCAGAACTGTACACAGTACTCCAGTTGTGGCCTAACCAGCGTTTTATACAGTTCCAGCATAACCTCCCTTCTCTTGTATTTTATACCTCAGCTAATAAAGGCAAGTATCCCATATGCCTTCTTAACCACCTTATCTGCCTGCCTTGCTCACTTCAGGGATCTGTGGATATGCACACCAAGGTCCCTCTGATAAAAACAAAAAAACTGCGGATGCTGGAAATCCAAAACAAAAACAGAATTACCTGGAAAAACTCAGCAGGTCTGGCAGCATTGGCGGAGAAGAAAAGAGTTGACGTTTCGAGTCCTCATGACCCTTCAAAAGAACTGAGTGAATCCAAGGAAGGGGTGAAATATAAGCTGGTTTAAGGTGTGTGGTGGGGCAGGGGTGGGGGGGGGTGGGGGTGGGGGGGGGGGGGGGGGGGGTGGCGGGTGTGGGTTTGGGTGGGGGGAGAGAAGTGGAGGGGGTTGGTGTGGATGTAGGGACAAACAAGCAGTGATAGAAGCAGATCATCAAAAGGTGTCACAGACAACAGAACAAAAGAACACATAGGTGTTAAAGTTGGTGATCTTCAGTACTTTCCAGAGTCCTACCATTCATAGTGTAATCCCTTGCCTTGTTAGCCCTCCCCAAGTGCATTTCCTCAGACTTTTCTGGATTGAATTCCATTTTATCCCCCTTTTTTCTAATAATTTATAAATGTTTTTAATATATTTTTCTTTTCCCACCTATTTCTATTATTATTATTTTAAAATTTATTTCCATCCACTGTTTTATCTCCACCTTTTAGCCTATTCCGATCCCTTCCCCCCACCCCACCCCCACTAGGGTTATCAGTACCTTGCTCGTCCTGCTTTCTACCCTTAATGTCACAATTAGCACATTCCTTAGATAATATCACTACTATCAACACCCCTTTGTCCTTTTGTCTATGACATCTTTGGCAATCTCTTCTTTGCCACCACCTATCACTGGCCCTCTATCAAGCTCTACCTGTCCCACCCCCCTCAAACAGCTTCTATTTCACCTCATTTCTATTTTTCTTTAGTTCTGATGAAGAGCCATACTCGAAACGTTAACTGTTCCTCTCCGCAGATGCTGTCAGACCTGTTGAGTTTTTCCAGATATTTTTGTTTCCATTTGACAATACTCTGCCCACCTGACCAGTCCATTGACATCCTCCTGCAGTTTACGGCTATCCTCCTCACTATTCACCACCCTGGCAATTTTTGTGTCATCTGCGAACTTCTTGATTGTACCCCCTACATTTAAGTCCAAATCATTTACGTACAGCACAAACAGCAAGGGCCACAACACTAAGCCCTGCAAAACCCCATTGGAAACAGACTCCCTGTCACAAAAATATCCCTCAACCATCACCCTCTGCTTCCTGCCTCTCAGCCAATTTTGGATCCAACCTGCCACTTTGCCTTGGATGCCATGCGCTCTTACTTTCTTCACTAGACCTGGCATCGACCTAGGTACTGGAAACGACAATGGCTAACCCAGCCTTATCAAAAGCCTTGCTAAAGTTCATGTAGATCACATCAAATGCATTACACTCATCAACACTCCTGGTTACTTCCTCAAAAAATCTGATCAAAGTTGTGAAACACGGCCTTCCTTAACAAATCCAAGCTCACTGTCCCTGATTAATCCGTGGCTCTTGAAGTGCAAAAATATCCTGTCCATCAGAATTCTTTCTAGTAACTTCCCCACCACCAAGGTTAGACTGACTGGCCTGTAATTTCCTGCTCTATCCCTTCCTCCCTTTTTTTTAAATAATGGGACAACGTTAGCAGTCCTCCAGTCCTCTGACAACTCACCTGTGGTCAGAGAGGATTTGAAAATTACTGCCAGGGCCCCTGATATCTTTTACCTTACCTCCCTCAGTAGCTTGGGATACACCTCATCCGGGCCTGCGGATTTATCCACTTTTAAGGTTGCTGAACCTGCGAGTACCTCCTTTCTCTCCATGTTAATTTCCTCTAATATTTCACAGTCCTCCACCCTGATGTCTATACCTGCATCATCCTTTGCCATTGTGAAGACTGACGCAAAGTATTCACTGAGAACTGTACCCACGTCTTCCGGGTCCACACACACATTACCTCTATGGTCCCCAAAAGGCCCTACTCTTACCCTAGTTATTGTCTTGCTCTTTATATATTTAAAAAACCCCTTTGGGGTTTCCTTTATTCTACCCACCAATGCTTTCTCATGCACTCTCTTAGCTTTCCTAATTCCCTTTTTAAGTTCCCCCCTGCACTTTTTATACCCCTCTAAGGTCTCTGCTGTATTGTGCCCTTGGTACCTGCTATAAGCTTCTTGTTTTTTCTTAATCCTAACCTGTATGTCCTTTGACATCCAGGCTTCTCTGGAGTTAGTTTCCCCTATAATTGCCCTGTACTCTTGCTATTTCCTCTTTGAATGCCTCCAACTGCTCTGACACAGTTTTATCTGCAAGTAGCTACTCCCAGTCCATTTGGGCCAAATCGTATCTCATCTTAGTAAAATTAGCCTTTCCACAGTTTAGAACTTTTATCCCCAGCCCAAACTTATCCTTTTCCATATCCTAAATCTAACAAAGTTATGGTCACTATCTGCAAAATGCTCCCCTACGCCTTCCACTTGCTTGGGCTCATATTTCCAAATATTAGGTCCAGATCTGCCACCCCCCCCTCCCCCCCACTCCATCCCCCCTCCCCTCCCCTCCACTCCCCCCCTCCCTCCTCCTCATCCCTACCCCCCCCCCAACATTGTTGGGCTTTCTTCGTACTGGTCAAAGAAGTTCTCCTGGATGTAACTTAGGCCAGAATTTTTTGGCTGGGCGAGTGGGGGTGGGGCTCGCTCACCAAGGCGTAAAATGACACGGGGGTGAGGTCAGGTATGCGTTCTGATATGACCATGCATCATTTAGATTTTCAGTTTGGCTGCGCGCCCAGCAAAGTGTCAAAGGCCTATTAAGGCCATTTAAAAACTAATTAAATTAATACACTGAGCTGTCGTCTAACCTTAAGGTTGGCGGGGGAGGGGGCGGGGGGGCAGGCGAAGAGCCCAGGCGGCCTTCGCATTTGTCATGGAACCTCATCCACAGGCGGGATGAGGTTTCATGAAATGTTCATGAATTGAATAAAATGTTTTATAAACATTAATGGACACTGTCACACGAGGGGCATGTCTTACATTTTTTTCTTTTCTTTATTTAGATTTTTAAAACTTAAGCTAATTCCCTGAGGTACCCCTGTGTCTCAGGGAGATTTCTGAGGTACCCCTGTGTCTCAGGGAGATTTCTGAGGTACCCCTGTGTCTCAGGGAGATTTCTGAGGTACCCCTGTGTCTCAGGGAGATTTCTGAGGTACCCCTGTGTCTCAGGGAGATTTCTGAGGTACCCCTGTGTCTCAGGGAGATTGCTGAGGTACCCCTGTGTCTCAGGGAGATTTCTGAGGTACCCCTGTGTCTCAGGGAGATTTCTGAGGTACCCCTGTGTCTCAGGGAGATTGCTGAGGTACCCCTGTGTCTCAGGGAGATTTCTGAGGTACCCCTGTGTCTCAGGGAGATTGCTGAGGTACGCCTGTGTCTCAGGGAGATTTCTGAGGTACCCCTGTGTCACAGGGAGATTTCTGAGGTACCCCTGTGTCTCACACGCAGGGCCCGACTCAGGGAACCACCACCCCACCCCCCCCAACACCTGCACAGGGGCCGCGCCGATCGGGTTCGCATCGGCCCCCGCCTTCCCCCGCACAACCTCCCCCGAAGGGGGGAAAATTCTCCCCTTAAGAATTTCTCTCCCTCTTTACGTTGCACAGTAAAACTATCCCAGTTACCATTTGGGTAGTTCAAATCCCCGACTATTACTGCCTCATTGTTCTTACACATCCCTGAAATTTGAGTACATACTTGATCCTCTATCTCTCCCTGACTGTTTGGTGGCCTATAGTACACACCCAACAGTGGGTTCAACCCTTTTGTGTTTCTTTTTACTTCTACCCACATGGCCTCATTTGATGATCCTTCAAGATATCATCCCTCCTCACTGCTATAATTGATTCCCTGATCAATATTGCAACTGCCTCCCCCCCTCCTCTTCTATCCCCCTCTCTGGGTGGAATTCTTACCTCGATGGGCGTGTGGGCCCCACCGGCTCGGCGGTGGACAGGCAGCTGAACTCTGCCGCCGAAACGGGGCCCGCCGCCATTTTGAGTGGGTGGGCCAATTAAGGCCCAACCAGCGCCTGCCCAACAGGAAGCGCTATGCGCTATGCATTCCCTGTGCAGGTGGGGGGGATTCCCCATCTGTCAAAGTGACAAAGTGTTGTCTCAGGGAGATCAGTGACAGCGTCAAGAACATTAAAAATAGAAGAATATAAAACTTATTAACATGTCCCCCTCATATGACAATGTCACACGAGATGGGACATGTTAATAAATATAACATAACATTTATTAAAGTTTAAAAACAGACATGAGGCCTCATCCGGCCAGTGGATGAGGTTTCCTGTATTATCAGGAACCCACTGGGGCTCCTGGCCTGCCCGCCAGCCTTAAGCTTGGATGGGCAGGTCTTTATCAGTCTCAATTACCCTGTCAATGGCCTTAGTTGACCATTGAGAGGTCGGCGGGCGGACGGCTGATTTCGCTGTCCACCCTCCTTCCTGAAAATTTAAAGGGACCAGGATGACGTCGGGGGTTCCTCCCGATGTCATCCTGTGTCATTTTCCCGTCGGTGAGCAGGCACCCGCCCCCCAAATCACCAACGGGAAAATCCTGGCCTCTTTCTCGCCTGAATACCCTATAACCAGGAATGTTGAGCTGCCAATCCTGCCCTTCTTTTAACCAAGTCTTGGTCATAGCTATGATATCATACTCCCACGTGCCTATCTGTGCCCCCAGCTCATCTGTCTTATTCCTCAGGCTCCTGTCTTATTCCTCAAGCTCCTTGCATTAAAATATATTCCATTTAGCCTTGCTAAACTCACTTATTTCTTACCTAGCCTATGTTTTCTCTGGCTTCTAGACTCACTTACTAGGGTTTTAACTTCTAATTGCATCTCAGCTTCTCTCCCCTCTGAAATACTTTTCAGGATCCCACCCCCCCTGCCAATTTAGTGTAAATCCACCCCAACAGCATCAGCAAACCTCCCCGCGACCAAAAGGAATGTGTCCAGGCATTGAGCCTTTTTTGAATTAAACAGAAGCCTGGGGGCCATGGCTCCCTGATGCGTTCTCCAATCTTGACCAATCAGGGTCAGCTTGCCAACCAATCAGCACCCTTTTGCCGTGCAGTATAAATCATTGTTCCCTTTGAAATTTAGCATTCTTGCATCTGTCCTGATGAGTGCAAGGTGAAAAGCTTCGAAAGTATGGGCAGGATTTTCCCCTCGTTGGGGTGGTCGCCATGGACAGGCCCAGCAGTGTCCGTGGAAATGGACCGCTGCCCGAGATCGGGCCCCGACCGGCCGGCCAATGAACGGGCAATCAGCGTGAAAGGCTCAGCGCTGCTGGGGTCGGGGAGGGAGGAGGGCGAGCGCTGAAGTCTCTGCGTGCGCCGGGGGAGCGCACGCTAACAGATTCCTGAGGGCCTCATGGAGCTGAAGATTTGGACAAAGGAAAATAAAGATTTAATGAATGATATAAACCTGTCCCCACATGTGGCTCAGTCACATGAAGAGGGACATGTTTAAAGTGAAGCGGAAAAATATTTTGTGTTTTTTTACTTACAGTTGGAAACCTCATCCTGCCCGTGGACGAGGTTTCGTAAAAAATGCAAGCTTTGTACTATTAAGTAATTGATAGTCGGTTAGTCAATCATTTGTGGTTTTTTTGCAATTGCCTTTACATCACCAAGGTCATCGAGTTGTTATATACGGCTTTGGGAGAAAAATTAGGTACAGACAAAGAAAGAACATGCATTCCTGCAACTTTTACAACCTCCAGATGTCAAGGACCAGTCAAAGGGGTCATTGTTGTAATGCAGAGAAGACAGCCGCCAATTTGGGCACAGCAAGCTCCCACAAATAGCAAAACAAAAACAGAATTACCTGGAAAAACTCAGCAGGTCTGGCAGCATCGGCAGAGAAGAAAAGAGTTGATGTTTCGAGTCCTCATGACCCTTCAACAGAACTGAGTAATATCAGGAGAGGGGTAAAATATAAGCTGGTTTAAGGTGGGGGGGGGGGGGGGGGGGGGGGGGTGGGGGGAGAGAAGTTGGGGGGGGCGGGGGGGGGGGCTGTTGTTCTAGGGACAAGCAAGCAGTGGTAGGAGCAGATAACCAAAAGATGTCACAGACAAAAGAACAAAGATGTGTTGAAGGTGGTGCTATTATCTAAACGAATGTGCTAATTAAGAATGGATGGCAGGACACACAAGGTACAGCTCTAGTGGGGGTGGGGTGGAAAGACTAGCAGGGCATAAAAGGTGTAGATTTAAAAATAATGGAAATAGGTGGGAAAAGAAAAATCTATATAAATTATTGGAAAAAAAAAGGAAGGGGGAAGAAACGGAGAGGGGTTGGGGATGGAGGAGGGAATTCAAGATCTAAAGTTGTTGAATTCAATATTCAGTCCGGAAGGCTGTAAAGTGCCTAGTCGGAAGATGAGGTGCTGTTCCTCCAGTTTGCGTTGTGCTTCACTGGAACAATGCAGCAAGCCAAGGACAGACATGTGGGCAAGAGAGCAGGGTGGAGTGTTAAAATGGCAAGTGACAGGGAGGTTTGGGTCTTTCTTGCGGACAGACCGCAGGTGTTCTGCAAAGCGGTCGCCCAGTTTACGTTTGGTCTCCCCAATGTAGAGGAAACAGCATTGGGAGCAACGAATGTAGTAGACTAAGTTAGGGGAAGTGCAAGTGAAATGCTGCTTCACTTGAAAGGAGTGTTTGGGCCCTTGGACAGTGAGGAGAGAGGAAGTGAAGGGGCAGGTGTTGCATCTTTTGCGTGGATATGGGGAGGTGCCATAGGTGGAGGTTGAGGAGTAGGGGGTGATGGAGGAGTGGACCAGGGTGTCCCGGAGGGAACGATCCCTACGGAATGCCGCCAGGGGAGGTGAAGGGAAGATGTGTTTGGTGGTGGCATCATGCTGGAGTTGGCGGAAATGGCGGAGGATGATCCTTTGAATGTGGAGGCTGGTGGGGTGATAAGTGAGGACAATGGGGACCCTATCATGTTTCTGGGAGGGAGGAGAAGGCATGAGGGCGGATGCACGGGATCTGGGCCAGACACGGTTGAGGGCCCTGTCAATGACCGTGGGTGGAAAACCTCGGTTAAGGAAGAAGGAGGACATGTCAGAGGAACTGTTTTTGAAGAACAGATGCGACGGAGGTGAAGGAACTGAGAGAATGGGATGGAGTTCTTACAGGAAGCGGGGTGTGAGGAGCTGTAGCCGAGGTAGCTGTGGGAGTCGGTAGGCTTGTAATAGATATTGGTGGACAGTCTATCACCAGAAATTGAGACTGAGAAGTCAAGGAAGGGAAGGGAAGTGTCAGAGATGGACCATGTGAAAATGATGGAGGGGTGGAGATTGGAAGCAAAATTAATAAATTTTTCCAGGTCCAGACGAGAGCATGAAGCAGCACCAAAGTAATCATCGATGTACCGGAGAAAGAATTGTGGGAGGGGGCCTGAGTAGGACTGAAACAAGGAATGTTCCACATACCCCATAAAGAGACAGGCATAGCTGGGGCCCATGTGGGTACCCATAGCCACACCTTTTATTTGGAGGAAGTGAGAGGAGTTGAAGGAGAAATTGTTCAGTGTGAGAACAAGTACAGCCAGATGGAGGAGAGTAGTGGTGGATGGGGATTGTTCAGGCCTCTGTTCGAGGAAGAAGCTAAGGGCCCTCAGATGATCCTGGTAGGGGATGGAGGTGTAGAGGGATTGGACGTCCATGGTGAAGAGGAAGCGGTTGGGGCTAGGGAACTGGAAATTGTTGATGTGATGTAAGGTGTCAGAGGAATCACGGATGTAGGTGGGAAGGGACTGGACAAGGGGAGAGAGAAGGGAGTCAAGATAATGAGAAATGAGTTCCGTGGGGCAGGAACAGGCTGACACAATCAGTCTGCCGGGACAGTTCTGTTTGTGGCTTTTGGGTAGGAGGTAGAAGCGGGCCTTCTGAGGTTGGGCGACTATCAGGTTGGAAACTGTGGAAGGAAGATCCCCAGAGGAGATGAGGTCAGTAACAATCCTGGAAACAATGGTTTGATGTTCAGTGGTGGGGTCATGGTCCAGGGAGAGATAGGAGGAAGTGTCTGCAAGTTGACGCTCAGCCTCCGTGAGGTAGAGGTCAGTGCGCCAGACAACAACAGCCCCACCCTTGTCAGCGGGTTTGATGACAATGTTGGGGTTGGACCTGAGAGAACGGAGTGCAGCAAGATCAGAGAGAGACAGGTTAGAGTGGGTGAGAGGAGCAGAGAAATTGAGATGACTAATGTCATGCCGACAGTTCTCAATGAAAAGATCAAGAGAAGGTAAGAATCCAGAGGGAGGGGTCCAGGTGGAGGGAGAATATTGGGGGTGGGTAAAAGGATCCATTGAACGGGGAGAGGACTCCTGCCCAAAGAAGTGAGCCCAGAGACGAAGATGGCGGAAGAAGAGTTCAGCATCGTGCCGAGCCCGAAATTCATTGAGGTGAGGGCGTAAGGGTATGAAACTAAGGCCTTTGCTGAGCACTGAACGTTCAGCATCAGAGAGGGGAAGGTCAGGGGGTACAGTGAATACACAGCCGGGGCTGGGATTGGAAGATGGGGTGGGGACGGAGGGACAGGCAGGGGTGGAGAGTCCTAGATGGGTGTTGGTGTCGATGAGTTGTTGGAGCTTGCGTTCCTTAGCACTTGAGAGAAAGAGAAAAAGTTTCTTGTTGAGGCGTTGGATGAGATGAAGAATAAAATGAAACTGGGGGAATGCGCAGCTTTGAAAAAGGGTACGGCGGTGCTGTTGGAGGGAGAGGTCGAGTGTGTTCATATGGCGGCACATGGCACTGAGTGTGGATCTCAGAATACGATGAGAACAGCAGTCTGAGAAACGTTTTAAGTCCCGGAGATACCTGGAATCCTGGGTGGGTTCGAAACAAGAGGGATGGAATTTCAGTTGAAATCCACGTGGGTTAAGTCGGAGATGGAGGCAGACACTGAGAAAGGAGATATGGCTGTGAAAGCGGGTTTTAGTAAACACCTTGTCAAACACCAGGAGAGAAATGGAAAGCAATGAAGGTGAACAAGGCAAAAGAGAGATACGGAAATCCTGTCAGAAAGAGGAGCAGTACTTCTTCAAGGTTGGCATTCCTGGAAGAGACGTGGCAGTCAATGAAACACAGAGATAAAAACAAAAAACTGCGGATGCTGGAAATCCAAAACAAAAACAGAATTACCTGGAAAAACTCAGCAGGTCTGGCAGCATCGGTAGACAAGAAAAGAGTTGACGTTTTAAGTCCTCATGACCCTTCAACAGAACTAAGTAACATCAGGAGAGGGGTGAAATATAAGCTGGTTTAAGGTGGGGGCGGGTGGGGTGGGGGGAGAGAAGTTGGGGGGTGTGGTTGTAGGGACAAGCAAGCAGTGATAGGAGCAGATAATCAAAAGATGTCACAGACAAAAGAACAAAGAGGTGTTGAAGGTGGTGATATTATCTAAACGAATGTGCTAATTAAGAATGGATGGCAGGACACACAAGGTACAGCTCTAGTGGGGGTGGGGTGGAAAGACTAGCAGGGCATAAAAGATTTAAAAATAATGGAAATAGGTGGGAAAAGAAAAATCTATATAAATTATTGGAAAAAAACAAAAGGAAGGGGGGAGAAACGGAAATGGAGGAGGGAGTTCAAGATCTAAATTTGTTGAATTCAATATTCAGTCCGAAAGGCTGTAAAGTGCCTAGTCAGAAGATGAGGTGTTGTTCCTCCAGTTTGCGTTGGGCTTCACTGGAACAATGCAGCAAGCCAAGGACAGACATGTGAGTAAGAGAGCAGGGTGGAGTGTTAAAATGGCAAGCGACAGGGAGGTTTGGGTCATTCTTGCAGACAGACCGCAGGTGTTCTGCAAAACGGTCGCCCAGTTTACGTTTGGTCTCTCCAATGTAGAGGAGACCGCATTGGGAGCAACGAATGTAGTAGACTAAGTTGGGGGAAATGCAAGTGAAATGCTGCAAATAACAATAGGACAATTACCAGATAATCTGTTCAAGTGATGTCTATTGAGGACTAAGTATTCACCAGGATACCAGGGAGAAACATTTTTCATTTGTTTATGGGATGTGGGCATTGCTGGCTAGGCCAGCATTTATTGCCCATCCCTAACTGCCCTTGTTCAGAGAGCATTGAGGAGTCTTGGTCCCATGACAATCTGCTTACTGAGCCAGAGCTGACACTGGAGCACTGAGTTCTGGTTGAGGGTTAATGCCTTCAGAAACTGCCAGACAAGCGGAATTACTGTGCAGAGAAGCAGCAAGTAATCACATGCTTTGGTTTTGGATTAAAATGAGGCTTGCATAAAAGTTGTTGTGCGTGCAGACAATGCTTGGGGTGCAGTTTGGAAGCAGTGTTGATGTTTTTGCACCTATGAGGTCTCTTTGAACAGAAGCTCAGTCAGAAGACCAGCTGTATTCAGGGGGCACCAATGGGCCTTTCCCCCGCATTGTCTCCTGCAGGAGTTTCAGCTGGATGAGTGCCAGATGTGGGCAGTGGCCGCTCTCTGTCCTCTCCCTCTGCTGGAATGGACAGACAAGGGACAGAGAACTATGAAGTGATACATTTTGGTGGGAAGAATGAGGAAAGCCAATAAAAATATAAAGAACCTAAGAGATAGGAACAGGGGGTCGACCATTTGGCTCCTCGAGCCTGCTCCGCCATTCAATAAGATCATGGCTGATCTGCTTGTGTTTCAAATTCCACATTCCCATCTACCCCCGATAACCTTTGTTCTCTTGCCTAACAAGAATCTATCTAGCTCTGCCTTAAAAATATTCAATATCCCCACCCCTACTGCCTTCTGTGGCAGAGAGCTCCAAAGCTGCACAACCTCATCTCTATCCTAAAAGGGTGACCCCTAATTTTAAAATAGTGCCTCCTAGTTCTTGACTCACCCACAAGAGGAAACTTGCAACAACTGTCACAACTTGTTTTGCAGTTTATATAAATTTTGAGATGCATGCCTTGAATTCAGTATTAATAAGACCACCAAGTCTTAGAGGCTTTACAAAACGAGGTTAGCATTTATTAATAAGAGAAATGATTTTTTAACTACATACCTCGATCTACAAAATACTACTCTGATAACTTCTAAATTCCCCAAATCAATCTAACTCCCAGTTATACCTTCATTAAGGCAACAGTAAGACACATAGATTTTAAAAGACCCAGGCAACAAGTCGAATTCAAAGTGAGATTTCTTAACTTCAGTCCTTTGAAGCCTGAGGCATAGATGTTGAAGGCTTTTTCACACTTGTAAGATCTTAAAATGCCTTTCCTTACAAACAGTGTTCTTTCCTTTATACATATCTTCCTCTTTGAATGAATATACCCATTGTTTCACTATGTCTTTGGACTTTATCTCCCTGATAATAAAAACCTCTCATAGACTAACTTTACCTGTAATCTTTGGGAAAAATAAACACGCTGTTTCTAAACTTCACCTGGCAAGGTGACACATTTCACCTCTCCTTTGAAAACAATCTAGGCTGGTTTATTTCAAAATGCAAATATTCCCTTGACACCTAGGTTTCTGAATTTCCCCATGTTTACCTAATTAACATTTCAAACCTAACTTCTCTTGCATCAAAGCACCCAAACTAGCTGTCTCTAATCCAATTAAGTCTCTCTCTCTCACACACACATATACACATCCCATTATTACTCTATTTTACAAATTCCAATAACATTATGGAAATTATTATATCTTCCTGACAATACTAACTTTTTGTGACTCATTTACTAGAACATCTGGATCCCTCTGCACCTCAAAATTATGCAAAAGTTCTCCATTTAAGTAACACCCTGCTTTTTTGTTATAAAATAACTTCACATTTTCTCACATTAAACTCCATTTGCCAGATCTTTGCCCACTCACTCAACCTATCTATATCCATCTGCAACCTTCTCATGTCCTCTACACAATATACTTTCCTACCTATCTTTGTGTCAACAGAAAATTTAGCTACCATGTCTTCACTCCCCTCTTCTAACTAATTGAAATAAATTGTAAAAAGTTGAGGCCCCAGCATAGGCTCCTGTGGGACTCCACTCGTCACAATCTGCCAAACAGAAAATGACCCATTTATGTTTACTCACTGTTTTCTGTCAGCCAGCCAATCTACTATCCATGCTAATATGTTATCCCCTTCACCACGTGCTTTTATTTTCCATAATTACCCTTTGATGTGGCACCTTATCAAATGCCTTCTAGAAATCCAAGAACAGTAAGTCTACAGGTTCCTCTTTGTCCACAGCGCATGTTACTCCTTCAAAAAACTCTACTAAATTGGTTAAACATAATTTTCCTTTCACAAAAACATGCTGACTCTTCCCTATTGCCTTGAGCTCTTCTAAGTGCCCAGCTATAACCTCCTTAATGATCTATTCTAACAACTTCCCCATGACAGACGTCAAGCTAACTGGCCTATAGTTCCTTGTTTTCTGCCTCCCTCCCTTCTTGAATAGATGAGTTATATTTACTACTTTCTAGTCTGAAGGAACCTTTCCAAAATCTGGTGAATTTTGGAAAATTAACACCTCATTTGCCACCTCTTTTAAGACCCTAGGATGTAGACCGTTGGGACCTGGAAACTTGCCAGCCGGCAGCTCCATCAATTTGTTCAGTACCGTTTCCCTAGTGATTTCAATTTCACCAAGTTCCTCTCTCCTTTTCACCTCCTGATTTGCAGCTGTTACTGGAATGTTTTTTTGTATCCTTTATGGTGAATACAGAAGCAAATTATTTGTTCATTTCTTCCACCATTTCCTTATTATCTACTATCAACTCCCCACTGTCACTCTCTGGAGGACCAACACTCACTTTACTTACATTTTTCCTTTTTAAATGCCTGTAGAAACTGTTGCTATCCATTTTTACATTTCTAGTGAGTTTCCTCTCATACTCTAATTCCATTCTCTTAGCTAACCTTTTAGTCATTCCCTGCCGTTCTTTATATTCTGACCAATCATCTGTCCTGCCACTCATCTTTGCAAAGTTTTATGTTTTTTCCTTGAGTTTGATTCTTTCCTTAACTTCTTTTAGTTAACCAAGGGTACAATTATAAAGAGGATGCAGGAATGGAAAGAATTAGGGAATTATGTGTGCAAATCTTTGAAAGTAGCAGCGCAGATTGTGTAAATGGTGAAAAAAAAGTGTGGAATCCTGGGCATTATAAATACAGGTACAGAGTACAAAACAAGGAAGTTATGATAAACACTGACTTGGCCTCAACTAGATGATTGCACCCAATTCTGGGCACTACACTTCAGGAAAAATGTGAAGGTTTTAGTGAGCTTGCAGGCCTCATTGCAGCCTTGGTCCAAAAATGGACAAAAGAGCTGAACTCAAGAGTGAATGTCCTTCACATCAAGGCTGCATTAAACCAAGTGTGCCATCAAGGAGCCCTAGCAAAACTGGAGTCAATGGGAATTGGGGGAAAATTCACCAGGATGCTGAACTCTTGTTCCGTCGCCTTCGTCTCTGTGCTCATTTCTTTGGGTAGGAGTCCTCCCCCCCACCCCACCTGTTTAACAGATCCGTTTACCCATCTCCAGTATTTTCCCTCTACCTGGACCCCTCCCTTTGGCCTCTTACCTGCTCTTAACCTTTTCATTGAGAACTGTCGGCGTGACATCCACCATCTAAATTCCTCTGCTCCTCTCACCCACTCCAACTTGTCTCCTTCTGAGTTGCTGCACTTTGTTCTCTCAGGTCCAACCCTGACTTTGTTATCAAACCTGCGACAAGGGTGGTGCTGTTGTCATCTGGCGTACTGACCTCTACCTTGCAGAGGCTGAGCACCAACTCTCAGACTTACCTCCCCTGGGACCATTCCCTCACCTACATTTGCGATTTTTCTGATGCCCCATGTCATATCAACAATTTCCAGATCCCTAGCCCTAACTGCCTCCTCTTCACCATGGATGTCCAATCCCTCTACACCTCCATCCCCCACCAGGATGGTCTGAGGGCTCTCTGCTTCTTCCTTGAACAGAGGCCCGAGCAATCCCCATCCACCATCACTCTCCTCCGCTTGGTTGAACTTATTCTCTCGCTGAACAATTTCTCCTTAAACTTGTCTCATTTCCTCTAAATGAAAGGTGTGGCTATGGGTACCAGCATGGGTCTCAGTTATGCCTGTCTCTTCGTGGGATATGTGGAACATTCCTTGTTCCAGTCCTCCTCAGACCCATTCCCACAACTCTTCTTTCGGTACATTGATAATTTCATCGGTGCCGCTTCATGCTCTCATCTGGACCTGAAAATTTTTAAATAAATTTTGCTTCCAATTTCCACCCCTCTCTCACCTTCACATGGTTCATCTCTGACATTTCCCTTCCCTTCCTTGATTTCTCTGTTTCCATTTCTGAGGATAGACAGTCCACCAATATTCATCACAAACCCACTGACTTCCACAGCTACCTCGACTACAGCTCCTCACGCCCCGCTTCCTGTAAGGACTCCATCCCATTCTCTCAGTTTCTCCTTCTCCGTTGCATCTGTTCCGATGATGCTACCTTCCAAATCAGTGCTTCTGACATGTCTTCCTTTCCCCTCAGCTAAGGATTCCAACCCCCTCCCCATCCCCCACCTGTGGTTAACAGAGCCCTCAACTGTGTCCAACCCATTTCCCGCACTCCATAGTTCTGCCCTCACCCCTCCCCCTCCCTCGCAAAACCATAATAGGCTTCCCCATGTTCTCACTTTTCACCCCACCAGCCTCCATATTCAAAGGATCATCCTCCGTCATTTCGCCAACTCCAGCATGATGCCACCACCAAGCACACCTTCCCCTCACGTCCCCTCTCACCATTCCATTGGGACCATTCCCTCCATGACACCCTGGTCCACTTCTCTGTCCCCCCTAACACCTCATCCATTTCCCACTGCACCTTCCTATACAATTGCAAACTCTCCGCTGGTTGGAGTCATATCTAGCACAAAGGAAGATGGTTGTGGTTGTTGGAGGTCAGTCATCTCAGATCCAGGACATCACTGCAGGAGTTCCTCAGGGTAGTGTCCTCGGCCCAACCATCTTCAGCTGCTTCATCAATGACCTTCCTTCCATCATAAGGTCAGAAGTGGAGATGGTCAACAGGACTTTAAACTAGAAAGTTGGGGGGAAGGGAAGGATAAAACTCCAAGAAGTATGACTAATGGGAAACAAAGCAGCAGATTAGAGTGTGGGAGGGTGGATTCAACTTCATGGAAAATTATGAAAAAACTGAAAAGAAAGGAGAGCCCAGGAGAGGCTATTAAAGTTCCCAGAACACAAAATAGGACAGAGTGTTTGGAAAGTGCTAGGAATCTAACTTCAAGCACTTCAGATAAAGGGACAACAATGAGAAAGGGGATGGGAAATACAGGACTGAAGGTGTTGTATCTGAATGCACGCAGTATACAAAATAAGGTAAATGAGCTTGTGGCGCAGATTGAAATTGGCAGGTATGATGTGGTGGGCATTACGGAGACATGGCTGCAAGGGGATCAGGACTGGGAGCTAAATATCCAAGGATATGTATCCTATTGAAAAGATAGGCAGGTTGGCAGAGGGATTGGGGTTGCTTTGTTAGTAAGAAATGAAATTAAATCGATAGCAAGAAACAATGTAGGGTCAGATGATGCAGAATGTGTGGGTAGAGTTGAGGAACTGCAAAGGTGAAAAAAACCAAAATGGGAGTTATGTACAGGCCTCTGAACAGTAGTCAGGATGTGGGGCACAAGATACACCAGGAGATATAAAAGGTGTATAAGAAAGGCAAGGTTACAGTGATCATGGGGGATTTCAATGTGCAGGTAGACTAGGAAAATCAGGTTGGTAGTGGATCGCAAGAAAAGGAATTTGTGGAATGTCTACGAGATGGCTTTTTGGAGCAGCTTGTGGTGGAGCCCACTAGGGAACAGGCAATTCTAGATTTAGTGATGTGTAATGAGGCAGATTTGATAAGGGAGCTTAAGGTGAAGGAAACCTTAGGAGGAAGTGACCATAATATGATAGAATTTACCCTGCAATTTGAGAGGAAAAAGCTGGAATCAGATGTAACGGTATTACAGTTGAATAAAGGCAACTACAGAGGCATGAGGGAGGAGCTGGCCGGAATTGACTGGGAAATGAGCCTAGCAGGAAAGACAGTGGAACAGCAATGGCAGGAGTTTCTGGGAGTAATTTGGGAGACACAGCGAAAATCCATCCCCAGGAAGAAGAAGCCTACTAAAGGGAGGACGAGGCAACCATGGCTGACAAAAGAAGTCAGGGACAGCATAAAAGCTAAAGAGAAAGCATACAATGTGGCGAAGAGCAGTGAGAAACCAGGGGATTGGGAAGCCTACAAAGACCAACAGAGGACAACCAAAAAAGAAATAAGGAGGGAGAAGATTAAATATTAATTTAATATTAAGATTAAGATTAAAGATTAAAACTAGCCATATAAAAGAAGATTGCAAGAGTTTTTTTAGATATATAAAGGGTAAGAGAGAGGCAAAAGTAGACATTGGGCCACTGGAAAATGACGCTGGAGAAGTAGTAGTGGGGAACAAAGAAATGGTGGAGGAACTGAATAGGTACTTTGCGTCAGTCTTCACGATGAAGACACGAGTAACATCACCAAAGTTCAAGAGAGTCGGGGGGGAGAGGTAAGTATGGTGGCCATTACCAAGGAGAAGGTGCTAGGAAAACTGAAAGGTCTGAAGGTGGATAAATCACCTGGACCAGATGGATTACACCCCAGAGTTCTGAAGGAGATAGCTGAAGAGATAGTGGAGGCATTAGTGGTGATCTTTCAGGAATCATTGGAGTCAGGGAGGGTCCCAGAGGACTGGAAAATTGCTAATGTAACCCCCCTGTTTTAGAAGGGAGTGAGGCAAAAGATGGGAAATTACAGGCCGATTAGCCTGACCTCGGTCGTTGGTAAGATTTTAGAGTCCATTATTAAGGATGAGATTTCAGAATACTTGGAAGTGCATGGTAAAATAGGCAAAGTCAGCATGGTTTCATCAAGGGGAGATCATGCCTGACAAATCTGTTAGGATTCTTTGAGGAATAGCGAGTAGGTTAGACAAAGGAAAGCCAATGGATGTTATCTACTTGGACTTCCAAAAGGCCTTTGATAAGGTGCCACACAGGATGCTGCTCAGTAAGATAAGAGCCCATGGTGTTAGAGGCAAGGTACTAGCATGGATAGAAGATTGGCTGTCTGGCAGGAGGCAGAGAGTGGGGATAAGTGGATCCTTCTCAGGATTGCGGCCGGTGACTAGTGGAGTTCCGCAAGGGTCAGTGTTGGGACCACAACTTTTCACTTTATAGATTAATGATCTAGATGAAGGATCTGATGGCATCCTGGCTAAGTTTGCAGATGATACAAAGATAGGTGGAGGGACAGGTAGTATTGAGGAGGCGGGGAGGTTGCAGAAGGATTTGGACAGGTTAGGAGAATGGGCAAAGAAGTGCCAGATGGAATACAACGTGGGGAAGTGTGAGGTCATGCAATTTGGTGGGAAGAATAGAGGCATAGACTATTTTCTAAATGGGGAGAGAATTCAGAAATCTGGAATGCAAAGGGACTTGGGAGTCCTAGTCCAGGATTCAATCTTCTGGGACTTTTCCAGAATCTTACTACCAGTGCATCCACTATCTCTGTAGCTACTCCCTTTAATATCCTAGGATGCAACCCATCAGGTCCAGGGGACTTATCGGCCTTTAGTCCCATTAGTTTCCCCAATACTTTTTCTCTAGTAATAGTTATTGTACACTGCTATTGTACTCCTTTGCCATTTCCTGGTTCCCCATTATTATTTCCCCAGCCTCATTCTCTAAGGGGCTGATGTTCACTTTGGACTCTATCTTCCTTTTTATATATTTAAAGAAGCTCTTACTATCTGTTTTTATATTACTTGCTAGTTTATCCTCAAAGTTTATTTTCTTCCTCTTGATTATATTTTTCGTCATCTTTTGTTGGTTTTTAAAACTTGTCCAATTCTCTGGCTTATCACTAATCTCTGCCACATTGTATGTTTTTTCTTTCAATTTGATACTATCCTTAACTTCCTTGGTTAACCATTGTTGGTTTATCCCCTTCCTAGAATTCTTTTTCCTCACTGGGATATATATTTGTTGTGAGTCATGAACTATTTTCTTAAACGTCTGCCCTTATTCAGCAACCATCTTTTCTGCTAAACTCCTTTCTCAGTCCACTCTAGCCAACTCTGCCCTCATTACATTGTAATTACCCTTATTTAAGTTTAGCACAGTTGTTTCTGTCTCAGGTTTCTCATTCTCAAACTGAATGCTAAATTCCACCATGTTATGGTCAGTGGTTCCTGGGGATCATTTACTCTGAGATCATTTATTAAACCTGCCTCATTACACATTACCAGGTCCAAATTAACCTGATCCCTGTTTAGATCCACAATATATTGTTCTAGGAAACTGTCCTGAATACACTCTATGAATTCTTGCTCATCGCTATCTCTGCCAATTTGATTTTCCCAATCTTCATGAAGATTAAAGTCACCCATGATTAATGTACTGTATTTTTTACATGCCCTCATTATCTCCTGATGAATTCTCTGTCCTACAGAATAGCTCCTGTTAGGGAGCCTATAAATTACTCCTACCAGTGTCTTCTTCCCCTTGTTATTTCTTACCTCCACCCATATGGATTCTACATCTTCCAATCCAAGATCATTTCATGCTATCATGCTTATTCCATCTCGTACTAACAAGGCTACCCCACCACCCTTTCCTTCTTGCCTGTCCTTTTGAACAGTCACATACCCCTGAATAATTAATTCCCAGCTTTGATCTCCTTGTAACCATATCTCCATGATGGCTATAAAATCATACCCATTCACCTCTATTTGTGGTATTAATTTATTGATTTTGTACCGAATACTACTTGCATTTAAGATTAATTTTGCCTTTTTCCCTCTTTGACCCTATTTGCTGCTGTTTTTTTTACATTTGTACACTCTGTCACACTCTGGGTATCATTACCTAAATGGCTGCCCTGCAAGGCTGCTATATCCTTCTGCTTTGTAAACATACGTATCCCCTCTCCAAAACCCTCCCGCCGCTCTATTTATTTTAAAGCCCTCTCTACTAGTTATTCGATTCGCCAGGGCACTAGTCCCAGCATAGTTCAAGTGAAGCCCATCCCACCGGACCAGCTCCCTCCTACCCCAGTACTGGTGCCAGTGCCCCATGAACTGAAACCCATTCCTCCCACACCAAACTTTGAGCCATGCATTTAACTCCTTGATTTTATTTACCCTATGCCAGTTTGCCCGTGGCTCAGTTATCAATCCCCAGATTATTACCTTGGAGGTTCTGATTTTTAATTTAGCTCCTAACTGTTCAAATTCTTTCAGCAGAACCTCCTATCTGGTCCTATCAATATCGTTGGCACCAGTGTGGATGATGACAACTGGATCCCTCCCCTCCCATTCCAAGTTCCTCTCCAGCCCTGAGGAAATGTCCTTAACCCTGGCACCGGGCAGTTGGAAGGTAAGTATTGAGGGAGTGCTGCACTGTCGGAGGGTCAGTATTGAGGGAATACTGCACTGTTGAAGGGTCAGTAGTGGGGGAACTCCGCACCTTTCCACAGTCAGTACTGAGGGAGTGCTGCCTATCAGAGGGTCAGTAGTGAGGGAGTGCTACACTGTCGGAGGGTCAATACTGAGGGAATGCTGCACTATTGGAGGATCAGTACTAGGGAGTGTTGCACCATTGGAGGGTCAGTACTGAGGGAATGCTGCACTATTGGAGGATCAGTACTAGGGAGTGCTGCACCATTGGAGGGTCAGTACTGAGGGAGTGCTGCACATTTGGACGGGCAGTACAAATTGAATGTTGTACCATCAGATGGTCAGTCCTGATGGATTGCTGCACTATCATAGGTTCAGTACTGCTGCACCGTTGGAGGGTCAGTACTGAGGGAGGGCTGCACTGTTGGAGGGTCAGTACTGGGGGAGTGCTGCACTGTTGGAGGGTCAGTACTGACGGAATGCTGCAGGTCTGAATGACTTACTCCTGCTCCTATTTTCTATGTTTCTATCAGACGGTCAGTACTGAGGGGGTAATGCACTTTCAGAGGGTCAGTACTGAGGAAGTGCCACACAATCAAAGGGTCAGTATTGATGGGGTACTGCACTGTCAGGCGTGCCATATCTTTTAGATGAGACTATTAACTGAAACTTCGACTGTCTTCACAGGTGCGCCAGAGAGATCCTCCTATAGCCAGACTGTCGGATGGCCAATTTTCTCCCATCCTTCCCACCCCCCCCCCCTCCTCCCATCCCCTTCACTCCACAGGCGCACACTGCCAGGTGAGAACCTCTGCAAAATGATTCCAAAAGGTGGGAGTCTCTAAACCAGCCCTCAGCATGGGCCAGCTGCAGGTGAACACAAGTTGCAACTTTTCAAGTCCCTCAGGGTAATGCCTGTTCCAGCGTAAGCAGCAGCTACACTCAGCATTCCATACCTTATATGGAGAAAATTCAAGCTTAGTGGAGTCTGATGCCTAGGAACAATAGAAAAGGCAATTAGTGGTGGTCGGTGGGGGGGGCGTGGAATGCTCAAGGTAAAAGGTTTATTACCTGGGAGGGAGTGATTTCTCACCTCCTGGGGAGCTTAGGTATGTTGTTCAGCCATTCTGCCCCTTCAGCCTGTTCTACCACTCAATGGCTGATCTGTATCTCAACTCCATTTACCAGACTTTTTTCTGCCATGCCTTATCAGCAAACATTTATCAATCTCAATCTTAAAAGCCTTCAACTGACTCTCAGCCTCCACGGCCTTTAGGCAGAGAGAGTTCCAGAGTTTTGCTCCCCTCTGTAGACAGAGGTGCTTTCCGACACCACCCCTGAATTTTAAGGTTCTGTCCCCTTGTTACTGAGTCTCTCACTAGGAGGAGAAGGCTTCTTTCTATCTATCCTATCACTCCTTTGAATATTTCAAACCCATTTATGGGGAGATGGTGGCATAGTCGTAACGTCACTGGACTAGCAGTCCAGATGCCTGCTCCGGCGACGTAGCTTCAAATCCCACAATGGGAGGTGGTGGGGTTTGAATTCAATTAAAAAATCTGGAATATAAAGCCAGTCTCAGTAATGGTGACCACGAAACTATCATCAATTGTTGTAAAAATCCATCTGGTTCACTGCTGCCCTTTGGAGAAGGAAATCTGCTGTCCTTACCCGGTCTGGCCTACATGTGACTCCAGAACCACAGCAGTTGATTCTTAACTGCCCCCTGAAATGGCCTAGCAAGCCACCCAATTCAAGGGCAATGAAAGAATAAAGAAACAAAACACCTCAGTTGGCTCACCTTTTATTGTCTTTCTTCCAGGGAATACAAACCTAGTTTATTCAACCTGACATCATAGATTTAACCTTTTTTAGCCCCAGTATCATTCTGGTGAATCTGCACTGCACCCACTACCCTCACTCCCCCTCCATCAAACCCTCAATGTCATTGTAGTGCTCAGAACCGAATGCAGTAACTACATAGGGTCTGACCTGAGCTCTGTATAACTGGTCATAATAAGAGCAGCATAACTTCCTCCTATTCCAACCTCAAACACCAACATTGCATTAGCCCATCCGATTGCTATTTGTTCCTGTCCATGGACCAGGGATTCTCGGAGGTGATGAGAATTGGAGCGATGCCCTGACCTCAATCAGCTGGAAAAGAGACGAACAATTTTCAGTAGGTGTTGGATTTCTCAATCTCTGTGGTCCGTGAGCAAAGCCTCAGAGAATCAGCACTGAGATACACAACACCAGTCCTGCTGGAGGTGACAACTGTGGCTGAGAATTTGGTATTCCCAATACAGAGTTACTGGTGCTCTTTACCCAATAGAACATTTCCGGCTAAAGCACATTACTAATGTAGTCTAATTGACTAATGAACATTGACTACAGGAAGTGTTGAACTAGGACAAGAGAAACTCTGTGATTGGAATGGCAGCAGGTCTACAAGGTTTATCACCTTCCAAAGGGTTTCTGAAACCAGGCCTACTTTTAGCTGAGTGTGATACCTCCAACCTGAGGAACGTTTCTAAATCGCATAAAAACAAGCGATCAGGGATATTTGCTGTTGATTTATGAGTGTTTGCCTATTAATAGTAACATAGGAGCAGGAGAAGACCATTCAGCCCTTTGAGCCTGTTCACCATTCAATTAGATCATGGTCGACATGCATCTTAACTTCACCCAGCTTGGTTCTGTAAACCTTAAGACCCTTACCCAACAAAATTCCATCAGTCACAATTTTGACATTTTCATTTGAGCTCCCCATCACAGACCACCACCCCATACCCACTCCACCACAGTCTCAACTTAAGGGGTAGAGCGGTTAAAAAAAACTAAAAGCCCATGAGATCCAGGGGAATGTAGCGAGCTGGATACAAAATTGGTTCAGTGGTGGGAAACAAAGGGTTATTGTTGACAAGGGTTTTTGTGACTGGAAGGCTGTTTCTAGTGGGGGTCCCGCAGGGCTCGATACTAGGTCCCCTGCTTTGTGTGGCATATAGTAATGATCTAGACAAAAAAGTAGGTGCATGATCAAGAAGTTGGCAGATGGCACAATAATTGGCCATGTGTTTGATAGTGAGGAGGATTGCTGTAGACTGCAGGAAGACATCAATGGACTGGTCAGGTGGGCAGAAAAGTGCAAATGGAATTCAATCTGGAGAAGCGTGAAGTGATGCATTTGGGGAGGTCAAACAAGACAAATACAATAAATGGGAGGATACGGAGAGGTGTAGAAGTGAGAGACCTTGGAGTGAATGTCCACAGATCCCTGAAGGTAGCAGGACAGGTTGATAAGGTGGGTAAGAAGGCAGAAAGAATCCTTTCATTTATTAGCCGAGGTATAGAATATAAGAGCAGGGAGGTTATGCTGGAACTGTATAAAACAATTGTTAGGCCACAACTTGAGCACTGTGTGCATTTCTGGTCACCTCATTACAGAAAGGATGTAATTGCATTAGAGAGGGTACAGAAGAGATTTACGAAGATGTTGCCAGGACTGGAAAATTGCAGCTATGAGGAAAGATTGGATAGACTGGGGCTGTTCTCCCTATCCAGTTCTGAAGAAGAGTCATATTGGATTTGGAACGTTAACTCTGTTTCTCTCTCCACAAATGCTGCCAGAACTGCTGAGTTTTTCCAGCACTGCCTGTTTTTATTTCATATTTCCAGCATCTGCAGTAATTTTCTTTTATTACAGTAATCCAGACACCCAGGCTAATGCTCTGGGCTGGAAAACCAGCTACCTTCCCACTTTCCAGCATCTGGTCTATAGCCCTACAGATTGCGGCACTTCAGGTGCAAATCCAGGTGCCTTTTGAATGAATTGAGGGTTTCTGCCTTTACTACCCTTTCAGGCAGTGAGATCCAGATCACCACAGCCCTCTGGGTTAAAAGGGTTTCCTTATCTCCCCTCTAATCCTTCTACCAATCACTATAAGCCTATGCCCCCAGCCACTGACCTCTCTGCCAAGGTAAATAGGTCTTTCCCATTCACTCTATCCAGGGCCCTCATAATTTTGTACATCTCACTCAAATCTCCCCTCAGTCTCCTATGTTCCAGGGAGAACAACCCCAGCCTATCCAATCTTTCTCTCTATCTATCCTATAGGCTCATTAAATCTTCTTAAACATCTCTTGGTCGTCTATACGTGGGGGGAATACAAACCTAGTCTATGCAGCTTGTCTTCATAATTTAACTTTTTTAGTCCCAGTATCACTCTAATGAATCTGCACTGCACCCCTACAAGGTCATTCTTTCCTCCATGAGATGCAGTGCCCAGAACTGAACCCAGTTACTCCAGATAAAAGCAAAAAACCCCCGGATGCTGGAAATCCAAAACAAGAACAAAAATACCTGGAAAAACTCAGCAGGTCTGGCAGCATCGGCGGAGAGGAACACACGTCCAAGCAGGTACTTGCATGCACTCAACACACATGCACTCACATGCGTGTAAATACAGACAGAGCATTGATAGCCTAAGTGAGACAACAAAATTGTGGTAGATAAGAATTTATTGTGGAGAAGCGTGAGGTCATACATTTAGGACTAAAGATCGATCTGAGCATTCTCTAAATGCTAGGAATTGTCGAGAGGTGGAGTCCGAATGACCCTTCAACAGAACTAAGTAAAAATAGAAGAGAGGTGAAATATAAGCTGGTTTAAGGCGGGTGGGACAAGTAGAGCTGGATAGAGGGCCAGTGATAGGTGGAGATAACCAAAAGATGTCACAGACAAAAGGACAAAGAGGTGTTGGAGGTGGTGATATTATCTAAGGAATGTGCTAATTAAGGGTAGAAAGCAGGATGAGCAGGGTACAGATAGCCCTAGTTGGGGTGGGGTGAAGGAATCGATAAAGGCTAAAAGGTGGAGATAAAACAATGGATGGAAATACATTTAAAAATAATGGAAATAGGTGGGAAAAGAAAAATCTATATAAATTATTGGAAAAAAGGGGGGGGGGGTGGAATCGGAAAGGGGGTGGGGATGGAGGAGAGAGTTCATGATCTAAAATTGTTGAACTCAATGTTCAGTCCGGAAGACTGTAAAGTGCCTAGTCGGAAGATGAGGTGCTGTTCCTCCAGTTTGCGTTGAGCTTCACAGGAACAATGCAGCAGGCCAAGGACGGACATGTGGGCATGAGAGCAGGGTGGAGTGTTGAAATGGCAAGCGACAGGGATGTCTGGGTAATGCTTGCAGACAGACTGCAGGTGTTCTGCAAAGCGGTCACCCAGTCTGCGTTTGGTCTCTCCCCAGTGAAGAGGAAAGTTACTCCAGGTGGAGTCTGACTCAAGCATCACTTCCTCCCCTTTGTATTCCTCCCCTCCAGTTAAAGGGCAAAAATCCATTGGCCATTTCATTTTTTGTACAGTACCTGTCCAGTAGCTTTTAGTGAACTCCATACATGGACATCTAAATCTCTCCACCTCTCGACAATTCCTAGCATTTAGAGAATGCTCAGATTGATCTTTAGTCCTAAATGTATGACCTCACGCTTCTCCACAATGAATTCTTATCTACCACAATTTTGTTGTCTCACTTAGGCTATCAATGCTCTGTCTGTATTTACATGCATGTGAGTGCATGTGTGTTGAGTGCATACAAGTACCTGCTTGGACGTGTGTAAGTGTGTCATTGCGTGCGTGTGTGACATTGTGTGTTGATTGTTCATGTGTTTGTGTGATTATGAGTGTGGGTATACATGTGCCTGTGAGTGATTGTCTGTGTGATTGTATAAGTGTGTGCGTGAGTGTGTGTGATAATATGTATGTGTATGTGAGTGTGTCAGTGGGCGTTTGTGTGAGAGTGTGTCTATGTGAGTGTGTGTAAGATTGTGTATATGTGAGGATGTGTGTCAGTGTGGGTGTGTGTAAGAGTGTGTCTGTGTGAGTGTGACAGTGTGTGTGTAAGAGTGTGTATGTGTCAGTGTGCCTATGTGAGTGTGTGTCTGTGTCTGTGTGAGTGTGTAAGAGCATGTCTATGTGAGTGTGAGTGTCAGTGTGGATAAGAGTATGTCTATTTTTTTTTATTCATTCATGGGATGTGGGCATCGCTGGCTGGGCCAGCATTTATTGCCCATCCCTAATTGCCCTTGAGAACTGAGCGGCTTGCTAGGCCAATTCAGAGGGCATTTAAGAGTCAACCACATTGCTGTGGGTCTGGAGTCACATGTAGGCCAGGCAGATTTCCTTCCTTAAAGGACATTAGTGAACTAGATGTGTTCTTCTGACAATCAACATTGGTTTCATGGTCATCATTAGACCTTTAATTCCAGACTTTTCATTGAGATCAAATTTCAACATCTGCTGTGATGGGACTTGAACCCGGGTGTGTCCATGTGAGTGTGTGTCTCAGTGTGAGTGTGTGGAAGAATGTGTATATGTGAGTGTGTGTGTCAATGCGAGTGTGTGCAACAGCATGTCTATGTGAGTGTGTGTGTCAGTGTGTGTGTAAGAGTGTGTAAGAGTGTGCCTGTGTGAGTTGTGTGTCAGTGTGTACGTAAGAGCATGTCAGTGTATGTGTGTAAGAGTGTTTCAGTGAGAGTGTATGTCAGTGTGTATGTAAAAGTGTCTATGTGAGTGTGTGTCAGTGTGTGCGAAAGAGTGTATCTTTGTGAGTGTGTGTGCGTGTCAATGTGTGTAAGAGTGTGTCCATGTGAGCGTGTGTCAGTGTGTGTGTAAGAATATGTCTTTGTGAGTATGTGTATAATAGTGTGTCTATGTGAATGTGTGTGTATATGTAAGTGTGTCTGTGTGAGTGTAAGAGTGTGTAAGAGTGTGCCTATGTGAGTTGTGTGTCAGTGTGTGCGTAACAGCATGTCAGTGTTGTGTGTAAGAGTGTGTCTGTGAGTGTGTGTGTAAGTGTATCTGTATGAGTGTGTGTGTCAGTGTATGTGTGAGAGCATGTCAGTATGTGTGTATGTGTAAGAATGTGTCTGTGTGAGTGTGTGTATGTGAGTGTGTATGCGTGTGTAAGTTTGTCTGTGTGAGTGTGTGTAAGAGTGTGGCTGTATGTGTGTGTCAGTGTGTGTGTGAGACTGTGTTAGTGTGTGTGAGCATGTGTAAGAGTGTGTGAGTGTGTGTGTCTGCGTGTGTGTAAGAGTGTGTCTGTGTGAGAATGTGTGTGTATGTGTACGAGTATGTGAGTGTGTGAGTGTGTATGGGGCGGAATGAGGTGGGCGATAGGATAAATTGTGAACTCTCAGTTAGCGAAGTTGTTTTGTACAGAGCAGAATGTGTGCAGTGAATGTGAGGATCTTGCTCCCCGCCACCTCAGGATTGCCTAGAAAATAAAGTTTTCACCTTGAGCATTCCCATCCCCCTTCACTATTGTTGGCATGCCGCTCCGACATATGGCACTCTCCTGAGCCTGAGTCTTTCCCATATAAGGTATGGAATGCTGAGTTTACCTGTTGCTTAGGCTGGGGCAGGTCCCTTCCCTTAGGGCATTCTGTGTTTAGCAACCTTCTCGTCTCACTGACTCATTCTGTCAAAAAATTAAGGGACAGTATCAGTGTCTGGTATCAGAAATGGTAACCATGAAAATATAGGAATGTTCTCGTCATCATTGATCCAATTAAATCACAAATGGTTCTCTAATATCCTTTAGGGAAGGAAACTTGCTGTAATTAGGGTTGCCAATTGTGATTAAATGTATTCCTGGAGGTTTTGTCACAGGACTTGCCCCCACTCTACAGCCATTAGTCAGTCAACTCATCCATCCTTGTGACGTACTGCTTTCCTATGCCAACTGGAATGCAAAAAGAGTCATTACCTGATTGGATGATGCTTAACTGTCAGCCAAACAGCCTTTCTTCCCCATTTTCTATATTTTTATATTTAGTAAAGAGAAACGTTCAAAAGACAAAACAATGTTTTTTTTAACGTCTTGATGATTTTTCTCCAGGGTTGCACATGCATGCTCTGGAGACTGACCTTTAGTTCAGAATTGTTACTGGGCAGAAGGAGGCCATTCGGCCCATTGTGTCTGCACTGGATCTCCGAATATGCAACTCACTTAGTGCCAGTCTCCTGCCTTTTCCGTGTAACTCTGCACATTCTTCCTTCTCTGATAACAGTCTAATTCCCTCTTGAATGCTTCAGTTGAACCTGGCTCCACCACTCTCAGGCAGTGCATTCCAGACTCTGGGTATTCCACTCACTGGGTGAAAAGATTTCTTTCTCATTTCGTTTTTGCTTCTTTTACCAATGACCTTAAATCTGTGCTCTCTGGCTTTTGATCCTTTTGTCAATTGGAACATTTTCTCCCTATCTACTCTGCCCAGACCCCTCGTGATTTTGAGTACCTCTATGAAATCCCTGGAGCTGTAATTACCCTGACTGGACTTGACTCTAGACTCACACCAACATGGTTGACACTTAACTGCTCTCTACTGGCCCAACAAAGTCACAAAATTAGGACAACCAGGGATAGGCAAGACATGTTGGCCTTTCCAGTGATCCTCACATCCTGGGATTGAATAAAATTACAAGGTCCAAGAAATAATAACTACCTTAGCAAGACCTGCAATACCTGGTTTACAATCCAGCTTTTCTCTTTCTCAGACACAGGCCTTCAGGAACAACAGGGCTGTGTTGGTGCCTGTGCTCCACACGAGCCTCCTCCAAACCTCTTAGCATATTCATCCATGAGAATGATGCTTCAGAATATCAGGAATCGAGTAGCCCCGATGGTGGGTCATCTCACAGCGGTGGAGGGGGCAGCTGCATGATGTATGGAAATGAAGAACTGCTTCCTAACTCCATTTTATTTCATTCTTTCATGGGATGTGGGTGTGGGTGCCACTGGCAAGGCCAGCATTTGTCATCAATCCCTAATTGCCCCTTGAGCTAAGAGGCTTGCTGGGCCATTTCAGAGGGCAGTTAAGAATCAACCACATTGTGGGTCTGGAGTCACACGTAGGCCAGACCACGTAAGGACGACAGATTTCCTTCCCTAAAGGACATAATTGAACCAGTTGGGTTTTTGACAACAGTCGATGAAATTTATCATTGTCAACATTAGTTCTATATTCCAGATTTATTAATTGAATTTAAAGTCCACCAGCTGCTGTTGTGGGGATTGAACCCCTGACCCCAGAGCATAAGCCTGGGCCTCCGGATTACTAGCCCAGTGACATCACCATCCTGATTACCCCCTGAAGTGGCCAAGTGAGGCTCTCAGTTAGCAGCAAACATGGGCTGCATCTGTTCAAAATGAAGGCCTCCCACCCCTTCTTGAGGGCAGTTAGGAGTTGGCATAAAACCTGGCATTGCCAGTGACACAAATGGAATGTTGGCATTTGTGGCAAGGGGAACGGAATATAAAAGGAGGGATGTTTTGCTACAGTTGTACAGGGTGTTAAGGAGACCACACCTGGGGTCTTATGTACAGCTTGGTCTCGTTATTTAAGAAAAGATATAAATGCATTCAAAGCAGTTCAAAGAGGATTCACTTGACTGATTCCTGGGATGTGGTGGGGGGTGGGTGATTATCTTATGAGGAAAGGTTGGACAGCTTGGGTCTCTATCCACTGGAGTTTAGACGAATGAGAGGTGATCTTATTGAAATATATAAGGTCCAGAGGGCACTTGACAAGGTGGATGCTGAATGGATGTTTCCCTTTGTCGGAGAGACTAGAACTAGGGAACGCAGTTTAAAAATAAGGGATCTCCCATTTAAGATGGAGATGAGGAAAAAACCTTTCTCTCAGAGGGTCATGAGTCTTTGGAACTCTCTTCCCCAGAGAGCAGTGGAGGCAGGGTCAATGAATATTTTTAAGGCAGAGGTAGATATATTCTTGATTAACAAGGGAGTCAAGGGGTATGGGGGTAGGCGGGAATGTGGATTTAAAGCCACAATCAGATCAGCCATGAACTTATTAAATGATGGAGCCGGCTTGAGGGGCTGAATGGCCTACTCCTGCTCCTAATTTGTATGTTCGTATGATATGCACCATCCAGGGAATGAATTAAAAAGAAACAGCGCCGATCTCTCGTGTGAGAACCAATCAATCTGCACCACATATTCCATTTTGCTGTTCCCATCACGGGCGACTCTTTCCTGGGACTGGAGGATCCCATGCAAAGTTATAGCTAGATGTTTTCCTTAAATCTGTCACTTTAAATATCAAGGTGTGCCTGAGCAAGCAAGGCAGATTAATTACCAAATGAGGTAAATTCTCTGCAGTTTGTGAGTCAGTGACAGGAATGTATATGCTTTAACCCCTAGTGTGCTGGCACCATTTTTAAAAATTTATTCTTTCAATGGGATGTGGGTGTCGCTGGCAAGGCCAGCATTTGTTGCCCATCCCTAATTGCCCTAGAACTGAGTGGCTTGCTAGGCCATTTTAGAGGGCAGTTAAGAATCAACCACATTGCTGTGGGTCTGGAGTCACATGTAGGCCAGACCAGGTAAGGATGGCAGATTTCCTTCCCTAAAGGACATTAGCGAACCAGATGGGTTTTTACAACAATCGATGATAGTTGCCATGGTCACCATTACTGACACTAGCTTTATAGTTCCAGATTTAAATGTAAACTCATCGGTGGGATTCGAACCTATGTCCCCAGAGCATTAACCTGGGCGTCTGGATTTACTAAAACAAAAACAAAACATGCCAGAAAAACTCAGCAGCTCTGACAGCATCTGTGGAGAGAAAGACAGAGTTAACGTTTCGAGTCCGTATGACACTTCTTCAGTCTCTGCTGCCAGACCTGCTGAGTTTTTCCAGCATTTTTTGCTTTTGTTTCAGATTTCCAGCCTCCGCAGTATTTTGCCTCTATCTCTGGATTCCTCGTCCAGTGACATTACCACTATGCCAGCATCTCCCCCAACTACGAATTTCTTCATGGTGCTGCCATTGTGCTGACACTCACTGCCCCCTCCCCTCCTCTCTTTGCTGCGCTGAAACTTGGCTGGCTACATGGACATTCAATGATCCTGGGATGAGCTGACCTTCCTTACATCAGAGTGTGAATATTGACTATGAGAGGAGCACACTTTCGAGCGAGGACCACGGGCTGGTGATCAACAACACTGTGTTCTATTTCCCCCTCACTTGCCCAGGGAGATTGAGGATAATTTAAGCCTGGCTTTCTGCTGGCCTCGCTGAGTTAACTCAACACAAAACGAGGATCAAAACTCACACCTTGTGATCATAAGACCATGAGACATAGGAGCAGAGGCCATTCGGCCCATTGAGTCTGCTCTGTCATTCAATGAGATCATGGCTAATCTGATAATAATCAATTCCGCTTTCCTGCCTTTTCCTCATAACCCTTAATTCCCTTATTGATTAAAAATCTGTCTATCTCAGCCTTGAATATACTTAACGACCCAGCCTCTACAGCCCTCTGTGGTAAAGAATTCCACAGATTCATTACCCTCTGAGAGAAGAAATCCCTCCTCATCTCTGTCTTAAATGGACAACCCTTTACTCTGAGATTATTTGTCCTCTGGTCTAAGACTCTCCCTCAAGGGGAAACAATCTCTTAGAATCTACCCTGTTAAGCCCCCTAAGAATCTTATATGTTTCAACAAGGTCACTCTCATTCTTCTAAATTCCAATAAGTACAGGCCCAACCTACTCAACCTCTCCTCATAAGAAAATCCCTCCATACCCAGGATCAACCTAGTGAACTTCTCTGGACTGCCTCCAATGCCAGTATGTCTTTCCTTAGAAAAGGGGACCAAAACTGTTCACAGTATTCTAGGTGTGGTCTAACTAGTGCCTTGTATAGTTTTAGCAAGACTTCCCTATTTTATACTCCATTCCCTTTGAAATTAAGGCCAACATTTCATTTGCATTCCCTATTACCTGTTGGACTTGTATTCTAGCTTTTTGGGGTTCATGCACGAGGACCCCCAAATCCCTCGGTGCTGCAGCTTTCTGCAGTCTTTCTCCATTTAAATAATATTCAGCTCCTCTATTCTTCCTGCCAAAGTGCATAACCTCACATTTTCCCACATTATATTCCATCTACCATTTTTGCCCACTCACTCAACCTGTCTATATATCCCTCTGTAGACTCTTTGTGCCATCCTCAACACTTGCCTTCCCAGCTATTTTTGTGTCATCCGCAAACTTGGCGATAGTACATTCATTTCCCTCATCCAAGTCAGTAATATATATTGTAAATAACAGTGGCCCCAGCATTGACCCCTGTGAGACTCCACTAGTTACAGGTTGCCATACTGAAAATGCTCCCCACATCCCAACTCTCTGTCTTCCAGAACAGTCAGCCTCCAGGTCTGGTTACCTTTCAGTGATTAGGCAGTGTAAGTGTGGTATGGTTTCCTGCTCCAATCCCCATTCCTACCACCCTTGTGCTGGCTGACCTGAGTTGGCCCCTGGCTCCAACAATGCCTCGATTTTAAAATTCTCATCTTTGGTTTCAAATTCCTCCACTTGCCCCTCACTATAATCTCCACTGCCCCACAACCCTTTGAGGTATCTGCGTTTCTCTAATTCTGGCTTCTCGAGCATCCCCAATTTTAGTCACTTGGTGGCTGTGCCTTCAGCTACCTGGGCCCTGTCTCTGGAATTCCCTCCCTAAATCTCTCCACCTCTCCCTCCTCCTTTGAGGTGCTCCTTAAAATTTACCTCTTCAACCAAGCTTTATGTGGCTCAGTGTCAAATTTTCACTCCTGTGAAGATTTTATTGTGCTAAAGTTGCTGTAATAATTGCACGTTCCTGCTCTTTCCCTCTGTGTCCTAGGGAATGAGGACTGAGTGAGTGACCACCTGACAGGGAGCAAAACTGGGGGGAAGAGAGTCAAGCCATTAAATGATTAAACTCAGCCATAAATATGAATTCAGATGCGAAATAAATACCAAAGGAGGGGGAAATGTTTCATGTTTCAAAGTATGAATAATACCCGGAAGTCACAAAATAAATTCCATAAATGGATTATTTCCCTGTGACTGAATTAAACTCCACCCCCTGCACCTCAGTGGCTGGTTTTGAGCCATCTCCCTAAACCTCACTGGTTGACTGCTTCATGTGATGGGAATGTGGGTGGAACCTCATGCTCTTTAAAGAAAGCGGTTGCTTCAAGGATCAGTGTCTGGAGTTTGGAGACAGCAGTTGGAGCAGAATTCCCTTTGAACGGTAGAATTTATGACTGAAGGGTCTCTTTCTGGTGAAACTATAGGATGGGGAAATTGCTGGCAATCTAAGAAATTATTGTGCAACATGAATTGCTCTTGAGCAGGAATTAATTTGATCAGTAATTGGTGTGTGCTTTGAGTCTGTGCTCTGGTGTCTATATTAATGCTTTTGTTTCTTCCTTCTCTTTCAGTCACCTCCTTGCAGATTTTAAACCATGGCTGATGATGATGTTGCAGCTCTGGTGGTCGACAATGGATCTGGGATGTGTAAGGCTGGCTTTGCAGGCGATGATGCTCCCAGGGCTGTGTTTCCCTCCATCGTGGGACGGCCCCGTCACCAGGTGAGCTCTTCAAGGAAAAGCATTAGCTGCTTTCCTCAAGATTTGAATGCTGGTTTTGTCAGTTACTTGCTTGGAGGGATGTAATTGGTGAAACAGTTCCAGACAGGAGATAAGTGAATACTCACTGGGTTGGAAGTGTGGTGGGAGGAGGGAGGATCCATAAGCAATGGATCCAATTGGTTTGTACTTCAGATGTGAAGTATTTCTGGGATAATATTCTGTGGTAGGGGGTTTGATTTGAATCTAGCTAATGGTTTTTTTTTAAGGGTAAAGAGACCAAGTTTGCCTATTGGCAACCTAGCAAAAATGAACTGCGTCATCAGAACTTGGACCTAGCAAAGCTATGACTTGAATTGACTCTTGATACTTCAACCTCTCTTCCCATAATCACTAACCCTTTATCTGCCAACATGAGGTGTGCAGCAAATTCTAGTTCTATCCCTCCCTGCCTCTCTAATGCTGTTGGGGTTGGGTTCCTTGACCCAATGTTCCCCTGAAGTAGTCCTAGAATGGCTGCAGGCATCCAGAAGTGTGCCTCTCATGGAACATTGCTCTCTCTCCTCTGACTCTACTCCTCTACTGCCAGAGAAGTAGAAAAATCCATTGCTTTTTGGTTTTATTTTTTAAGATCCTAGGATGTGGGTGTTGCTAGTAAGGTTGGTATTAATTGTTCATCCAGTTGTCTCCTGAGGTGGATGTTGGCCCTTCAGTTGATACAACTGTCTGAGATGGGAGGGGTCAGCTGCATTGGTAATGGCTCTAGAGCCAACAATGGGCCAGACTTGATCAGGAGGTACTTTTTTTTTTTGGATGGAGGTTCCAGTGATGTTAAAGATCTCTGGACACTATTCTGAGAAATGTGAAGAGTTTGTCTTGGTGAGCCTCTCTTGGAGGTGATTATCTGAACAGCACTTTGCTTACTCGTGGGATCTTGCTGTGAGCAAATTGGTTATAAATGCTAGGTCTCTAAAGACCAGGGAGGCAGTGTAGTGGTTGTTATTGGATTAGTTATGCAGCAAATGCAAGTTCAAATTCTACTGTGGCAAGTTTTAAAAATTGGAATGGTTTGTCTGATGCTTAAAATTTGGACTAGTAATGAAATAATAACAGTAAAAATGACTATAAAGCTGTTGTGATTGCCATTCAAACCCAACAAGTTCACTCCTCCTTTAGAGAAGGGAATCTTCTATCCTTGCCCAGTCTGGGCTCCAGTCCCACATCACAACTAGGGCTGGGCAATAAATGCTGGCCCTGTCAGTGACTCCTTCCGTATGAATTGTGAAGGAAGGGGATTTTATTTCATGGCCATGCTCCAGGATGTAAATGAGTCTGATTGTAGGTGAAATTCCTTTACTGAACAGCTTGACCATCAATTGTAGTTCCTCCTGTGAATCATAAGGAGGATAGTGGAGACTTGTGCCTGTACTGGATTGCCAATCCTTTTGGGGTAATTGATGGGTCTGTCTAGTGTATAAACTCAGCAACACTGCACTCCCAATAAGGATTGGGAGTTGAAATTAAAACCTCCGCTGGAGGGAGATTGATCCAGTTTGAGTTCTGTCTCCTATTCAATATCCTGTTCTAGTCGAGAATGTGGCTAGGTTGTGGCTAATGACTCATTGTGAACTTGTCTAATGGTGAGGTAGCAAGCAACACCATGGAGTTAACGCCCATACAAAGGCTTCCCCTCTGGATGGCCTGTCAAACCACCCCACAGCCTGAGAATTAATGTTGCCAAACACATGGTCAATTGTAGCCACTTGTTTATGCACAAGTCCCCACAAACAGCCAATAGAAATAGTTGGGTTTATTGAAGGGAGAATGTTCATGGGACACGAGGAGATAACACCCCATTCCTCTTAATCATGCTGTGGATCCTTTACACCAGGACAAACAGACAATGGGAATCTAGCTTTAACACAACCTCTTCCTCAGCACAGCACTCGGGGGTGTCCAGGGATTGGAGCTTGGATGAATGACCTGTCAACTAATGTTGGCTGGAGAAGGGACAAGGGGTTTGTGGTGTGATGAAGTTGGAGAAGGAGTTTTAAGAATTTTCTGTTTGAGTCATGATAAATGTCAGTTTTAGATTTTTGAAGGCCAAAGCAGCACTTCCTGCACAGCAGGATTCCACACATCAGTGAATTTTTCCAATAGTGAGGAAGGATTGAACAGCTGACATTTGGCCTCCAATTTCACAATGAGCAATGAAAGCTGGCCTTGCCACAATGCAGAGTGTGGGGAGTATGTGCATGCTGTGTATTTTATTTAAGAAAAAAAGTCAGAAATTGGCCCATCCCCCTCAAGCCAAGTGCCTCTAGTTTGAATTAGTTAACCGAAGCTTGGGCGAACACCTGATGTGGTCTAGCATCATCCACACTGAGGGAGGGGAATGTGAATGCTCATCTAGTTGCCAAAAGATCCTATTCATAAGAATTGGAATAATACAGCAGATTGGTTGATGGGTTGAATGCCCTTTCAATCATGCCTGTGCTAGCTCTTTTGAAAGTGATTCAATGCCCAGCTCCTTCCCCATTGTGCTGCAAATTTTTCCCCTTGGAAAATAATTACCCAATTACTTGGGTTAACAATTGAATTTCCTTCCACTATCCTTTCAGCAGTAGATTCCAAATCATAAATTCTCTCTCTCTCTCTCTCTCTCTCTCATTTTACAATAAACATTTGGCTGAAAGATCAACAGCCAGAAGGCACTGATGAAGAGGATGGAAAGAATCAGTATTGAGAGGAAAGGTTTTTTGCACAACAAGCTGTTTAATTCAGAAGGCATTGAATGATAGTGGTGGATGCCAATTCATTAGTGGCTTCTCCTGTGCTGTACTTTTAATTCCTCTAGCTCCTAATGGCATATTTAATCCGTTTTTATTTCCCATTCTAGGGAGTGATGGTTGGAATGGGTCAGAAAGATAGTTATGTTGGTGATGAAGCCCAGAGCAAGAGAGGCATTCTGACCCTGAAGTACCCAATTGAGCATGGGATTGTGACCAACTGGGATGACATGGAGAAGATCTGGCACCACACCTTCTACAATGAACTGAGAGTGGCCCCAGAGGAGCATCCTGTTCTCCTCACAGAGGCACCTCTCAACCCCAAAGCCAACCGGGAGAAGATGACCCAGATCATGTTTGAGACATTCAACACACCGGCCATGTATGTTGCCATTCAAGCTGTGCTGTCCTTGTACGCCTCTGGCCGTACAACTGGCATTGTACTAGATTCTGGTGATGGTGTATCCCACACTGTGCCAATCTATGAAGGGTATGCCTTGCCCCATGCCATCCTGAGATTGGACCTGGCTGGCCGAGACCTCACTGACTACATGATGAAGATCCTGACTGAACGTGGGTACTCCTTCACAACCACGGCCGAGAGGGAGATCGTGCGTGACGTCAAGGAGAAACTTGCCTATGTGGCCCTAGATTTTGAATCTGAGATGCAGGCGGCTAGCTCGTCTTCAGCCTTGGAGAAAAGTTATGAGCTCCCTGATGGCCAAGTCATCACCATTGGTAATGAGCGTTTCAGGTGCCCAGAAGCCCTTTTGCAACCGTCCTTCCTTGGGATGGAATCTTGTGGGATCCATGAGACTTGTTACAACAGCATCATGAAATGTGATGTAGATATCAGGAAGGATCTGTATGCCAATACAGTCTTGTCTGGTGGAACCACCATGTTCCCAGGTATTGCTGATCGGATGCAGAAGGAAATCACAGCCTTGGCTCCGAGCACAATGAAGATAAAGATCATTGCTCCACCTGAGAGGAAGTATTCAGTGTGGATCGGAGGCTCCATCTTGGCTTCTCTCTCCACCTTCCAGCAAATGTGGATCAGTAAGCAAGAGTACGATGAGTCTGGGCCCTCCATAGTCCATCGCAAATGCTTCTGATTTAGACCAAGTTGTAACTGACAGGAATTAGACTTGTGTGGCCTTTTAAACACCTTTGCCTATTTATTGATGGTCAGTTTTTGACTTTCTCTAGTAACAATGTTGCCTTGGATAGAGGGAATTAAAGGATGGACTGTTTTCCTTGATCCTATGATGTTTTGATGGGAGGTGTAAAATTTGAGACCATGGTTCTATTAGAACCAGAAGTTGCCTTTGTCTTTTAAGGCCCCTCCAATTTACCCTCTGCCATTCTGGTAGCCCCATGATCACATAGGAGCTAAAGTGAAAAGTTTTTTTTTCATGTATTATGTTCTCATTCCCAAAAGAATTCAAAGCCCTAGATTCCAAGATCCACCATTATTGAATGGTTTCTAATTTATGAAGTTGCTGGTCTAACAGTAACAATAGGAGCTTTTGTTGGGCTATTGCTTTATTACAGGAATTAATGGAGCAGATGTTTATCTCGATGTTTATTCCAACTCTCTGGAAATTGTTAATTGAAACTTGTAAAAGTGTCTTGTATTTTCACCTGCTCAGTTATTGCAGAACAATAAAATGACTTAACAGTAGTATGTTGTCTCAATCATTGTTCACAAATGCATGACTTTCTCTGTGGAATTTTGCCATATACCAGGAGGCCATTCAGCCCATCACACTTATACCAGATGAACTAACCAACTGATCTCTCCAAGGAGACGGGTAATATCGCTGGACTAGTATTCTGGAGACCCAAGCTAATGTTCTGGGGACATGAGTTCAAATCTCACTATGGCAGCTAGTGGAATTTGAATTATATCTAGAATATAAAGTTAGCTTTAGCATGGTGACCATGAAACGATTTTTCTTTTTAAAATTAAAAAAAAAACCCATCTAGTTCACTAATGTCCTTTTTCAGGAAGGACATGAGACTTCAGACCCACAGCAATGTGGTTGACTCTTAATTGCCGTCAGATGATTTAGCAAGGCCTGTTCAAGGGCAATTGGGGATGGGCAACAAATGCTGGCCTTGCCAGTGATGCCCACATCCCATTAAAGAATAAAGCAACTCCCCTGTTCTCACTACATTCCTGGGACTTGAATATCCTCCTTGCCCTAACCTCAAGGTTACAACCTCAAGTGCACTCCAGGTCAATTGATCCATCTTACAACTGTTTGAGAAATGTTTGATTGTCATGGAATCCTCATGGAGATGCAAGCTCTGGTCAATGTCTCAACCAAAAGACTGCTTTTTAGACAGGGCAGTACTGCACTGACCATCATGGAATGGTATATGATAGAAAGCTGTTTGACCCCTGTCCCATGCAACTCTCATTCTGCTGCCTTTCCCCTGCAAATATTTTCAATTATCTAAGCCCCTCTTGAAAGCTAGGATTTGATCTGCCCACCCACCAAGTGGTGCATTTCTAACCCTAACAAAATTAAATTTCAGGTTTGTGGTTTTTTTTTTTTTAAAACCCCTTTCTATTTCCTGGTTCTTGACTCCTGCCATTGGGAACAGTTTCTCCCTACTCTGTCCAGACCCCTCAAACACTCAGATAAAAACAAAAAAACTGCGGATGCTGGAAATCCAAAACAAAAACAGAATTACCTGGAAAAACTCAGCAGGTCTGGCGCTGCCAGACCTGCTGAGTTTTTCCAGGTAATTCTGTTTTTGTTTCCCTCAAACACTCAATCCCTCAATCTAGGAAACCTTGCCTTCTCCAATCAATCCCACAATGTAAGTCCCTCATTCCAGAAACTATTTTCATGAGTCTTTTCTACTTAATATGCATCCTCAATTGCCTTTAATGGCCTTAATTCAACCATTTTAGTTGAGGCCAAACAGCAGCAGCAGGCATACCTAAAAATGAGATGTTAACCTTGTGAAGCTATAACACAGGACTAGCGTGCCAACAGTCACTTTAAGGCCCTAGGATTCAGGCCATCGGGACTTTGGAGCCTTTGGTACTATTAATTTTCCAAGTGCTTTTTATCTTGTTCCTCCCTTTCGATTTTCTATTTTTAGAATTTTGTCCTCTACCAAAAGATGTTTAAAGTCTCTATCATTTCCTGGTTTCTCATTAATTCCTCAGTTTCTCTAAGGGACTAACTTTTACTTTGGCGACCCGCTGCCTTTTTATATACTTGAATCTCTTCTGTCTGGTTTTATCATTCTTACTAACATGTACTCTCATTTTAATTTCTCTCTCAATTTTTTAGTCATCCTTTAGTTTCTAAGATTTTCTGTCTTCTGGTCTGCCACTCATTTTTGCAGTATCTTCACTTCCTTAATTAGCCATGGATGGTACATCCTTCTCAGTAGAATCTATTTTTGAGGCATGAAGTATCTCCTGAAAAGTCTGCCAGTGCTTCTTTACTATTTTAACCTATTTTTCCCAGTCATTTTAGCCAATTCTGTCAACAAACATTTGTAATTGCCCTAAGTTTAAGATACTGTTTAGACTCAAATTTCTCATCCTCAATGTGAAATTCATCATGTTATGATCACTGCTTCCTAGATAATTGTTTACTGAGATCATTAATCAATCCTGTCTGCAAATTACCAGGTCTAAAATAGCTTGTAACCTGATTAATTCCAGATTGTATTGTTCCAAAACTTTCCCAAGGACATTCTGTAAATTCATCCTCCAGGCTATCCTTGCCAATTTGATATGTCCAATCTCTTTGAAAACTAAAATCATCCATCATTATTGCAGTAGCTTTCTTACCAGCCTCCAATGTTTCTTGAATTATACCTTGTCTTACAGTATAGCTGTTACAGAACTTATAAAATACTCCTAAGCTGTGACTTCTTTCATTTGCTATCTCCACTCAAACTGATTCTACATCTTGATCTTCCGAACCCAAGATCATTTCTCACTACTATACAGGTCTCATCCTTAATTAACAGACCCACCCCCGCTTATTTTCCTTTCTTCCCGCCCTTCTGAAATATCAAATACTCTTTAACATTCAGTTCCCAGACTTGGTCACGTTGCGAAAATCTCTCTAATGGCTGCCACATCATACCCATTTATTTCTGTGTGCCATCAATTGGTCTATCTTGTTACAAATGTTGTGTGCATTCAGATAAAATGCCTTTAATTCTGTATTTTTACTACTTTTTCTACTCTGACCTATCTGCTGGTGCACTATTATGGTTGTATACTGTCCCTTCCTGTCACATTCTGGTTATCATTACTGTCCTTGCACGATTGCCTTGTCCTTTCTCTTTTTAATTGTTATATTTCCCTTCGCCTAAACCCTCGCCCCATTTAGTTTAAATTCTCCTCTGCTGTCTTAATTATTCGATTTGCCAGGATACTATTCCCACTGCAGTTCTAGTGAAGCCTGTCCTCATGAAACCACTCCCTTGTTCCCTGATACTCCTGCCAGTGTCTCATGAATTGAAACCCATTTCTCCCACACAAATCTTTGAGCCATACAATTAAAACTCTGATCCTCTTTATCGTGCACTATGTTGCTGCTGATCTTTTATTCCGTTGGCTTAGACTTTGCCAACAAGTGCTTTTTGGAAGTTCACTGTTATGACCGAAGCGGTTGGTAAAGCTGAGTTATTTAAAAGTCCCAGAGGGAAACTTTAAACAACTGCCATAACCTATATTTTTGTGTTTTTGAGGTGCAGCTCTAAATTCAGGAATCAGACCACCGGTTCTCGAGAGGTTTTATATCAAAATACATAGGACATTTATTAATTTACACAAGGTAAACATATACATATGGCTAAAAATTACTATCGTAACTTATAACAAATTCCCAGACTAATCTCCATTAAGGCAACATCAACCCATAGACTTAACCAGACACCAAGCAAAGCATTTTCACTGTACAAATTCAAAATGAGGTTCCTTTAATTTTGGTTCCTGTGGAGACAATTGTCAGCTGACAGCTGCTTTGATCTTACATTGCCTCTGCCCTGCACACACTGTCTGTTATACCTGGCACAGCTCACAGAATGTAAATTCTCATTGTATCACTAGCCCCTTTGAACTCCACCTCTTCTAACAATAAAACCCCTTTCCTAGTTCCAATTTTATTAGTAATATAAACATATTGCTTGATCTCTGTTAGCTAGGTGCCAGATTTCACCCAACTTCTTGAATGCTTTATGCAAAAACCAAAATGCAAATACACTCTACCTCTCTTACATCAAAGCACCCAGACTAGCTGGCTTCAATCCAATTAAGACACACCTGCAGAGTAAACCTCTAGTTTAAAAGAAAAATATTTTCCAATAATATATACATTAATAGCTTCATGACATTCACATTCAGCACATCGCCTTGTTATGATCAAGATGGGAGGAGTGCATTGTCTATCTCTAGTTCCACTACATGGGTTACAACATGTATTTCAATGATTTCTCCAGCTAGCTATATAGCCAAATATGTGTTTTACCTATGAATCTCAGAATGACCACACAACGCCCAGTTTTCTTCAATAAATAGCATTAGTTTATTATAAAATCAGACTTTTCAAGTAGAAAGGTAAAGCTTATTAACACATTGTATGAAAAATGAAAGTATAATACTGATTCTTTCTAAATACACTAAGTCACACACATGCATCCCAAACGAAAATCATAAAATAAAATAGAGAATTCTGCCAAAAAGATTAATCATCACTTGTTCAAGGGAAAAGGATAGAAGCTGAAGTCCTTGAACTGGTGTCTGGGTTATATGGATAGTTTCTCAGCGCTGGTCTGTGAAACAATCGATGACTCACACATTACTTTTTGGCCAGACTTCAAGGAAAACTTGTGGACAGTCTATTTCAGAACATAGTGTGACTTTGGAGAAACTTCCATTCACTTTTTGCTTTGGTCTGGAGCTTCAGGAACAGTTGTCTTATGTACCCAAACAGTTGATCCTTCTTGTTTCCTCTAAAGCAAAACAGCCTACCAGCTTTTAAACAGTTTTCAAGGCATGGTTTTTTTTCAAAGTCATAAACTACCATGTGACACTCTGATAAACAGTCCATCGAGGTCAAGAGGTTTCCAACAACTTCAAAACTGCTTATTTACCTTTTCTTGTAAAATGCTGTCTTTTCCAGGAACAGCAGCAGCAGTAACCCTTTAGGGTACAATATCTTCCAGAATGTTCTTAGTCCTTGAAGATGAACCATTTTCTGTGATTAAAACATTTATGACACCTGCATTTCTTGCTATCCTTACTCAATTTGACCTATACAGCTCCTGACTCACGGCTATGTGTTTACTTTTAACCACTCTCTGAAATGACCTAGCACACCACTCCATTATATAAAAATACCACAGGAAAGTCAAGAAAGAAAACTGAACAGACCACCCAGTGACAAGCTAGGTACCAAACCAGGAGAAAAGCACACACAGCCCTATCGAACCAGCAAAATACTCCTCATTACCATCTGGGGACCTGCCAAAACTGGGACAGCTGTCAAGCAACATAGCCATACTTACTGAATCATACCTTACAACCAATTCCCAGGCTCTTCAAACACCAACTCTAAGTATGTCTGGTCCCACCGGCAGGACAGACCCACCAGAGGTAGTGGCACAGTCAATAGGGAGTTGCTCTGAGAGTCCTCAACATTGACTCAGGACCCCATGAAGTCTCACGGCATCAGGATAAACATGGGCAAGGAAACCTCCTGCTGATTACCACGTCCGTCCCTCCCTCAGCTGATGAATCAGAACTCCTCCAAGTTAAAAACCACTTTAAAGAGGCAAAGGGGTGGCCAAGTGTGGTGATTGGTACAATGAATGGGGTTTCATTGTTAAAAGGTAAAGTTCAAAAAGGGTGGTGAGACAATGAGAATTTGAATTCAATCAGTGGTGGTAGGTATAACTTCAGTAGTCTTCGGGTGTGCAGGTAGAGGCATTGTAGGATCAAAAGGCAGCTGCAAGCCTCCAACTGGTTCCACAGTGGAAAGAACCTCATTTTGAATTCGTAAAGTGAAAATATTTTGCCTGGTGTCTGGTTAAGTCTATTGGCTGCTGTTGCCTGAATGGAGATAAGTTTGGGAATTTGTTAAAAGTTATGATAGCAGTAATTTGTAGCTATGTGTACATATATTTTAACCTGTGTAAATTAATAAAATGTTTCAATTAGTTAATGTAAAGTCTTGAGAACTAGTGGTCTGATTCCTGAGTTTAGAGTCGCATCTCAAACATAAGCATACAGGTGCAGCAGGCGGTAAAGAAGGCAAATGGTATGTTGGCCTTCATAGCCAGAGGATTCGAGTACAGGAGCAGGGATGTCTTGCTGCAGTTATACAGAGCCTTGGTGAGACCACACCTGGAATATTGTGGGCAGTTTTGGTCTCCTTATCTGAGGAAGGATGTTGTTGCTATAGAGGGAGTGCAGCGAAGGTTTACCAGACTGATCCCTGGAATGGCGGGACTGATATATGAGGAGAGATTGAGTCGATTAGGATTATATTCGCTGAAGTTCAGAAGAATGAGGGGGGATCTCATAGAAACCTATAAAATTCTAACAGGACTAGACAGAGTAGATGCAGGAAGGATGTTCCCGATGGTGGGGGAGTCCAGAACCAGGGGTCACAGTTTGAGGATATGGGGTAGACCAGTTAGGACTGAGATAAGGAGAAATTTCTTCACTCAGAGAGTGGTGAGCCTGTGGAATTCACTACCACAGAAAAGTAGTTGAGGCCAAAACATTGTATGTTTTCAAGAAGGAGTTAGATATAACTCTTGGGGCGAAAGGGATCAAAGGATATGGGGAGAAAGCAGGAGCAGGCTATTGAGTTGGGTGATCAGCCATGATCATAATGAATGGTGCAGCAGGCTCGAAGGGCCGAATGGACTACTCCTGCTCCTATTTTCTATGTTTCTATGTAACACTTAAAATGATTGATTAAAGTTGTTTAAAGTTTCCCTCTGGGATTTTTAAATAACTCCGCTTTACCAACTGCATCGGTCGTAACAATCAGTTTGGACCAGAAATGTTTTTCCTATTCTCTCAGGGGAATGGGCACTGCTGGCTAGGGCCAGCATTTGTTGCCCATCCCTAATTGCCCTGCAACTGATCTTGCAAGGTCATTTCAGAGGGCAGTTAAAAGTCAACCACATTGCTGTGGGTCTGGAGTCACATGTAGGCTAGACCAGGTAAGGTTGGCAGATTTCCTTCCCTAAAGGACATTAGTGAACCAGGTGGGTTTTTACAACAATCGATGATAGTTTCATGGTCACCATTGCTGAGACTAGCTTTCAGTTCCTGATTTATTAGTTGAATTTAAACTCCGCCAGCTCTTGTGGTGGGATTTGAATCGATGTCCTGAGCATTAGCCTGGGCCTTTGGATTGCTAGCCCAGCAACATTACCACAATGCACTGTCTGCCCCCAGATGTCTCCACATGTGGTGGAACCCAAAACATGGATCATAAATATAAGATGGTCATTAGTAAATATAATCAGATATTCAGGAGAAACTTCCTTACTCAGAGAGTAGTGAGAATGTGGAACTGGCTACCACAGGAATGGGGAAGCAAGTCACATAAATGCATCTAAGGGACAGCTAAGTGTGTGGGATAGAAGGATATATTGATAGGATTAAATACAGAATTGTGAGAATATGTGTGTGTACTCCCTCAGCACCGTGCCTCCAACAGTGTAGCACTCCCTTAGCACCCCCGTGTCTCTGTCAGTGCAGCACTCCCTTAGCACCGTGTCTCTGTCAGTGCAGCACTCTCTCAGCCCTGTGCCTCTGTCAGCGTAGCACTCCCTCAGCACTGTGTCTCCGACAGTGCAGCACTCCCTCAGCCCTGTGTCTCTGACAGTGCAGCACTCCCTCAGCACTGTGTCTCTGACAATGCAGCACTCCCTCAGCTCGGTGTCTCTGACAGTGCAGCACTCCCTCAGCCCGGTGTCTCTGACAGTGCAGCACTCCCTCAGCACTGTGTCTCTGATAGTACAGCACTCCCTCAGCATTAAGTCTCTGACAGTGCAGCACTCCCTCAGACTGATATCTCTGACAGTGCAGCACTCCCTCAGCACTGAATCTCTGACAGTACTCTCAGCAGTGGCCATATTTCTCAATATCTACTGATCAGAAGGACAACAGAGGAGTATAAAGAGAGAGATTTCAATGAGGAGAGCAGAGTATAAAGAGTGAGAATTCAGTGAGGACAGTGGGGTATAAAGAGAGAAAATTCAGTGAGGAGAGCAGGGTATAAAGAGAGAGATTTCAATAAGGAGAGTGGGGTATAAAAAGAGAGATTTCAGTGAGGAGAGCAGGGTATAAAAAGAGAGAGAATTCATGGAGGAGAGCAGGTTATAAAGAGAGAGAATTCAGGGAGGAGAGCAGGATATGAAGAGAGAGAATTCAGGGAGGAGAGCAGGGTATAAAGAGAGAGAATTCAACGAGGAGAGCAGGGTATAAAGAGAGAGAATTCAATGAGGAGAGCAGGGTATAAAGAGAGATAATTCAGGGAGGAGAGCAGGGGACAAAGAGAGAGAATTCAGGGAGGAGAGCAGGTATAAAGAGAGAGGATTCAGCGAGGAGAGTGGGTTATAAAGAGTGAGAATTCAGTGGGGAGAGAGGGGTATAAAAAGCGAGACCTCAGTGAGGAGAGTGGGATATGAAGAATGAGAATTCAGTGAGGAGAGTGGGGTATAAAGAGTGAGAGTTCAGTGGGGAGAGAGGGGTATAAAGAGCGAGACCTCAGTGAGGAGAGCAGGGTTAAAAGAGCAAGAACTCAGTGATTGTGAAGCAGCTGGAGATGTCTGGGCCAAGGACACTACCGAGAGGAACCCCTGCAGTTATGTCCTGGGACTGAAATGTTGAAACTCCAACAACTACAACCATCTTCCTTTGTGCTCAGTATGACTCCAACCAGCGGAGAGCTTTCCCCCTGATTCCCATTGACACCAGTTTTGCTTGGGTTCCTTGATGCCACACTCGGTCAAATGTTGCATTGATGTCAAGGGCAGTCACTCTCACCTCACCCCTTGAGTCCATGCTTGGACTAAGGCTAAATAAGGTCAGGAGCCGAGTGACCCTGGCGGAACCCAAACTGGGCATCATTGAGGAGGTCATTGCTGAGTCAAAGTCACATGATAATAATGAGGGAGAAAATAAACTTCGACGGTAAACTAGCAAGAAATATAAATACGGACAGTAAGAGCTTGTTTAAATATATAAAAAGGAAGTGAGAGGCCAAAGTCAATATAGGCTGTTTAGAGAATGAGGCTGTGGAAATAATAATGGGGAACCAGAAGATGGCAGAGGAGTTGAATAAAGACTTTGCATCAGTCTTCATGGTAGAAGACACTAATAACATTCCAAAAATACTAAATCATCAAGGGGCAAAATGGGGAGGAGGAAATAAATACAATAACTATCACTAGAGAAAAAGAACTAGGGAAACTAATGGGGCTAAAGGCTGATAAGTCCCCTGGATCTGACGGGTTGCATCCTAGGATATTAAAGGAAGTAGCTGCAGAGTTAGTGGATGCGCTGGTAGTAATCTTCCAAGAATCCTTAGATTCTGGAAAAGTCCCAGAGGATTGGAAAACTGCTAATGTAACACCCTTATTCAAAAAGGGAGACAGACAAAAACAGATAACTATAGGCCAGTTAGCTTAACATCTGTCATTGGGAAAATGTTAAGAGTCTATTATAAAGGATGTAATAGCAGAGCATTTAGAAATACATAATATAATCAAGCAGAGTCAGCATGGCTTCATGAAGGGGAAATCATGCCTGACACATTTATTACAATTCTTTGAGGAGCTAACAAGCAGGATAGATAATAGGGAACCAGTAGATGTTACATATTTGGATTTCCAAAAGGCGTTTGATAAGGTACCACACATAAGGCTACTTAATAAGATAAGAGCCCATGGTGTTGGGGGCAGTATACTAGCATGGATAGAGGACTGGCTAACATAATAATAGAAGACAGAGAGTTGGGAAAGGAGGGCACTTTCAGGAGACAAACTGTAACTACTGGAGTGCCACAGGGATCAGTGCTGGAGCCACAATTATTTACAATATATATTAATGACTTGGATGAGGGAAGTGAATGTACTATCACCAAGTTTGCGGATGACACAAAAATAGGTGGGAAGGCAAGTGGTGAGGGTGACACAAAGAGTCTACAGAGGGATATAGACAGGTTAAGTGAGTGGGTAAAAACATGGCAGATGGAATATAATGCGGGAAAATGTGAGATTATGCACTTTGGCAGGAAGAATAGAGGAGCTGAATATTACTTAAATGGAGAAAGACTAAAGAAAGCTGCAGCACAGAGGGATTTGGGAGTCCTCGTGCATGAATCCCAAAAAGCTAACATACAAGTTCAACAGGTAATAGGGAAAGCAAATGAGGTGTCAACCTGGTGAAGCTATAACACAGGACTGCTTGCGTGCCAAACAGCATAAGCAGCAAGTGATAGACGGAGTTAAGCGATCCCACAACCAAAGGATCAGATCTAAGCTCTGCAATCCTGCCACATCCAGTCATGAATGGTGACAATTAAACAACTCACTGGAGGAGGAGGCTCCACAAATATCCCCATCCTCAATGGCGGGGGAGCCCAGCACATCAATGCAAAAGATAAGGCTGAAGTATTTGCCTTTTTTTCAAAGGGAATGGAGTATAAAAATAGGGAAGTCTTGCTAAAACAAGGCACTAATTAGACCACACCTAGAATACTGTGAACAGTTTTGGACCCCTTATCTGAGGCATTGGAGGCAGTCCAGCGAAGGTTCACTAGGTTGATCCCGGGTAAGGAGGGATTTTCTTATGAGGAAAGGTTGAGTAAGTTGGGCCTGTACTCATTGGAGTTTAGAAGAATGAGAGGTGACCTTCTTGAAAGATATAAGATTCTTATGGAGCTTAACAGGGTAGATGCTGAGAGGTTGTTTCCCCTTGTGGGAGAGTCTAGGACCAGAGGGCATAATTTCAGAGTAAGGGGTCGCCCATTTAAAACAGAGATGAGGAGGAATTTCTTATCTGAGATGGTAGTCAATCTGTGGAATTCTTTACCGCAGAGGGTTGTAAAGGCTGGGTCCTTAAGTATATTCAAGGCTGAGATAGACAGATTTTTAATCAGTAAGGGAATCAAGGGTTATGGGGAAAAGGCAGGAAAGTGGAATTGAGGATTATCAGATCAGCCCTGATCTCATTGAATGGCGGAGCAGACTTGATGGGTCGAATGGTCTACTTCTGCTCCTACTTCTTAACGACACTTTCCATTACTTTACTGATGATGGAGAGCAGACTGATGAGGAGGTAATTGGCCAGGTTAGATTTGTCCTGCTTTTTGTGTACAGGACATACCTGGACAGTTTTCCAAATAGCTGGGTAGATGCCAGTGAATTGAACTGGCTGAAGACTGGCATCTGTGATGCTGGGGACCTCCGGAAGAGGCCGAGATGGATCATCCACTCGGCACTTCTGGCTGAAGATTGTAGCAAATGCTTCAGCCTTATCTTCTGCACTGATGTGCTGGGCTCCCCCATCATTGAGGATGGGGATATTTCTGGAGCCTCCTCCTCCAGTGAGTTGTTTCATTGTCCACCACCATTCACGACTGGATGTGGCAGGACAGCAGAGCTTAGATCTGATCCGTTGGTTGCGGGATCGCTTAGCTCTATCTATCACTTGCTGCTTACGCTGTTTGGCACACAAGTAGTCCTGTGTTATAGCTTCACCAGGTTGACACCTTATTTTTAGGTATGCCTGGTGCTGCTCCTGGCATGCTCTCCTGCACTCTTCATTGAACCAGGGTTTGATGGTAATTGACGGATATGCCAGGCCAAGAGGTCACAGATTGTGTTCGAGTACAATTCTGCTGCAGCTGATGGCCCACAGTGCCTCATGTTTTGTTTTGCTAGATCTATTTGAAATCTATCCCAATTAGCATGGTGGTAATCCCACACAACACGATGGAGGGTATCCTCAATGTGAAGTCAGGACTTTGTCTCCATGACAATTGTGCAGTGGTCACTCCTACTGATACTGTCATGGACAGGTGCATCTGCAGCAGGCAGGTTGGTGAGGATGAGGTCAAGTATGTTTTTCCCTCTTGTTGGTTACCTCACCACCTGCCGCACACCCAGTCGAGCAGCTATGTCATTTAGGACTCGGCCAGCTCGGTCAGTAGTGGTGCTACCGAGCCACTCTTAGTGATGGACATTGAAGTCCCTCACCCAGAGTACATTCTATGCCCTTGCCACCCTTAGTGCTTCCTCCAAGTGGTGTTCAACATGGAGGAGCACTGATTCATTTGATGAGCTGAGGGAGGGGGGTATGTGGTAATCAGCAGGAGGTTTCCTTGCCCACGTTTGGCCTGATGCCATGAGACTCCATGGGGCCCGGAGTCGATGTTGGGAACTCGTAGGGCAACTCCCTCCTGACTGTGCCGTCAACTCTGCTGGGTCTGTCCTGCAAGTGGGACAGGACATACCCAGGGATGGTGAGGGTGATGTCTGGGACATTGTCTGTAAGGTATGATTCCGTGAGGATGACTATGTCAGGCTGTTGCTTGACTAGTCTGTGAGACATTCTCCCAATTTTGGCACTAGCCCCCAGATGTTAGTAAGGAGGACTTTGCAGGGTCGACAGGGCCGAGTTTCCGGTGCCTGGGTCGATGCAGGGTGGTCCGTCCGGTTTCATTCCTTCTTGTAGGCTTTGTAACAGGTTGATACAACTGAGTTTCTTGCTCAGCCATTTCAGAGGGGCAGTTAAGAGGCAACCACATTGCTGTGTGGATTTGGAGTCACGTAGGCCAGGACAGGTAAGGACGGCAGATTTCCTTCCCTAAAGGACATTAGTGAACCCGATGGGTTTTTACGACAATCATGTCCTTTAGGCCATTATTAGAGACCAGCATTTTAATTCCTGATTTTTCAAAGTGAATTTAAATCCCATCAGCTGCCGTGGAGGGATTCAAACCCATGTCTGAGGACCTTTAGCTTGGGCCTCTGGATCACTAATGACACTAAATCACACATTAACATATGCCGCTGCCTCCCCTTCAATGCTGCTACTGCCCTTTTATTCTATGAGCTATAACTTTTCTCACAAGTCTGTATCGAATGCCTTTTGGAAGTCCACGGACACCAATTCACCAGCGTTACCCTCATCAACCCTCTCCGTTACCTCTTCAAAATACTCCAGCAAGGTAGTTCATCGAGATTTTCCCTTAAGAAATCCGTGCGGTCTTCCCTTAATCAGCCTTCGTTTCTCCATGTGATTATTAATGTTGTCCCAAACTATGGCTTCCAGAAGTTTCCCCACCAACGAGGTTAAGCGGACTCTCACCGGGACCACTCCTGAACCTGGGGAAGATTAGGAAATGACGGCCAGTGCCTCTGCCGTTCCCACTCTCACTCCGCCCGGTATCCTTGGCGGCATTTCATCCGGTCCTGGTTCCTTCTTCACCGTAAAGCACAGGCAGCAGGTTCAATACCTTCTCCTGGTCAATGTCAAGCCCCCCTCCTCTCCGAGTTACCTTCTCCTGGGATTTAAGGCCATTGCCCGAAGAACCAGGGAGGAGACGAGTTATTAGTTTACGCTGCGATCTGGAAATCGCTGCCTGAAAGGGGCCAGAGGAAGAAGATTCAATCCTAACTTGGAAAGGGAGCTGGAAAGTTCTGGAAATGGTGGGGAGGTGAGTTGGTATCTGAGGGGAGACGGAGTCTCAGGGGGGATACCCTGCCCTGGGGAACTTGCTCCTCAGACACTGCCTGACCGCCTGAGCTTTTTCCAGCATCTTCTGCTTTTAACCTGGAGATTTCCGGAATGTTCTAGCAGCAACTGCCGCAGTTAGAGAGCTAAAGGCCCTGCAGCAAAGCCAAGTGTTATCTTGGGGTAAATATTGTCCCAAGTGAATCCCCCACTAAACAAACATCACATTCCCAAACCTGCTGGGCCCAGTGATTACATTTCTATAGCACCTGGCACAGCCTCAGGGCGTCTCAAAGCTCCTCAGATTCACTGAAGTGACAGTGAAATGTTGTCCAGATGACGTCTGCAGGGGGGGACAGGATTAGTCACTGATTCAGGGTCAGTGAGGTCAAACTGCAGCTCCCCCCCCCCCCTCACTGACCCCGGGGTCAGGGTGTTTGACAGGCTGTGCAAGGGGTCCAAGTGAATGACAGGATGTAGGCGGGGTTAGGGTGATTGACAGGTGTGGGCGGTGTCAGAGTGTGTGACCGGCTGTGGGCGAAGTCAGACTGATTGTTAGACATTGGGCGGGACCAGGGTGATAGAGAGGTTGTGGACGGAGTGATTGACAGGCTGTGGGAGGAGTCAGAGTGACTGACAGGCCGTAGGCGGGATCAGACGATTGATTACGGTGTGGATGGGGTCAGGAGAATAGCCCGTGGGCGGGGTTACGGTGATTGACAGGCGGTGGGCGGTAACAGGGTGATTGACAGGGTTTAGGCGGGGTCAGGGTGATTGACTGCGGGCAGGGCTGGTGATTGACAGACTGTGAGCGGGGTTAGTAATTGACAAAACACAAAACAAAAATAGCTGGAAAAACTCAGCAGGTCTGACAGCATCTGCGGAGAGGGACACAGTTAACGTTTCGAGACCGTGTGACTCTACAACAAAATAGACAGCTTGTGGGCGGGGTTAGTGATTGACAGGAGTTGGCGGGGTCACAGTGATTGACAGAATGTGGGCGGGGTTAGTGCTGACTGACAGAGGGTCATGTGACACGGAATGACGGCCGTGGGCGGGGTCACAGTGATTGACGGACCGTGAGCCGTGTTCCCCAGATGACAATAAGAGGGCGGGGTCACAGTGATTGACAGGCAGTGGGCGGAGTCAAAGTGATTGACAGGCTGTGGGAACGGGTCAGTGATTGACAGGTGGTAGGCGGGGCTTCACTGGTTGACAGGCGGTCGTCTGGGATTTCGCGATTGACAGGCGGGGAGCGAGTTTTCAGCGATTGAAGTGTCGTGGGCGGAACCCTGATTGAGACGATGTGGGCGCGGTCTCTGTGATAGAAGCCGGTGGGCGGGGTCTATATGATTCAAGGGGCGGTGGGCGGGCTCTCAACTCTGAGTGATCGACATGCACTGTGTGATTGACATGCGGTGGGCGGGTCGCCGTGGTTGAAGGGTGGACGGGAGCGGTCTCCAATGACAGCCAGTGGGCGGGATCTCGGACACTGATTGACGGGCGGAGGGCGGGGTCTCAGCCAGTGATTGACAGGCGGTGGGCGGGGTGAGGCGGATTGCCCGGCGGTGTGTCCGGTGTCCGGAGTCGGGCCTCAGGCCGGGAGGGAGGGTTGGATCCCGGAGCCCGGCGGCGGCGCTATGGAGCGGGGCGGATCCCCGGCGGTGAGTCAATCCCGAGCTGCGGCTGTGGGGGCCCGTCAAGCGGGGGAGGGGGGGCAGGGAGATAGGCCCAGGGGGACCTGCACCCTCCCCGGCCCGTCACACACCCACCGTGCGGGGGTCAGAGAGAGAGTAACTCCCCCTCTACACTGTCCCCATTAAACACTCCACCCTGGGGGGGGGGGGTCAGAGAGAGAGAGTAACTCCCCCTCTACACTGTCCCCATTAAACACTCCACCCTGGGGGGGGGTCAGAGAGAGAGAGTAACTCCCCCTCTACACTGTCCCCATTAAACACTCCACCCTGGGGGTCAGAGAGATTTAGAGTAACTCCCCCTCTACACTGTCCCCATTAAACACTCCACCCTGGGGGTCAGAGAGATTTAGAGTAACTCCCCCTCTACACTGTCCCCATTAAACACTCCACCCTGGGGGGGGGGTCAGAGAGATTTAGAGTAACTCCCCCTCTACACTGTCCCCATTAAACACTCCACCCTGGGGGGGGGGGGTCAGAGAGAGAGAGTAACTCCCCCTCTACACTGTCCCCATTAAACACTCCACCCTGGGGGGGGGGGGGGGTCAGAGAGATTTAGAGTAACTCCCCCTCTACACTGTCCCCATTAAACACTCCACCCTGGGGGGGGGGGTCAGAGAGAGAGAGTAACTCCCCCTCTACACTGTCCCCATTAAACACTCCACCCTGGGGGGGAGGGTCAGAGAGATTTAGAGTAACTCCCCCTCTACACTGTCCCCATTAAACACTCCACCCTGGGGGGGGGGGGTCAGAGAGATTTAGAGTAACTCCCCCTCTACACTGTCCCCATTAAACACTCCACCCTGGGGGGGGGGTCAGAGAGAGAGAGTAACTCCCCCTCTACACTGTCCCCATTAAACACTCCACCCTGGGGGGGGGGGGGTCAGAGAGATTTAGAGTAACTCCCCCTCTACACTGTCCCCATTAAACACTCCACCCTGGGGGGGGGGGGGGTCAGAGAGAGAGAGTAACTCCCCCTCTACACTGTCCCCATTAAACACTCCACCCTGGGGGGGGGGGGGTCAGAGAGATTTAGAGTAACTCCCCCTCTACACTGTCCCCATTAAACACTCCACCCTGGGGGGGGGGGGGTCAGAGAGATTTAGAGTAACTCCCCCTCTACACTGTCCCCATTAAACACTCCACCCTGGGGGGGGGGGTCAGAGAGAGAGAGTAACTCCCCCTCTACACTGTCCCCATTAAACACTCCACCCTGGGGGGGAGGGTCAGAGAGATTTAGAGTAACTCCCCCTCTACACTGTCCCCATTAAACACTCCACCCTGGGGGGGGGGGGGTCAGAGAGATTTAGAGTAACTCCCCCTCTACACTGTCCCCATTAAACACTCCACCCTGGGGGGGGGGTCAGAGAGAGAGAGTAACTCCCCCTCTACACTGTCCCCATTAAACACTCCACCCTGGGGGGGGGGGGGTCAGAGAGATTTAGAGTAACTCCCCCTCTACACTGTCCCCATTAAACACTCCACCCTGGGGGGGGGGGGGGGGGTCAGAGAGATTTAGAGTAACTCCCCCTCTACACTGTCCCCATTAAACACTCCACCCTGGGGGGGGGGGGGGGGGTCAGAGAGATTTAGAGTAACTCCCCCTCTACACTGTCCCCATTAAACACTCCACCCTGGGGGGGGGGGGGGGTCAGAGAGATTTAGAGTAACTCCCCCTCTACACTGTCCCCAACAAACACCCCAAACTGCGGGGGTGTGAGAGAGAGAGAGTAATCCCCCTCCTCCAAACTGTCCACATCAAACACTCCACCATGCGGGTATCAGAGAGAGAGAGTTACTCTCCATCTACACTGTCCCCATCAAACACTCCACCCTGCGGGGGTGAGAGAGAGAGTAGCTCCCCCTCTACACTGTCCCCATCAAACACACCACCCTGCCGGGGTCAGGGAGAGAGTAACTCCCCCTCTACACTGCCCCCATCAGACACTCCACCCTGCGGTGGTGAGAGAGAGAGAGTAACCCCACCCCCCCACTCTATACTGCCCCCATCAGACACTTCACCCTGCGGGGGTCAGAGAGAGAGAGTAACTCCCCCTCAACGCTGTCCCCATCAGAAACTCCACCCTATGGGGGTCAGAGAGTGAGTAACTCCCTCTCTACACAGTCCCCATCTGAAACTTCACCTTGCGGGGGTTAGAGAGAGAGATTAACTCCCCATCTACACTGCCCTATTAGAAACTCCACCCTGCGGAGGTCAGAGAGAGAGAGTAACCCCCCCTCCCCTCTACACTGTCCCCATCAAACAATCCAGCCAATGCGGGGTCAGAGAGAGTGTAACTCCCCCTCTACACTGTCCCCATCAAACACTCCACCCTGCTTGGGTTAGAGAGAGAGTAACTCCCCCTCTACACTGTCCCCATCAAACACTCCACCCTGCGGTGGTGAGAGAGAGAGAGTAACCCCACCCCCCCCACTCTATACTGCCCCCATCAGACACTTCACCCTGCGGGGGTCAGAGAGAGAGAGTAACTCCCCCTCAACGCTGTCCCCATTAGAAACTCCACCCTATGGGGGTCAGAGAGTGAGTAACTCCCTCTCTACACAGTCCCCATCTGAAACTTCACCTTGCGGGGGTTAGAGAGAGACTAACTCCCCATCTGCACTGCCCCATCACAACTCCACCCTGCGGAGGTCAGAGAGAGAGAGTAAGCCCCCCCTCTACACTTTCCCTGTCAAACACTCCACTCTGCGGGGGTCAGAGAGAGAGTAACTCCCTCTCTACACTGTTCCCATCAAAAACACCACCCTACGGCGGTCAGAGATAGAGAGTAACTCCCCCTCTACACTCTCCCCATCAAACACTCCACCCTGTGGGGGTCAGAGAGAGAGTAACTCCCCCTCTACACTGTCCCCATCAAACTCTCCACCCTACGGGGCTCAGAGAGAGAGTAACTGCCCCTCTACACTGTCCCCATCAAAGACTCCACCCTGTGGCGGTCAGAGATAGAGAGTAACTCCCCCTCTACACTCTCCCCATCAAACACTCCACCCTGTGGGGGTCAGAGAGAGAGTAACACCCCCTCTACACTGTCCCTGTCAAACACTCCATCTTGCGTTGGGCAGAGAGAGAGAGTAACTCCTCCTCAACGTTGTCCCCATCAGAAACTCCACCCTATGGGGGTCAGAGAGTGAGTATCTCCCTCCCCACACAGTCCCCATCTGAAACTTCACCTTGCGGGGGTTAGAGAGAGACTAACTCCCCATCTACACTGCCCCATCACAAACTCCACCCTGCGGAGGTCAGTGAGAGAGAGTAACCCCCCCCTCCCTCTACACTGTCCCCGTCAAACACTCCACCCTGCGGGGGTCAGAGAGAGAGTAACTCCCTCTCTACACTGTCCCCATCAAACACTACACCCTGCGGTGGTAAGAGAGAGAGAGAGTAACACCCCTTCCCCCCAATACTGTCCCCATCAGACACTCCACCCTGTGGGGGTCAGAGAGAGAGTAACACCCCCTCTACACTGTCCCCGTCAAAAACTCCATCTTGTGTTGGTCAGAGAGAGAGAGTAACTCCCCCTCTACACTGTCCCCGTCAAACACTCCACCCTGCGGGGGTCAGAGAGAGAGAGTAACTCCCCCTCAACGCTGTCCCCATCAGAAACTCCACCCTATGGGGGTCAGAGAGTGAGTAACTCCCTCCCCACACAGTCCCCATCTGAAACTTCACCTTGCGGGGGTTAGAGAGAGACTAACTCCCCATCTACACTGCCCCATCACAAACTTCACCCTGCGGAGGTCAGAGAGAGAGTAACCCCCCCCCCCCTCTACACTGTCCCCGTCAAACACTCCAACCTGCGGGGGTCAGAGAGAGAGTAACTCCCTCTCTACACTGTCCCCATCAAACACTCCACCCTGCGGGGGTTAGAGAGAGAGAGTAACCCCCCCCCTCTACACTGTCCCTGTCAAACACTCCACCCTGCGGGGTTCAGAGAGCGAGACTAACTCCCAGTCTACACTGTTCCCATCAAAAACACCACCCTACGGGGGTCTGAGATAGAGAGTAACTCTCCCTCTGCACTCTCCCCATCAAACATTCCACCCTGCGGGGGTCAGTGAGAGAGTAACTCCCCCTTTACGCTGTCCCCATCAGACACTCCACGCTGCAGGGGTTAGAGACCGAGAGTAATTCCCCCTCTACACTGTCCCCATCAGACACTCCACACTGCGTGGTGTCAGAGAGAGTGTAACTCCCCCTCTACACTGTCCCCATCAGACACTGCACATTGCAGGGGTCAGAGAGATAGTAACTCCCCGTCTACACTGTCCCGATCGGACACTCCACCCTGCGGGGGTTAGAGAGAGAGAGTAACCCCCCCCTCTACACTGTCCCCATCAAACACTCCAGACTGCGGGTGTCAGAGAGAGTGAGTAACTCCCCCTCTACACTGTCCCCATCAAACACTCCACCCTGCAGGGGTCAGAGAGAGAGAGTAACTCCGCCTCTACACTGTCCCCATCAAATACTCCACCCTGCGGGGGTCAGAGAGAGAGAGTAACTCCCCCTCTACACTGTCGCAATCAAAGACTCCACTCTGTGGGGGTCAGAGAGAGAGTAACTCCCCCTCTACACTGTCCCCATCAAACACTCCACCCTGCGGAGGTCAGAGAGAGAGAGTAACTCCCCCTCAACACTGTCGCATCAAACACTCCACCATGCGGGGGGTCAGAGAGAGAGTAACTCCCCCTCTACACAGTTTCCATCAGACAGTCCACCCTCCCGGGGTCGTAGAGAGAGTAACTCACCCTGTACTCTGTCCCCAGCAAACACTCCACCCTGCGGGGGTCAGAGAGAGAGTAACTCCCCCTCTACACTGTCCACATCAAACACTCCACCCTGCGGGGGTCAGAGAGAGGGAGTAACTCCCCCTCTACACTGTCCCCATCAAACACTCCACCCTGCGGAGGTCAGAGAGAGAGAGTAACTCCCCCTCAACGCTGCCCCCATCAGAAACTCCACCCTATGGGGGTCAGAGAGTGAGTAACTCCCTCTCTACACAGTCCCCATCTGAAACTACACCTTGCGGGGGTTAGAGAGAGATTAACTCCCCATCTACACTGCCCCATCAGAAACTCCACCCTGCGGAGGTCAGAGAGAGAGAGTAACACCCCCTCTACACTGTCCCTGTCAAACACTCCACCCTGCGGGGGTCAGAGAGAGAGTAACTCCCTCTCTACACTGTCCCCATCAAACACTCCACCCTGCGGGGGTTAGAGAGCGAGACTAACTCCCCCTCTACACTGTCCCCATCAAAAACACCACCGTACGGGGGTCAGAGATAGAGAGTAACTCCCCCTCTACACTCTCCCCATCAAACACTCTACCCTGCGGGGGTCTGAGAGAGAGTAACTCATCCTCTACAATGTTCCCATCAAAAACACCACCCTACGGGGGTCGGAGATAGAGAGTAACTCCCCCTCTACGCTGTCCTCATCAAACACTCCCACCTGCGGGGGTGAGAGAGAGAGAGTAGCTCCCCCTCTACACTGTCCACATCAAACACTCCACCCTTTGCAGGTCAGAAAGAGACTAACTCCCCCTCTACACTGTCCCCATCAAACACTCCACCCTGCGTGGGTCAGAGAGAGAGAGTAACTCCCCCTCTACACTGTCCCCATCCAACATTCCACCAGGTGAGGGGTCAGAGAGTGAGTAACTCCCCCTCGACACTGTCCACATCAGACACTCCACTCTGCGGGGTTCAGAGAGAGAGGGTAATTCCCCCTCTCTACTGTGCACATCAGACACTCCACTCTGCGGGGTCCAGAGAAAGAGTAACTCTCCCTCTGCACTGTCTCCATCAAACAATCCACCTTGCTGGGGTCAGAGAGAGAGAGAGAGAGAGAGTAACTCCCCCTCTATGCTGTCCCCATCAGATTGTCCACCCTGCAGGGGTGAGAGACAGAGAGTAATTCCCGCTCTACACTGTCCCCATCAGACACTCCACACTGCGGGGGTCAGAGCGAGAGAGTAACTCTTCTTCTACACTGTCCCCATCAAACACTCCACCCTGTGGGGGTCAGAGAGAGAGTAACTCCCCCTCTACACTGTCCCCATCAAACACTCCACCCTGCGGGGGTCAAAGAGAGAGTAACTCCCCCTCTACACTGTCCCCATCAAACACTCCACCCTGCGGGGGTCAGAGAGAGAGAGAGTAACTCCCCCTCAACGCTGTCCCCATCAGAAACTCCACCCTGCGGGGGTCAGAGAGTGAGTAACTCCCTCTCTACACAGTCCCCATCTGAAACTTCACCTTACGGGGGTTAGAGAGAGACTAACTCTCCATCTACACTGCCCCATCAGAAACTCCACCCTGCGGAGGTCAGAGAGAGAGAGTAACCCTGCCCTCTACACTTTCCCTGTCAAACACTCCACTCTGCGGGGGTCAGAGAGAGAGTAACTCCCTCTCTACACTGTCCCCATCAAACACTCCACTCTGCGGGGGTTAGAGAGCGAGACTAACTCCCCCTCTACACTGTTCCCATCAAAAACACCACCCTACAGGGGTCAGAGATAGAGCGTAACTCCCCCTCTAAACTAACCCCATCAAACACTCCACCCTGCGGGGGTCAGAGAGAGAGTAACTCCCCCTCTGCACTGTCCAAATCAAAGACTCCACCCTGTGGGGGTCAGAGAGAGAGTAACTCCCCCTCTGCACTGTCCAAATCAAAGACTCCGCCCTGTGCGGGTCAGAGAGAGAGTAACTCCCCCTCTGCCATGTCACCATCAAACACTCCACCCTGCGGGGGTCAGAGAGAGAGTAACTCCCCCTCTACACTGTCCCCATCAAACACTACACCCTGCGGGGGTCAGAGAGAGAGAGTAACTCCGCCTCTATACTGTCCCCATCAGACACTCCACCCTATGGGGGTCAGAGATAGAGAGTAACTCCCTCTCTACACTGCCCCCATCAGACACTCCACCCTGCGGGGGTCAGAGAGAGAGTAACTCCCCCTCTGCACTGTCCAAATCAAACACTCCACTCTGCGGGGGTTAGAGAGCGAGACTAACTCCCCCTCTACACTGTTCCCATCAAAAACACCACCCTACGGGGGTCAGAGATAGAGAGTAACTCCCCCTCTACACTGACCCCATCAAACACTCCACCCTGCGGGGGTCAGAGAGAGAGTAACTCCCCCTCTGCACTGTCCAAATCAAAGACTCCACCCTGTGGGGGTCAGAGAGAGAGTAACACCCCCTCTGCCCTGTCCAAATCAAAGACTCCGCCCTGTGGAGGTCAGAGAGAGAGTAACTCCCCCTCTGCAGTGTCACCATCAGACCTCCCACCCTGCGGGGGTCAGAGCGAGAGAGTAACTCTTCTTCTACACTGTCCCCATCAAACACTCCACCCTGTGGGGGTCAGAGAGAGAGTAACTCCCCCTCTACACTGTCCCCATCAAACACTCCACCCTGCGGGGGTCAGAGAGAGAGTAACTCCCCCTCTACACTGTCCCCATCAAACACTCCACCCTGCGGGGGTCAGAGAGAGAGTAACTCCACCTCAACGCTGTCCCCATCAGAAACTCCACCCTGCGGGGGTCAGAGAGTGAGTAACTCCCTCTCTACACAGTCCCCATCTGAAACTTCACCTTACGGGGGTTAGAGAGAGACTAACTCCCCATCTACACTGCCCCATCAGAAACTCCACCCTGCGGAGGTCAGAGAGAGAGAGTAACCCTGCCCTCTACACTTTCCCTGTCAAACACTCCACTCTGCGGGGGTCAGAGAGAGAGTAACTCCCTCTCTACACTGTCCCCATCAAACACTCCACTCTGCGGGGGTTAGAGAGCGAGACTAACTCCCCCTCTACACTGTTCCCATCAAAAACACCACCCTACAGGGGTCAGAGATAGAGCGTAACTCCCCCTCTAAACTAACCCCATCAAACACTCCACCCTGCGGGGGTCAGAGAGAGAGTAACTCCCCCTCTGCACTGTCCAAATCAAAGACTCCACCCTGTGGGGGTCAGAGAGAGAGTAACTCCCCCTCTGCACTGTCCAAATCAAAGACTCCGCCCTGTGGGGGTCAGAGAGAGAGTAACTCCCCCTCTGCCATGTCACCATCAAACACTCCACCCTGCGGGGGTCAGAGAGAGAGTAACTCAACCTCTACACTGTCCCCATCAAACACTCCACTCTGCAGGGGTTAGAGAACGAGACTAACTCCCCCTGTACACTGTTCCCATCAAAAACACCACCGTACGGGGGTCAGAGATAGAGAGTAACTTCCCCTCTACACTGACCCCATCAAACACTCCACCCTGCGGGGGTCAGAGAGAGAGTAACTCCCCCACTGCACTGTCCAAATCAAAGACTCCGCCCTGTGGGGGTCAGAGAGAGAGTAACTCCCCCTCTGCAGTGTCACCATCAAACACTCCACCCTGCGGGGGTCAGAGAGAGAGTAACTCCCCCTCTGCACTGTCCAAATCAAACACTCCACTCTGCGGGGGTTAGAGAACGAGACTAACTCCCCCTCTACACTGTTCCCATCAAAAACACCACCCTACGGGGGTCAGAGATAGAGAGTAACTCCCCCTCTACACTGACCCCATCAAACACTCCACCCTGCGGGGGTCAGAGAGAGAGTAACTCCCCCTCTGCACTGCCCAAATCAAAGACTCCACCCTGTGGGGGTCAGAGAGAGAGTAACTCCCCCTCTGCCCTGTCCAAATCAAAGACTCCGCCCTGTGGAGGTCAGAGAGAGAGTAACTCCCCCTCTGCAGTGTCACCATCAGACCTCCCACCCTGCGGGGGTCAGAGCGAGAGAGTAACTCTTCTTCTACACTGTCCCCATCAAACACTCCACCCTGTGGGGGTCAGAGAGAGAGTAACTCCCCCTCTACACTGTCCCCATCAAACACTCCACCCTGCGGGGGTCAGAGAGAGAGTAACTCCCCCTCTACACTGTCCCCATCAAACACTCCACCCTGCGGGGGTCAGAGAGAGAGTAACTCCACCTCAACGCTGTCCCCATCAGAAACTCCACCCTGCGGGGGTCAGAGAGTGAGTAACTCCCTCTCTACACAGTCCCCATCTGAAACTTCACCTTACGGGGGTTAGAGAGAGACTAACTCCCCATCTACACTGCCCCATCAGAAACTCCACCCTGCGGAGGTCAGAGAGAGAGAGTAACCCTGCCCTCTACACTTTCCCTGTCAAACACTCCACTCTGCGGGGGTCAGAGAGAGAGTAACTCCCTCTCTACACTGTCCCCATCAAACACTCCACTCTGCGGGGGTTAGAGAGCGAGACTAACTCCCCCTCTACACTGTTCCCATCAAAAACACCACCCTACAGGGGTCAGAGATAGAGCGTAACTCCCCCTCTAAACTAACCCCATCAAACACTCCACCCTGCGGGGGTCAGAGAGAGAGTAACTCCCCCTCTGCACTGTCCAAATCAAAGACTCCACCCTGTGGGGGTCAGAGAGAGAGTAACTCCCCCTCTGCACTGTCCAAATCAAAGACTCCGCCCTGTGGGGGTCAGAGAGAGAGTAACTCCCCCTCTGCCATGTCACCATCAAACACTCCACCCTGCGGGGGTCAGAGAGAGAGTAACTCATCCTCTACACTGTCCCCATCAAACACTCCACTCTGCAGGGGTTAGAGAACGAGACTAACTCCCCCTGTACACTGTTCCCATCAAAAACACCACCGTACGGGGGTCAGAGATAGAGAGTAACTTCCCCTCTACACTGACCCCATCAAACACTCCACCCTGCGGGGGTCAGAGAGAGAGTAACTCCCCCACTGCACTGTCCAAATCAAAGACTCCGCCCTGTGGGGGTCAGAGAGAGAGTAACTCCCCCTCTGCAGTGTCACCATCAAACACTCCACCCTGCGGGGGTCAGAGAGAGAGTAACTCCCCCTCTGCACTGTCCAAATCAAACACTCCACTCTGCGGGGGTTAGAGAACGAGACTAACTCCCCCTCTACACTGTTCCCATCAAAAACAACACCCTACGGGGGTCAGAGATAGAGAGTAACTCCCCCTCTACACTGACCCCATCAAACACTCCACCCTGCGGGGGTCAGAGAGAGAGTAACTCCCCCTCTGCACTGCCCAAATCAAAGACTCCACCCTGTGGGGGTCAGAGAGAGAGTAACTCCCTCTCTGCACTGTCCAAATCAAAGACTCCGCCCTGTGGGGGTCAGAGAGAGAGAGTAACTCCCCCTCTGCAGTGTCACCATCAAACACTCCACCCTGCGGGGGTCAGAGAGAGAGAGTAACTCCCCCTCTACACTGTCCCCATCAGACACTCCACCCTATGGGGGTCAGAGAGTGAGTAACTCCCTCTCTACACAGTCCCCATCTGAAACTTCACCTTGCGGGGGTTAGAGAGAGAGTAACTCCACCTCTACACTGTTCCCATCAAACACTCCAAACTGCGGGGGTGAGAGAGAGAGTAGCTCCCCCTCGACACTGTCCCCATCAAACACTCCACCCTGCTGGGGTCAGAAAGAGAGTAACTCCCCCTCTACACTGCCCCCATCAGAGACTCCACCCTGCGGGGGTCAGAGAGAGAGTAACTCCCCCTCTACACTGTCCCCATCAGACACTCCACCCTGCGGGTGTCAGAGAGAGAGAGTAACTCCGCCTCTACACTGTCCCCATCAGACACTCCACCCTATGGGGGTCAGAGAGTGAGTAACTCCCTCTCTACACAGTCCCCATCTGAAACTTCACCTTGCGGGGGTTAGAGAGAGAGTAACTCCACCTCTACACTGTCCCCATCAAACACTCCAAACTGCGGGGGTGAGAGAGAGAGAGAGTAACACCCCTCCTCCAAACTGTCCACATCAAACACTCCACCATGCGGGTGTCAGAGAGAGAGAGTTACTCTCCATCTACACTGTCCCCATCAAACACTCCACCCTGCGGGGGTGAGAGAGAGAGTAGCTCCCCCTCTACACTGTCCCCATCAAACACTCCACCCTGCTGGGGTCAGAGAGAGAGTAACTCCCCCTCTACACTGCCCCCATCAGAGACTCCACCCTGCGGGGGTCAGAGAGAGAGTAACTCCCCCTCTACACTGTCCCCATCAGACACTCCACCCTGCGGGTGTCAGAGAGAGGGAGTAACTCCCACTCTACACTGTCCCCATCAAACACTCTACCCTGCGGGGGTCAGAGAGAGAGAGTAACTCCCCCTCAACGCTGCCCCCATCAGAAACTCCACCCTACGGGGGTCAGAGAGTGAGTAACTCCCTCTCTACACAGTCCCCATCTGAAACTACACCTTGCGGGGGTTAGATAGAGATTAACTCCCCATCTACACTGCCCCATCAGAAACTCCACCCAGCGGAGGTCAGAGAGAGAGAGTAACCCCCCCTCTACACTGTCCCTGTGAAACACTCCACCCTGCGGGGGTCAGAGAGAGAGTAACTCCCCCTCTATACTGTTCCCATCAGACACTCCACCCTGCTGGGGTCAGAGAGAGACTAACTCACCCTGTACTCTGTCCGCATGAAACACTCCACCCTACGGGGTTCAGAGAGAGCGAGTAACTCCCCCTCTACACTGACCCATCAGACACTTCACCATGCAGGGGTCAGAGAAAGATTAACTGCCCCTCTACAATGTCCCCCTCAAATATTCCACCATGCGGGGTGTCAGAGAGAGAGAGTAACTCCGCATCTATACTGTTCCCATCAGACACTCCACCCTGTGGGGGTCAGTGAGAGACAGTAACTCCCGCTCTACTCTGACCCATCAGACACTTCACCATGCAGGGGTCAGAGAGAGAGTAACTGCCCCTCTACGCAGTCCCCATCAAGCTCCCCACACTGCGGGGGTCAGAGAGAGAGAGAGAGTAACTCCCCCTCTACAATGTCCCCATCAAACACTCCACCCTGGGGTTGTGAGAGAGAGAGTAACTCCGCATCTACACTGTCGCCATCACGCACTCCACACTGCAGGGGTCAGAGAGAAAGAGAGTAACTCCCGCTCTACAATGTCCCCATCAAACACTCCACCCTGGGGTTGTGAGAGAGAGAGTAACTCCGCATCTACACTGTCCCCATCACGCACTCCACCCTGCGGGGGTCAGAGAGAGAGAGTAACTCCCGCTCTACACTGTCCGCATCAAACACTCCACCGTGCGGGGGTCAGAGAGAGAGAGTAACTCCCCCTCTACACTGTCCCCATCAAACACTCCACCCTGTGGGGGTCAGAGAGAGAGAGTAACTCCCCCTCTGCACTGTCCCCATCCAACATTCCACCCTGTCGTGGTCAGACAGAGAGAGTAACTCCCCCTCTACACTGTCCCCATCAAACACTCCACCAGGCGGGGGGTCAGAGAGAGAGAGTAACTCCCGCTCTATACTGTTCCCATCAGACACTCTACCCTGCTGGGGTCAGAGAGAGACTAACTCACCCTGTTCTCTGTCCGCATGAAACACTCCACCCTACGGGGTTCAAAGAGAGCGAGTAACTCCCCCTCTACACTGACCCATCAGACACTTCACCATGCAGGGGTCAGAGAGAGAGTAATTGCCCCTCTACAATGTCCCCCTCAAACATTCCACCATGCGGGGTGTCAGAGAGAGAGAGTAACTCGCCATCTATACTGTTCCCATCAGACACACCACCCTGCGGGGGTCAGGGAGAGTAACTCCGCATCTACACTGTCGCCATCACGCACTCCACCCTGCGGGGGTCAGAGAGAGAGAGTAACTCCTCCTCTATACTGTTCCCATCAGACACTCCACCCTGTGGGGGTCAGTGAGAGAGAGTAACTCCCCCTCTACACTGTCCCCATGAAACACTCCACCCTGTGGGGGGTCAGAGAGAGAGAGAGAGAGTAACTCCCCCTCTACACTGTCCCCATCAAACACTCCACCCTGTGGGTGTCAGGGAGAGTAACTCCGCATCTACACTGTCACCATCACGCACTCCACCCTGCGGGGTCAGAGAGAGAGAGAGCAACTCCCCCTCTATGCTGTCCCCATCAGACTCTCCACTCTGCAGGGGTGAGAGACAGAGAGTAATTCCCGCTCTACAGTGTCCCCATCAGACACTCCACCCTGCAGCGGCCAGAGAGAGAGAGTAACTCCGCCTCTACACTGTCCCCATCAGGCACTCCACCCTATGGGGGTCAGAGAGTGAGTAACTCCCTCTCTACAAAGTCCCCATCTGAAACTTCACCTTGCGGGGGTTAGAGAGAGAGAAACTCCACCTCTACACTGTCACCATCAAACACTCCAAACTGCAGGGGTGAGAGAGAGAGAGCGTAACCCCCCTCCTCCAAACTGTCCACATCAAACACTCCACCATGCGGGTGTCAGAGAGAGAGAGTTACTCTCCATCTACACTGTCCCCGTCAAACACTCCACCCCGCGGGGGTGAGAGAGAGAGTAGCTCCCCCTCTACACTGTCCCCATCAAACACTCCACCCTGCTGGGGTCAGAGAGAGAGTAACTCCCCCTCTACACTGCCCCCATCAGACACTCCACCCTGCGGGGGTCAGAGAGAGGGAGTAACTCCCCCTCTACACTGTCCCCATCAAACACTCTACCCTGCGGGGGTCAGAGAGAGAGAGTAACTCCCCCTCAACGCTGCCCCCATCAGAAACTCCACCCTACGGGGGTCAGAGAGTGAGTAACTCCCTCTCTACACAATCCCCATCTGAAACTACACCTTGCAGGGGTTAGAGAGAGATTAACTCCCCATCTACACTGCCCCATCAGAAACTCCACCCTGCGGAGGTCAGAGAGAGAGAGCAACCCCGCCTCTACACTGTCCCTGTGAAACACTCCACCCTGCGGGGGTCAGAGAGAGAGTAACTCCCTCTCTACACTGTCCCCATCAAACACTCCACCCTGCGGGGGTTAGAGAGCGAGACTAACTCCCCCTCTACACTGTCCCCATCAAAAACACCACCCTGCGGGGGTCTGAGAGAGAGTAACTCCCCCTTACGGCTGTCCGCATCAAACACTCCCACCTGCGGGGGTGAGAGAGAGAGAGTAGCTCCCCCTCTACACTGTCCACATCAGACACTCCACTCTGCGGGGTTCAGAGAGAGAGGGTAATTCCCCCTCTCTACTGTGCACATCAGACACTCCACTCTGCGGGGTCCAGAGAAAGAGTAACTCTCCCTCTGCACTGTCTCCATCAAACAATCCACCTTGCTGGGGTCAGAGAGAGAGAGAGAGAGAGTAACTCCCCCTCTATGCTGTCCCCATCAGATTGTCCACCCTGCAGGGGTGAGAGACAGAGAGTAATTCCCGCTCTACACTGTCCCCATCAGACACTCCACACTGCGGGGGTTAGAGAGAGAGTACCTCCCCCTGTACACTCTCCCCATCGGACACTTCACACTGTGGGTGTCAGAGAGATAGTAACTCCCCGTCTACACTGTCCCCATCAGACCTCCCACCCTGCGGGGGTCAGAGCGAGAGAGTAACTCTTCTTCTACACTGTCCCCATCAAAGACTCTACCCTGTGGGGGTCAGAGAGAGAGTAACTCCCCCTCTACACTGTCCCCATCAAACACTCCACCCTGCGGGGGTCAAAGAGAGAGTAACTCCCCCTCTACACTGTCCCCATCAGACACTCCACCCTGTGGGGGTCAGAGAGAGAGTAACTCCGCCTCTACACTGTCCCCATCAAACACTCCACCCTGCGGGGGTCAGAGAGAGAGAGTAACTCCCCCTCAACGCTGTCCCCATCAGAAACTCCACCCTGCGGGGGTCAGAGAGTGAGTAACTCCCTCTCTACACAGTCCCCATCTGAAACTTCACCTTACGGGGGTTAGAGAGAGACTAACTCTCCATCTACACTGCCCCATCAGAAACTCCACCCTGCGGAGGTCAGAGAGAGAGAGTAACCCCGCCCTCTACACTTTCCCTGTCAAACACTCCACTCTGCGGGGGTCAGAGAAAGAGTAACTCCCTCTCGACACTGTCCCCATCAAACACTCCACTCTGCGGGGGTTAGAGAGCGAGAATAACTCCCCCTGTACACTGTTCCCATCAAGAACACCACCCTACAGGGGTCAGAGATAGAGAGTAACTCCCCCTCTAACCCCATCAAACACTCCACCCTGCGGGGGTCAGAGAGAGAGTAACTCCCCCTCTGCACTGTCCAAATCAAAGACTCCACCCTGTGGGGGTCAGAGAGAGAGTAACTCCCCCTCTGCAGTGTCACCATCAAACACTCCACCCTGCGGGGGTCAGAGAGAGAGTAACTCCCCCTCTACACTGTCCCCATCAAACACTGCACCGTGCGGGGGTCAGAGAGAGAGAGTAACTCCCCCTCTACACTGTCCCCATCAAACACTCCACCCTGTGGGGGTAAGAGAGAGAGAGAGTAACTCCCCCTCTGCACTGTCCCCATCCAACATTCCACCCTGTCGTGGTCAGACAGAGAGAGTAACTCCCCCTCTACACTGTCCCCATCAAACACTCCACCAGGCGGGGGGTCAGAGAGAGAGAGTAACTCCCGCTCTATACTGTTCCCATCAGACACTCTACCCTGCTGGGGTCAGAGAGAGACTAACTCACCCTGTTCTCTGTCCGCATGAAACACTCCACCCTACGGGGTTCAAAGAGAGCGAGTAACTCCCCCTCTACACTGACCCATCAGACACTTCACCATGCAGGGGTCAGAGAGAGAGTAATTGCCCCTCTACAATGTCCCCCTCAAACATTCCACCATGCGGGGTGTCAGAGAGAGAGAGTAACTCGCCATCTATACTGTTCCCATCAGACACACCACCCTGCGGGGGTCAGGGAGAGTAACTCCGCATCTACACTGTCGCCATCACGCACTCCACCCTGCGGGGGTCAGAGAGAGAGAGTAACTCCTCCTCTATACTGTTCCCATCAGACACCCCACCCTGTGGGGGTCAGTGAGAGAGAGTAACTCCCCCTCTACACTGTCCCCATGAAACACTTCACCCTGTGGGGGGTCAGAGAGAGAGAGAGAGTAACTCCCCCTCTACACTGTCCCCATCAAACACTCCACCCTGTGGGTGTCAGGGAGAGTAACTCCGCATCTACACTGTCACCATCACGCACTCCACCCTGCGGGGTCAGAGAGAGAGAGAGCAACTCCCCCTCTATGCTGTCCCCATCAGACTCTCCACTCTGCAGGGGTGAGAGACAGAGAGTAATTCCCGCTCTACAGTGTCCCCATCAGACACTCCACCCTGCGGCGGTCAGAGAGAGAGAGTAACTCCGCCTCTACACTGTCCCCATCAGACAGTCCACCCTATGGGGGTCAGAGAGTGAGTAACTCCCTCTCTACAAAGTCCCCATCTGAAACTTCACCTTGCGGGGGTTAGAGAGAGAGAAACTCCACCTCTACACTGTCACCATCAAACACTCCAAACTGCAGGGGTGAGAGAGAGAGAGCGTAACCCCCCTCCTCCAATCTGTCCACATCAAACACTCCACCATGCGGGTGTCAGAGAGAGAGAGTAGCTCCCCCTCTACACTGTCCCCATCAAACACTCCACCCTGCTGGGGTCAGAGAGAGAGTAACTCCCCCTCTACACTGCCCCCATCAGACACTCCACCCTGCGGGGGTCAGAGAGAGGGAGTAACTCCCCCTCTACACTGTCCCCATCAAACACTCTACCCTGCGGGGGTCAGAGAGAGAGAGTAACTCCCCCTCAACGCTGCCCCCATCAGAAACTCCACCCTACGGGGGTCAGAGAGTGAGTAACTCCCTCTCTACACAATCCCCATCTGAAACTACACCTTGCGGGGGTTAGAGAGAGATTAACTCCCCATCTACACTGCCCCATCAGAAACTCCACCCTGCGGAGGTCAGAGAGAGAGAGCAACCCCCCCTCTACACTGTCCCCATCAAACACTCCACCCTGTGGGGGTCAGAGAGAGAGTAACTCCCCCTCTACACTGTCCCCATCAAACACTCCACCCTGCGGGGGTCAGTGAGAGAGTAACTCCCCCTCTACACTGTCCCCATCAAAAACACCACCCTACGGGGGTCAGAGATAGAGAGTAACTCCCCCTCTACACTCTCCCCATCAAACACTCCACCCTGCGGGGCTCTGAGAGAGAGTAACTCCCCCTTACGGCTGTCCGCATCAAACACTCCCACCTGCGGGGGTGAGAGAGAGAGAGTAGCTCCCCCTCTACACTGTCCACATCAAACACTCCACCCTTTGCAGGTCAGAAAGAGACTAACTCCCCCTCTACACTGTCCCCATCAAACACTCCACCCTGCGTGGGTCAGAGAGAGAGAGTAACTCCCCCTCTACACTGTCCCCATCCAACATTCCACCAGGTGAGGGGTCAGAGAGAGAGTAACTCCCCCTCTACACTGTCCACATCAGACACTCCACTCTGCGGGGTTCAGAGAGAGAGGGTAATTCCCCCTCTCTACTGTGCACATCAGACACTCCACTCTGCGGGATCCAGAGAAAGAGTAACTCTCCCTCTGCACTGTCTCCATCAAACAATCCACCTTGCTGGGGTCAGAGAGAGAGAGAGAGAGAGAGAGTAACTCCCCCTCTATGCTGTCCCCATCAGATTGTCCACCCTGCAGGGGTGAGAGACAGAGAGTAATTCCCGCTCTACACTGTCCCCATCAGACACTCCACACTGCGGGGGTTAGAGAGAGAGTACCTCCCCCTGTACACTCTCCCCATCGGACACTTCACACTGTGGGTGTCAGAGAGATAGTAACTCCCCGTCTACACTGTCCCCATCAGACCTCCCACCCTGCGGGGGTCAGAGCGAGAGAGTAACTCTTCTTCTACACTGTCCCCATCAAAGACTCTACCCTGTGGGGGTCAGAGAGAGAGTAACTCCCCCTCTACACTGTCCCCATCAAACACTCCACCCTGCGGGGGTCAAAGAGAGAGTAACTCCCCCTCTACACTGTCCCCATCAGACACTCCACCCTGTGGGGGTCAGAGAGAGAGTAACTCCGCCTCTACACTGTCCCCATCAAACACTCCACCCTGCGGGGGTCAGAGAGAGAGAGTAACTCCCCCTCAACGCTGTCCCCATCAGAAACTCCACCCTGCGGGGGTCAGAGAGTGAGTAACTCCCTCTCTACACAGTCCCCATCTGAAACTTCACCTTACGGGGGTTAGAGAGAGACTAACTCTCCATCTACACTGCCCCATCAGAAACTCCACCCTGCGGAGGTCAGAGAGAGAGAGTAACCCCGCCCTCTACACTTTCCCTGTCAAACACTCCACTCTGCGGGGGTCAGAGAGAGAGTAACTCCCTCTCTACACTGTCCCCATCAAACACTCCACTCTGCGGGGGTTAGAGAGCGAGAATAACTCCCCCTGTACACTGTTCCCATCAAAAACACCACCCTACAGGGGTCAGAGATAGAGAGTAACTCCCCCTCTACACTAACCCCATCAAACACTCCACCCTGCGGGGGTCAGAGAGAGAGTAACTCCCCCTCTGCACTGTCCAAATCAAAGACTCCGCCCTGTGGGGGTCAGAGAGAGAGTAACTCCCCCTCTGCAGTGTCACCATCAAACACTCCACCCTGCGGGGGTCAGAGAGAGAGAGTAACTCCCCCTCTACACTGTCCCCATCAAACACTCCACCCTGTGGGGGTCAGGGAGAGAGAGAGTAACTCCCCCTCTGCACTGTCCCCATCCAACATTCCACCCTGTCGTGGTCAGACAGAGAGAGTAACTCCCCCTCTACACTGTCCCCATCAAACACTCCACCAGGCGGGGGGTCAGAGAGAGAGAGTAACTCCCGCTCTATACTGTTCCCATCAGACACTCTACCCTGCTGGGGTCAGAGAGAGACTAACTCACCCTGTTCTCTGTCCGCATGAAACACTCCACCCCACGGGGTTCAAAGAGAGCGAGTAACTCCCCCTCTACACTGACCCATCAGACACTTCACCATGCAGGGGTCAGAGAGAGAGTAATTGCCCCTCTACAATGTCCCCCTCAAACATTCCACCATGCGGGGTGTCAGAGAGAGAGAGTAACTCGCCATCTATACTGTTCCCATCAGACACACCACCCTGCGGGGGTCAGGGAGAGTAACTCCGCATCTACACTGTCGCCATCACGCACTCCACCCTGCGGGGGTCGGAGAGAGAGAGTAACTCCTCCTCTATACAGTTCCCATCAGACACCCCACCCTGTGGGGGTCAGTGAGAGAGAGTAACTCCCCCTCTACACTGTCCCCATGAAACACTCCACCCTGTGGGGGGTCAGAGAGAGAGAGAGAGTAACTCCCCCTCTACACTGTCCCCATCAAACACTCCACCCTGTGGGTGTCAGGGAGAGTAACTCCGCATCTACACTGTCACCATCACGCACTCCACCCTGCGGGGTCAGAGAGAGAGAGAGCAACTCCCCCTCTATGCTGTCCCCATCAGACTCTCCACTCTGCAGGGGTGAGAGACAGAGAGTAATTCCCGCTCTACAGTGTCCCCATCAGACACTCCACCCTGCGGCGGTCAGAGAGAGAGAGTAACTCCGCCTCTACACTGTCCCCATCAGACACTCCACCCTATGGGGGTCAGAGAGTGAGTAACTCCCTCTCTACAAAGTCCCCATCTGAAACTTCACCTTGCGGGGGTTAGAGAGAGAGAAACTCCACCTCTACACTGTCACCATCAAACACTCCAAACTGCAGGGGTGAGAGAGAGAGAGAGTAACCCCCCTCCTCCAAACTGTCCACATCAAACACTCCACCATGCGGGTGTCAGAGAGAGAGAGTTACTCTCCATCTACACTGTCCCCATCAAACACTCCACCCTGCGGGGGTGAGAGAGAGATTAGCTCCCCCTCTACACTGTCCCCATCAAACACTCCACCCTGCTGGGGTCAGAAAGAGAGTAACTCCCCCTCTACACTGCCCCCATCAGACACTCCACCCTGCGGGGGTCAGAGAGAGAGTAACTCCCCCTCTACACTGTCCCCATCAGACACTCCACCCTGCGGGTGTCAGAGAGAGGGAGTAACTCCCCCTCTACACTGTCCCCATCAAACACTCTACCCTGCGGGGGTCAGAGAGAGTGAGTAACTCCCCCTCAACGCTGCCCCCATCAGAAACTCCACCCTACGGGGGTCAGAGAGTGAGTAACTCCCTCTCTACACAATCCCCATCTGAAACTACACCTTACGGGGGTTAGAGAGAGATTAACTCCCCATCTACACTGCCCCAGCAGAAACTCCACCCTGCGGAGGTCAGAGAGAGAGAGTAACACCCCCTCTACACTGTCCCTGTCAAACACTCCACCCTGCGGGGGTCAGAGAGAGAGTAACTCCCTCTCTACACTGTCCCCATCAAACACTCCACCCTGCGGGGGTTAGAGAGCGAGACTAACTCCCCCTCTACACTGTCCGCATCAAAAACACCACCGTACGGGGGTCAGAGATAGAGAGTAACTCCCCCTCTACACTCTCCCCATCAAACACTCTACCCTGCGGGGGTCTGAGAGAGAGTAACTCATCCTCTACAATGTTCCCATCAAAAACACCACCCTACGGGGGTCGGAGATAGAGAGTAACTCCCCCTCTACGCTGTCCTCATCAAACACTCCCACCTGCGGGGGTGAGAGAGAGAGAGTAGCTCCCCCTCTACACTGTCCACATCAAACACTCCACCCTTTGCAGGTCAGAAAGAGACTAACTCCCCCTCTACACTGTCCCCATCAAACACTCCACCCTGCGTGGGTCAGAGAGAGAGAGTAACTCCCCCTCTACACTGTCCCCATCCAACATTTCACCAGGTGAGGGGTCAGAGAGTGAGTAACTCCCCCTCTACACTGTCCACATCAGACACTCCACTCTGCGGGGTTCAGAGAGAGAGGGTAATTCCCCCTCTCTACTGTGCACATCAGACACTCCACTCTGCGGGGTCCAGAGAAAGAGTAACTCTCCCTCTGCACTGTCTCCATCAAACAATCCACCTTGCTGGGGTCAGAGAGAGAGAGAGAGAGAGAGTAACTCCCCCTCTATGCTGTCCCCATCAGATTGTCCACCCTGCAGGGGTGAGAGACAGAGAGTAATTCCCGCTCTACACTGTCCCCATCAGACACTCCACAATGCGGGGGTTAGAGAGAGAGTACCTCCCCCTGTACACTCTCCCCATCGGACACTTCACACTGTGGGTGTCAGAGAGATAGTAACTCCCCGTCTACACTGTCCCCATCAGACCTCCCACCCTGCGGGGGTCAGAGCGAGAGAGTAACTCTTCTTCTACACTGTCCCCATCAAACACTCCACCCTGTGGGGGTCAGAGAGAGAGTAACTCCCCCTCTACACTGTCCCCATCAAACACTCCACCCTGCGGGGTTCAGTGAGAGAGTAACTCCCCCTCTACACTGTCCCCATCAAACACTACACCCTGCGGGGGTCAGAGAGAGAGAGTAACTCCGCCTCTACACTGTCCCCATCAGACAGTCCACCCTATGGGGTCAGAGATAGAGAGTAACTCCCCCTCTACGCTGCCCCCATCAGACACTCCACCCTGCGGGGGTCAGAGAGAGAGTAACTCCCCCTCTGCACTGTCCAAATCAAACACTCCACTCTGCGGGGGTTAGAGAGCGAGACTAACTCCCCCTCTACACTGTTCCCATCAAAAACACCACCCTACGGGGGTCAGAGATAGAGAGTAACTCCCCCTCTACACTGACCCCATCAAACACTCCACCCTGCGGGGGTCAGAGAGAGAGTAACTCCCCCTCTGCACTGTCCAAATCAAAGACTCCACCCTGTGGGGGTCAGAGAGAGAGTAACTCCCCCTCTGCACTGTCCAAATCAAAGACTCCGCCCTGTGGGGGTCAGAGAGAGAGTAACTCCCCCTCTGCAGTGTCACCATCAGACCTTCCACCCTGCGGGGGTCAGAGCGAGAGAGTAACTCTTCTTCTACACTGTCCCCATCAAACACTCCACCCTGCGGGGGTCAGAGAGAGAGAGTAACTCCCCCTCTACACTGTCCCCATCAGACTCTCCACCCTGTGGGGGTCAGAGAGAGAGTAACTCCCCCTCTACACTGTCCCCATCAAACACTCCACCCTGTGGGGGTCAGAGAGAGAGTAACTCCCCCTCTACACTGTCCCCATCAGACACTCCACCCTGTGGGGGTCAGAGAGAGAGTAACTCCCCCTCTACACTGTCCCCATCAAACACTCCACCCTGCGGGGGTCAGAGAGAGAGAGTAACTCCCCCTCAACGCTGTCCCCATCAGAAACTCCACCCTGCGGGGGTCAGAGAGTGAGTAACTCCCTCTCTACACAGTCCCCATCTGAAACTTCACGTTACGGGGGTTAGAGAGAGACTAACTCTCTATCTACACTGCCCCGTCAGAATCTCCACCCTGTGGAGGTCAGAGAGAGAGAGTAACCCCCCCCCTCTACACTTTCCCTGTCAAACACTCCACTCTGCGGGGGTCAGAGAGAGAGTATCTCCCTCTCTACACTGTCCCCATCAAACACTCCACCCTGCGGGGGTCAGATAGAGAGTGACTCCCCCTCTGCACTGTCCAAATCAAAGACTCCACCCTGTGGGGGTCAGAGAGAGAGTAACTCCCCCTCTGCACTGTCCAAATCAAAGACTCCGCCCTGTGGGGGTCAGAGAGAGAGTAACTCCCCCTCTGTAGTGTCACCATCAAACACTCCACCGTGCGGGGGTCAGAGAGAGAGTAGCTCCCCCTCTGCCATGTCCCCATCAAACACTCCACCCTGCGGGGGTCAGAGAGAGAGAGTAACTCCGCCTCTACACTGTCCCCATCAGACACTCCACCCTATGGGGGTCAGAGAGTGAGTAACTCCCTCTCTACACAGTCCCCATCTGAAACTTCATCTTGCGGGGGTTAGAGAGAGAGTAACTCCACCTCTACACAGTCCCCATCAAACACTCCAAACTGCGGGGGTGAGAGAGAGAGAGAGAGTAACCCCCCTCCTCCAAACTGTCCACATCAAACACTCCACCATGCGGCTTTCAGAGAGAGAGAGTTACTCTCCATCTACACTGTCCCCATCAAACACTCCACCCTGCGGGGGTGAGAGAGAGAGTAGCTCCCCCTCTACACTGTCCCCATCAAACACTCCACCCTGCTGGGGTCAGAAAGAGAGTAACTCCCCCTCTACACTGCCCCCATCAGACACTCCACCCTGCGGGGGTTAGAGAGAGGGAGTAACTCCCCCTCTACACTGTCCCCATCAAACACTCTACCCTGCGGGGGTCAGAGAGAGAGAGTAACTCCCCCTCAACGCTGTCCCCATCAGAAACTCCACCCTACGGGGGTCAGAGAGTGAGTAAGTCCCTCTCTACACAGTCCCCATCTGAAACTTCACCTTGCGGGGGTTAGAGAGAGATTAACTCCCCATCTACACTGCCCCATCAGAAACTCCACCCTGCGGAGGTCAGAGAGAGAGAGTAACCCCCCCTCTACACTGTTCCCATCAGGCACTCCACCCTGCTGGTGTCAGAGAGAGACTAACTCACCCTGTACTCTGTCCCCATCAAACACTCCACCCTGCAGGTGTCAGCGAGAGAGAGTAGCTCTCCCTCTACGCTGTCCCCAGCAGACACTGCACACTGCAGGGCGTCAGAGAGAGAGTAACTCCCCCTCTACACTCTCCCCATCGGACACTTCACACTGCGGCGGTCAGCGAGAGAGTAACTCCCCCTCTACGCTGTCCCCATCAGACACTGCACCCTGGGGTTGTGAGTGAGAGAGTAACTCCGCATCTACACTGTCGCTATCACGCACTCCACCCTGCGGGGGTCAGAGAGAGAGACTAACTCCCCCTCTACACTGTCCCCATCAAACACTCCACCCTTTGTGGGTCAGAAAGAGACTAACTCCCCCTCTGCACTGTCCCCATCAAACACTCCACCCTGGGGGGGTCAGAGAGAGAGTAACTCCCCCTCTACACTGTCCCCATCAAACACTCCACCCTGCGGGGGTCAGAGAGAAAGTAACTCCCCATCTACAATGTCACCATCAAACACTCCACCCTGCGGGGGTGAGAGAGAGAGTAACTGCCCCTCTACACTGTCCCCATCAAACACTCCACCCTGCCGTGGTCAGAGAGAGAGTAAGTCCCCCTCTACACTGTCTCCATCAAACACTCCACCCTGCGTGGGTCAGAGAGAGAGAGTAACTCCCCCTCTACACTGTCCCCATCCAACATTCCACCCTGTCGTGGTCAGACAGAGAGAGTAACTCCCCCCCTACACTGTCCCCATCAAACACTCCACCAGGCGGGGGGTCAGAGAGAGAGAGTAACTCCCCCTCTACACTGACCCATCAGACACTTCACCATGCAGGGGTCAGAGAGAGAGTAACTGCCCCTCTACACTGTCCCCATCAAACACTCCACCCTGCGTGGGTCAGAGAGAGAGAGTAACTCCCCCTCTACGCTGTCCCCATCCAACATTCCACCAGGTGGGGGGTCAGAGAGAGAGTAACTCCCCCTCTACACTGTCCACATCAGACACTCCACTCTGCGGGGTTCAGAGAGAGAGGGTAATTCCCCCTCTCTACTGTGCACATCAGACACTCCACTCTGCGGGGTTCAGAGAAAGAGTAACTCCCCCTCTGCACTGTCTCCATCAAACAATCCACCTTGCTGGGGTCAGAGAGAGAGAGAGAGAGAGAGTAACTCCCCCTCTATGCTGTCCCCATCAGATTGTCCACCCTGCAGGGGTGAGAGACAGAGAGTAATTCCCGCTCGACACTGTCCCCATCAGACACTCCACACTGCGGGGGTTAGAGAGAGAGTACCTCCCTCTGTACACTCTCCCCATCGGACACTTCACACTGTGGGTGTCAGAGAGATAGTAACTCCCCGTCTACACTGTCCCCATCAAACACTCCACCCTGTGGGGGTCAGAGAGAGAGTAACTCACTCTCTACACAGTCCCCATCTGAAACTTCACCTTGCAGGGGTCAGAGAGAGACTAACTCCCCATCTACATTACCCCATCAGAAACTCCACCCTGCGGAGGTCAGAGAGAGAGAGTAACCCCCCCCTCTACACTGTCCCCGTCAAACACTCCACTCTGCGGGGGTCAGAGAGAGAGTAACTCCCTCTCTACACTGTCCCCATCAAACACTCCACTCTGCGGGGGTTAGAGAGCGAGACTAACTCCCCCTCTACACTGTTCCCATCAAAAACACCACCCTACGGGGGTAAGAGATAGAGAGTAACTCCCCCTCTACACTGACCCCATCAAACACTCCACCCTGTGGGGGTCAGAGAGAGAGTAACTCCCCCTCTGCACTGTCCAAATCAAAGACTCCACGCTGTGGGGGTCAGAGAGAGAGTAACTCCCCCGCTGCACTGTCCAAATCAAAGACTCCACCCTGTGGGGGTCAGAGAGAGAGTAACTCCCCCTCTGCAGTGTCACCATCAAACACTCCACCCTGCGGGGGTCAGAGAGAGAGTAACTCCCCCTCTACACTGTCCCCATCAGACACTGCACCCTATAGGGGTCAGAGAGTGAGTAACTCCCTCTCTACACAGTCCCCATCTGAAACCTCACCTTGCGGGGGTTAGAGAGAGAGTAACTCCCCCTCTACACTTTCCCCATCAAACACACCACCCTGCTGGGGTCAGAGAGAGAGTAACTGCCCCTCTAACCTGTCCCCATCAAAGACTCCACCCTGTGGGGGTCAGTGAGAGAGTAACTCCCCCTCTACGCTGTCCCCATCAAACCCCCACCCTGCGGGGGTCAGAGAGAGAGAGTAACTCCCCCTCTACACGGTACCCATCAAACACTCCAGGTTGTGGGGATCAGAGAGAGACAGTAACTACCCCCCCACACTGTCCCCATCAAATACTGCACCCTGGGGTCGTGAGAGAGAGAGAGTAACTCCGCATCTACACTGTTGCCATCACGAGTAACTCCCCGTGTACACTATCCCCATCAGACACTCCACCTTGCGGGGTTCAGAGAGAGAGAGTAACTCCCCCTCTACACAGTTCCCATCAAACACTCCATGCTGCCGGGGTCAGAGAGAGAGTAACTCCCCCTGTACACTGTCACCATCACAAACTCCACCCTGCGGTGGTCAGAGAGGGAGTAACTCCCCCTCTACACTGTCCCCATCAAACATTCCACCCTGCGAGAGTCGGAGAGAGAGTAACTGCCCCTCTACACTGTCCCCATCAAAGACTCCACCCTGTGGGGTTCAGAGAGAGAGAGAGTAACTCCCCCTCTACAATGTCACCATCAAAGACTCCACCCTGTGGGGGTCAGAGAGAGAGAGTAACTGCCCCTCTACACTGTCCCCATCAAAGATTCCACCCTGCGGGGGTCAGAGAGAGAGTAACTCCCCCTCTACACTGTCCCCATCAAACCCCCCACCCTGCGGGGGTCAGAGAGAGAGAGTAACTCCCCATCTACACTGTCCCCATCAAACACTCCAGGTTGTGGGGATCAGAGAGAGACAGTAACTACCCCTCCACACTGTCCTCATCAAATACTGCACCCTGGGGTTGTGAGAGAGAGAGTAACTCCGCATCTACACTGTCGCCATCACGCACTCCACCTTGTGGGGGTCAGAGTGAGAGAGTAACTCCCCCTCTACACTGTCCCCATCAAACTCTCCACCCTGCGGGATCAGAGCGAGAGTAACTCCCCCTCTACACTGTCCCCATCAAACACTGCACCCTGCGGGGATCAGAGAGAGAGTAACTCCCCTTCAACGCTGTCCCCATCAAGCTCCCCACCCTGTGGGGGTCAGAGAGAGACAGTAACTACCCCTCCACACTGTCCCCATCAAACACTCCACCCTGGGGTTGTGAGAGAGAGAGTAACTCCGCATCTACACTGTCGCCATCATGCACTCCACCCTGCGGGGGTCAGAGAGAGAGATTAACTCCGCCTCTACACTGACCCCATCAAACACTCCACCCTGCGGGGGTCAGAGAGAGAGTAACTCCCCCTCTGCACTGTCCAAATCAAAGACTCCACCCTGTGGGGGTCAGAGAGAGAGTAACTCCCCTTCTGCAGTGTCACCATCAAACACTCCACCCTGCGGGGGTCAGAGAGAGAGTAACTCCCCCTCTACACTGTCCCCATCAAACACTCCACCCTGCGGGGTCAGAGAGAGAGAGTAACTCCGCCTCTGCACTGTCCCCATCAGACACTCCACCCTATAGGGGTCAGCGAGTGAGTAACTCCCTCTCTACACAGTCCCCATCTGAAACTTCACCTTGCGGGGGTTAGAGAGAGAGTAACTCCACATCTACACTGACCCCATCAAACACTCCAAACTGCGAGGGTGAGAGAGAGAGAGAGTAACCCCCCTCCTCCAAACTGTCCACATCAAACACTCCACCATGCGGGTGTCAGAGAGAGAGAGTTACTCTCCATCTACACTGTCCCCATCAAACACTCCACCCTGCTGGGGTCAGAGAGAGAGTAACTCCCCCTCTACCCTGTCCCCATCAAACACTCCACCCTGCGGGGGTCAGAGAGAAAGTAACTCCCCATCTACAATGTTACCATCAAACACCCCACCCTGCGGGGGTCAGAGAGAGAGTAACTCCCCCTCTACACTGACACAATCAAACACTCCACCCTTTGCAGGTCAAAAAGAGACTAATTTCCCCTCTACACTGTCCCCATCAAACACTCCACCCTTTGCAGGACAGAAAGAGACTAACTCCCCCTCTGCACTGTCGCCATCAAACACTGCACCCTGCGGGGGTCAGAGAGAGACAGTAACTACCCCTCCACACTGTCCCCATCAAACACTCCACCCTGGGGTTGTGAGAGAGAGAGTAACTCCGCATCTACACTGTCGCCATCACGCACTCCACCCCGCGGGGGTCAGAGAGAGAGAGTAACTCCCCCTCTACACTGTCCCCATCAAACACTCCACCCTGGGGTTGTGAGAGAGAGAGTAACTCCGCATCTACACTGTCGCCATCACGCACTCCACCCTGCGGGGGTCAGAGATAGAGAGTAACTCCCCCTCTACACTGTCTCCATCAAACACTACACCCTGCGGGGGTCAGAGAGAGACAGTAACTACCCCTCCACACTGTCCCCATCAAACACT